>NC_092691.1:14935517-15251594 GCF_964275005.1 Diadema setosum
CACCTTTCGGATTCCATTGTAGCTCCCAAAAGATATGATTTTATTTGATGTTGTACACTAGCTTCCCTTTCAAATGTTGAAGACTTTTGGAAATAATGAATTCAAAATTTTGTTCACAATGTCTATGAGAAAATCATTCTCCTATAAATTGCACATTGGTTGACCACATGGTATACAACTGTAACCATGGTCAAACCAGCCCCTTGCTGGAAATACCTGGTAATAGATGGCACCATCACAAGCATTGGCAGACCACATTCCGTCTAGCAGTACAATGCATGTTCACGCAGGCACATTTGTTATCCTGATGTGAACACTTGTTCTTCTTTACCCGTTCATTCAAAAAGGAAATTCATGATTTTTCTTAGTTTTGTGTTAGAGGCTGCATTGCTTCGACAGCTGCAAAATTGTTTGCAGGCTTGCACAATTTACCAAAGTGATAATGTTATATAATGACTGCAAGATTAGACATAGCCATCTTGGTTATGCAAATAAGGGTCAAATTTCATATTTTAAAAAGCCCATTGTTAAAGTTAAGATGACCCTTTGAAAATTCTTTATTGGCATGTTTCATTTTGTTCATGTCGAAGACCTCTTTGGAAATATACAGAAAGCTTGTAACATCGACTCACTTCCTCACACATGCACATGCGATCTCCCTTTGTTTTGCATGACATAATTACATAAACAGTTTGTCGAATTGTATCTAACTTTTGAAGGTACATAGAACTGGACTTCATAAACATATTTCAGCATAACTTCAAGTCCACTATCTCACATCCTCTGTGAATATGAAAGTCGAAATTGAGGCATACTTATATAAGGGTGTTATTGTTTTTGAATTTAATAGCATTACACCATACATAGTGCTGCTTCCATTGCTAGCTGTCCCCTTTTGAAATGTGTTGATGGCGGTTGACTAGTGTGTGGTGACCCCAAACACATCACCTAACTCGTCTTAAAGTGACAAGTTTCATACCTTGTTTTCTTTGTGTATCGACTTATTTTGCTGTTGACATTCTGTTCCTGAGGGCACCACATTCTACAAGCTTTGTCTTTTTAGTGAGTTCTCCATTTTCCGAAGTTTGCATATTGTTATTTCATCTTTATCACTTCAGTTTTCGTGACAACATATTACTACAAGGTTCCACAATTATTTTATATTCTTTTCAGTTTTTGTCGAGCCCACTGGAGGTAAGGGGAGACTAAGGGATCGCCTGCGGCGTCTGTGCATCTGTCGTCCGTCCGTCCGTCCGTCATCTGTCTCCGTAACGCTACAAAAACTTCAGTAACTCTTTACTCTGGGCTTCAATTGCAATCAAACTTCGAGGGAAGAGAGGTCATACAAAGTTTCACATTTTACCATATATGACGGTCACCTCAAGGTCAAAGCTCACAGGCAGGGGACAATGAACTTTAGGGCCCAATGTTAAGTTTTTATGGCGCGTTTCTATTATGGGTCATAACTTTTCATCCATAACTCCATTTGTGACCAAACTTGGATGGTAGATGTCCCTTGGGGAGTGGATGATCACCACAAGGTCAAAGGCCACAAGCAGGGGTCAACCAACTTTTAGAGCTCAATGTTATGTTTTTATAGCGCATTTTTATTTTGGGTCATAACTTTTGATCCATAACTCCATTTGTGACTAAACTTGGATGGTGGATGTCCCTTGGGGAGTGGATGGTCACCACAAGGTCAATGGTCACAAGCATGGGTCAACAAACTTTTAGTGCCCAATGTTAAGTTTTTATGGCGCGTTTCTATTATGGGTCATACTTTTGATCCATAACTCCGTTTGTGACCATACTTGGATGGTAGATGTCCCTTGGGAGTGGATGGTCACCACAAGGTCAAAGGTCACAGCAGGGGTCAATGAACTTTAAGAGCCCAATGTTCAGTTTTTATGGCACATTTCTTTTTTGTTATAAATTTTTACCCTTTTATATCTCGTTTTATCTGTTATATCTTTTTTTAATCTGTTATATCCCATTCGCGTACAATTTCTTATACGCGAATGGTACTTGCCTTGTCGTTGTTTTGCTTATGAAACCTTATTCTGCTTTATCAAAGAAAGTGAAATGTCTATGTTCTTTTTCGAAAAATGAAATAAAATTTGAATTTAATTGAGTTGAATTGAACTTAGCTGTTTTTAATGGTATCATTGGACATTTTGTTACATAAAAATATGAATTATACCTATTTTAGGGAAACCTACATCCATTACTGAGTTTTATAAAATCTTAGCCTGTCTTTTTGTCAGATTTAACTGTTTAAAGTAAACTTGACCATGGTACTGGACTTTAATCCAGAATTCTACATTCATTACAATTTCTCTCTCAATTATCACAAAATTTATCTTTCTAATTTATCAAGAGGAATCTCCATCGGGCAACAAATTGACGACCCAGCTATTGAAGATATGGAGTGGTGAATTTGAGCTGGACAGCATCTTTCATCTCAAATTGAAAGAGAAAGGTAATTAACTGTGTCACAGGTTTTGAAGGGGTTTGCCTTTGACTGGGTGTAGATTAAGATTTTCACACCAGTTTCATGTTCCAATCATTGTGATTATTGTGAATATTTACAAATTTGCAGTATTTGATTTGGAAAATTCCTTTCCCTATGAGATGGAGAGAAAACATATCTTTACTGTGACTAATTATTTTTACATGGTACAATGTATATTATTTGAGTACATGAATGTGCTCTGCTGTTGGGTTTGTGTGCTGCAAATGCTGTTTTATGCATCTTAGTCCTACATGCATAAATGTGCTGAAAGAGTGTAACATCTACTGTTATACAAATATGAAAAGAAACCAGATAGTGCATGTATGTCAAACAAGGAATTAAAATGATTTAATTGAATGCTTGTGTTTTATTAGTCACCTGAGCCAAAGGCTCAAGTGAGCTATTGCGATTGCCCTTCGTCCGTCGTGCGTCGTGTGTAAACTTTTTACATTTTCATCTTCTTCTTGAAAACCCCAAGACTGATTTTCATCAAACTTGGCAAGTATCATTCCTAGGGGGTTAGGAACTCAATTTGTTAAAATGGGCACCATGCCCCACCCAGGGGGCCCCCAGGGGGGCCCAAACCCCCCAAAATTAAGGAATCTGTAAAAATCTTCTATAGAACCAGAAGTGATAGAGCTAAGTTAATACTATGAGTTAGTACAGTGATGACTGTAGTTCCAAGTTTGTTCATGGCAGAATCAGGGGTGCCCCCCTTGGGACCTAGGGCAGGGGGAGGGGAGGGGTCCTAATGGGGCCTAAATTGTACATTTTCATCTTCTTCTTGAGAATCCCATGACCCATTTTCACCAAACTTGGCAGGTAGCATCCCTAGGGGATTAGGATCTCAATTTGTTAAAATGGCACCATGCCCCACCCAGGGGGCCTGCAGGGGGGCCCAAACCCCCCGAATAAAGGAATCTTTAAAAATCTTCTCTAGAATCAGAAGTTAAAGAGCTAAGATAATACTATGAGTGAGTACATTAATGACTGTAGTTTCAAGTTTGTTCATAGCAGATCCAGGGGTGCCCCTCTTGGGGGCAGGGGGGGGGGGGGGTTGGGAAGGTCCAAATGGGGGCCTGTACATTTTCATCTTCTTCCTGAAAACCTCATGATGGATTTTCGTCAAACTTGGCAGGTAGCATCCCTAGGGGGTCAGGATCTCAATTTATCAAATGGGCACCATGCCCCACCCATAGGGGCCCAGGGGGCCCCAATCCCCCCAAATTAAGGAATCTTAAAAAATTTGGGCCCTTATTGTACATTTTCATCTTCTACTTGAGAATGCCTGGTCAAATTTTAGTAGAGCTGTGAATAATTTAGATTAGTGACTGCGTGAAAGGTGAACTTGCGATACTCAGGTGAGCGCTAGACCAGCGGGTCTCTTGTTAAATTATTAAACCAGTAATAATATAAAAACTGTTGCCAATGTCCCATTTCATAACGCATACACATCTAATGATATTGTACACTGTACCAGGTAATACTATATTAATTAAAAGTGAATATAATGCTCATGCTAGATACTTGGAGATACCTGTCTGGAGTTAGGCAGATAGATATGAAATCAGATTCCTGTTACAAAAATTTGAATTTGATATTGTATGCCTTTTAGAAACTTGCCTTCAAGACTAAGTAATGAGCAAAGTACACATTGATGAGTATACACTGTATCATAAAGACAGGTCATAATCAATGGTAAGTGGGGTAGGGGTGCTTGCATACAAATGACTATCTGATATATAAGTGAATATTGTAAATTAAGGAATCATTTTATTGACATCATTGGAGAGAGAAAATATTTTGTTGAGAATGCCTCAGTAAAAGTCACATTCAAAAGTGCACTGGGATGAACTTAATCAAATAATTGGTAGTATGTCTATATCCCATGATGTAGGAACTACTAATTGCTTACACTGTAGAAACATTCCAGATTTTGAGCTGGAATGTTGAAACATGACATAAAAAAAAATTGCAGGCTTTGTTTGCAATGACAAGCAGTTGGTGATACATGTATGAATGCTTGCTCTGGTTGGTGGTAATGCAACATTACCAGAGACTCCAACCCCAAGCATCTTCTGATCTGGAGATTCTCCCGCCTGAAACCCCTAGCAAACGGGAGACTCCAAGTTTATGTGCCCAAAGCGCGAAGTTCTTTGCAGCCGTGCTATCTAAGGCTTAATTAGCTCACCTGAGCCAAAGGCTCAAGTGAGCTATTGCGATCGCCCTTCGTCCGTCGTCCGTCGTGCGTAAACTTTTACATTTTTATCTTCTTCTTGAAAACCCCAAGACTGATTTTCATCAAACTTGGCAAGTATCATTCCTAGGGGGTTAGGAATTCAATTTGTTAAAATGGGCACCATGCCCCACCCAGGGGGCCCCCAGGGGGGCCCAAACCCCCCAAAATTAAGAAATCTGTAAAAATCTTCTTCTCTAGAACCAGAAGTGATAGAGCTAAGTTAATACTATGAGTTAGTACATTGATGACTGTAGTTTCAAGTTTGTTCATGGCAGAATCAGGGGTGCCCCCCTTGGGACCCAGGGGAGGGGGGTGGGGAGGGGTCCTAATGGGGCCTAAATTATACATTTTCATCTTCTTCTTGAGAACCCCATGACCAATTTTCACCAAACTTGGCAGGTAGCATCCCTAGGGGGTTAGGATCTCAATTTGTTAAAATGGGCACCATGCCCCACCAAACCCCCCAAAATGAAGGAATCTTTAAAAATCTTCTCTAGAATCAGAAGTCATAGAGCTAAGATAATACTATGAGTGAGTACATTAATGACTGTAGTTTCAAGTTTGTTCATAGCAAATCCAGGGGTGCCCCTCTTGGGGGCAGGGGGGGGGGGTTGGGAAGTCCAAATGGGGGCCTGAATTGTACATTTTCATCTTCTTCCTGAAAACCTCATGATGGATTTTCGTCAAACTTGGCAGGTAGCATCCCTAGGGGGTCAGGATCTCAATTTATCAAAATGGGCACCATGCCCCACCCAGAGGGCCCCAGGGGGCCCCCAATCCCCCCAAATTAAGGAATCTTTAAAAATTTCAGCCCTTATTGTACATTTTCATCTTCTACTTGAGAAGCCTGGTCAAATTTTTAGTAGAGCTGTGAATAATTTAGATTAGTGACTGCGTGAAAGGTGAACTTGCGATACTCAGGTGAGCGCTAGACCCGCGGGTCTCTTGTTTTCAACATAGAATGGCATTAAGTAAGAAATGCTTTCCAACGGGAGCCAGGACAGGAAAAATTAAATCTCAAGCGGGAGAACGGGAGATTTTGCAAAAATGGGCTTTTGGCTTGAGATCTCCCATCGAAAGCGGAAGAGTTGGAGTCTCTGCATTACGCTCACATTCATTTCCCTCAGTCATATCACCTGTAGAGCCCCTACATCAGGGTGGTCCACAACTTGAAATTTTAGCATGTCGCAGTGGAAAAAAGTGATCTTGAAAGTATGTGTGCGCGAAGCGCACATCACGAGCGCAAAGTCCCTTGCGGCCGGGGTCCAGGGCCCGCTTAAGGGCCCTGGAAGCTCTAGGGTTCTAGATGCTCTCTGGTGCTATCTTAGCCATATTTTGAACACTTTGATCACCATGATAACTCTGCAATGCCAGGATAAAAATCATTAATATAGTAGTCTCTTGGCTCTCATCTACATACGTAGCTCGGATCGGAAACATCGCATTAACAAAGCGCGGAAGCCTTCGCTAATGCTCAATACAACACAGATAAATCGCCGCTAAAAATGCCACTAAATGCGACATTTTCACGGAGATGTAGTGAGCGTTGTGAGGGGCATATTCTCACAGAAACAATGCAGAAACTCCGTATCTTTTGTTGGCAGCAGTTCCTAAATAATAAATGAAAGAGAAGTAGGTGCCGATGGTGAAGATTCTGTTTTCTTTTAGGCCTTTCCTGTTTCACCATTGCAATAATTAACCATCTCTACATCGCAACAACGCGCCCCGTGTACTAACATTGTTTTTGCTTTCTCGCCGTCTGCTCGACCACGTGGTAGGCCTACTGCATGCAGATGCGCGATCGAGAAGCGAAAACTTTCGGGATATCGTTGCACTTTCCTTTCTAGGTATAGGCCTACTGCGGTAGTTTGGCCATGACATCAAAGAGATATCATACAAAAATGTACCTTCCTGATTACACGAGTGATGGTCGTTATTCCTGAGGTTTATTTAATCATAAAGTGAAACGATTCATCATTACTGAGTACTTCGAAGGTCTGTAACAACACTAAAGGTCGGTACTACAGATTAATGTTCAAAATAAACAAAACTGATTACGTTCAGAGATTAACAAACATTTGTTTCTTTATTATTTTCCGATCAACGAACCTTCAGAAAACAATCTAGTATTATCTATCATCGTTATTGTTTCGGAATAACAAACCTTCAGAGTATAAGAAAACTGTAACCGTCTTGGGGCCGAAATTATACTGGTAGAACGTTCGAAATAACAAAACTGATTTCGTTTGGATATAAATGAACATTTTATGATTAACGTTCATTCAGAATTAAGAATGGAGAGTATTATTTTATCATATATTCTTTCGGAGTAACGAACCCTCAGAGTACAAAAACTGTAACTGTTTTGGGGCCGTAGTTTTATTCCGAAATTATATTGGCAGAAAGTACGAAATAACAAAACTGTTTTTGCTTGGAAATAAACGAACATTTCTTTGTTTTCCGATTAACGATCGTTCAGAATTAAGAATCTATAGTATTTTATCATCATTATTCTTTCGGATTAACGAACCTTCAGAGTAAAAGAAAAGTGTAAATGTTTTGGGGCCGTCGTTTTATTCCGAAATTTCACTGGCAGAACGTTCGAAATAACAAAACTGATTTCATTGTGAAATTAACGGACAATTTTTTCTTTATTATTTTTGGATTAACGAACCTTCAGAATAAAGAATCTAGCATTATTCTATCATTATAATTTCTGTCGGAGTAACGAACCCTCAGAGTAAGAAAACTGTAACTGTTTTGGGGCAGTCGTTTTATTCCGAAATTTCACTGGCAGAACGTTCGAAATGACACACTGATTTCGTTTTGAAATTTACGGACATTTTTCTTTATTTATTTTTCGGTGAAAATTTCATCCTAATCTGTTCCCAAATTTTGACTTATTTTGCGAATAGAGAGACAGACAGGCAGACAAACGAACAAACAAACCAAAGCAGCGAAGAAATACAACCTTTGGCTGAGGGGGGCATGCATTTCATATCGTTTGTTTTTGCGTAACCCGACGACAAGCGTGACAACAAGCGAGCACGTGTCAGCCTTACTCAGCCTCCCTCGGCCTCCGACCCTCTCTTTCTGTCCTGTCTCTCCCTCTCACAATACCGTCATGTATGTACACACAGGCGGCTGTCTGTGGCTAGGTGTAACTTCACACAAATTGCTGTGTGTGTGGATCCCGAATCAGAGCGCAATCCCATGGCATGTACATGTGAGTGAGCAAGTGTGTGACGTGGTGGTGTGCTAGTACTGTAGCTACATGTATGTTGTTGAGCCGCGTTGTTGTGATCGGTGCGGTGTCTGTGTGGATAACTTTTTGCGCTTGTAAACTGCTGCTCCTTTCAACAAGGAGCACGCTTACAAGTCGTTTGCAAGTTAGTTATTTTTAGCATGTCGCAGTTTTTTTGGCATGGCGCTTAGAATGTCACGCAAAAACTTTAGCATGTCGCAGCAACATGCTAAAACCCCTCGTGGACCTCACTGCCTACATACTGTGGAATTGTCACGTTAGACAAAGCATTCGTACTATACAGGATACTCCCGTTACTATGACGGTTGTAACAAAATTTCAATTTAGGGAAATTAAGTTTTGGGTCCAAAAATCGTTGTCAGTAGAGTCTATGATACAAAATTCACTCTTAACAAACAAAATTGTGGGAAGATTTTTGTTATCTGAATGAAATCATTTTTTTAGTTCCATTGATAAAGAAAAAAACATACTGTGCTCTGTTGTAACAAAATGTGGATCGCTTACAAAATACATAGCAGAATATTTAGAGCGTCACCGCATGAGTGAACACTTCGCATTTCAGTATGTTTTAGAAATCGCTGTGCGTTCACTTTCTGTGTCAGACACTATTTCCGAGGAGAACTTGCATTATTACTGGTATATATGAATCTGGAGTGAAATAAGGTTGCTTTATTATTTCCCAGGTTTGTTATTATGAAACACAAATTTAGATATACCTAGATGTGTTTTAATATTTTGAAAGTGAAATGGAGTTTGTTATTCCAAACATTTGTTGTGTCATTTCAAAGGTTTACCATATTTGTTGGCGATAAGGCTGCACTATTTTTAAAATAAAGCTGTAAAGTTGGGGTGAGGCGTATACACCAGCACAAGTGAATTATTGTCTTTCCAACGCAGACAGTCACCTCCCTAATACCTCACATAATCATGTATAATGGGGCTATGCAATGTGCCAATGAGCAATATGATATCAACCACTGAATTAATCAGTCTTACAGACAATGCTATATTCTGCAATCAAGTGACAGCAAAAAAAAAAAATAAATAAATTCGAAAGTGATGGGAATCTTTGTTATTCCGAAGGTTTGTTTAATAGTCCATTTGTAAAAAAGAAAAGAAAGGCGAGTATACTTAATAAACTTCCGACTTCAGAATTACTAATCTGATATTACCTTCAAAGGAATCTTTTTCTTTTTTGGATTGGCAAGCCTGTGGGATAACACGCTTGATTTGGTTTTCAGATTGGCGGATCTTCGGAACGATGAACCTTTTATCACTACTTTAATTATGAACTTTCGGAATGAGGAAACTTTGATAGAATGAAGCTTCAGGTAAAAATCTCTCAATTTAACGAGCCTTAGGAATAACAAATTCTAGGGATAGTGAACCTTCGGAACAACGCTCCTGAATAACAAACCTTCGATAACAAACTTTCGGAATAACGAGCCTTCAGAAGATCAAACCTCTGAAATAACCAACTGTAACCAAATCCTAAACTATCACTGTTTATTATGCCTCCACCGTGAAGAGTCACCGGAGGCATTATGTTTTTGGGTTGTCCGTCCGCTCGTCTGTCCATCCGTCCCTCCATCTGTAATCAATTTTGTGGAAAGTGTAACTAAAAAGACCATTTGAGACCTATTAAATGTTGCATACATGTATATGTATGAGTAGGCAGAGTTGGAGTTGTGCCTATCAACTTTTGGATGCACGTGCTCAAGGCCAAATGTCAAAAGGTCAAGGTCAAATGCACAAAATTTCACTACATTGTATTTCCCCCATATCTATGCAATGCCGGAAGGTATTTTACTTCTGGAGTCTCCGAAAGAGACTACATTGAGAGACCTGCTTTGCGCACGCGCAGTCATATCGCTTTTCTACGCACGAGTATTCAAATGTAGATCCCCTATCGCAGTCAAATTATCTGGTTTTTCATTGCGTTTTCGCAGTTCTGACAGTTCTAGAAACCTGCAGTAAGTGGAATTTAGATTTCCGCAATCTTCCTATATCGTACAACGATTATTTGGTGCTTAGCAAGGCGGCAAGCACAGCCTCTTGTAGCTGCCTCATTCCACAAAATCTTGCGGTGGCTACATCGTGATGGAGGCACAACAGCTCCAGCAGCTGCATCATCCGGCTAAGCCCGGCGCAGCGGAAAGCATCAACGTTGTTTGCGAAGAACGTTCCTCTCCGACAGACAATAAAGTCAAGCCGAAAAAGAAATTAGTTAAGTTGGATACGGGTTCCGGTACTAACATGGCGGGTAAAGTGCCGCAATCGAAGTGGGGCCCAAAGACGGCCGAAAAATCCTCGGATGTCGAGGACAGACTATTGAGACTGGAAAGTCTTCTGAGTAAAGTGGTTGACGCGCTGCCCAGTGTAAACTCCACGCCGAAACCGGCATCGCGCCATTTTGTGGCGTACGATGAGGCGCACAGCGCCGGACAGTGTGAAATCCCTGAAACTGATTTTCAACAGTGTGGGGAGCTGCACGTGCGTGACACGGGCGAAGCCAACAGGGAAGAAGGCGAATTTGCATCAGACGCGGCAGACGTCGTGCAAGAAATTCCCGTTCTCGCAGCAAAATTGGCCAAGCCGGGTGATACGGGGATACCGGTGGACGAGGACTTAGCCAGCTCTACTACTTACCTCATCAGCCACCTGCTACGCCAGTCGAATAACGAAACTCCAGACGAACTCGAGTAGGGTGTGAAGGGATTTATTGAACCAGGCCCGAGACACTCGGGTGGTGCCGTCAATAGAGGGCGTTAACAAGTAACATGAACAAACTGTCTAACAACAATCCCTGGCGTGACTGCCTTTTTCTTCTTTCTTTCCTTCTTATTAGATCGATCAATATAAAAAAAAAATATTGATAACACAAACAAATGCAGATCACCATTGGGCTTATAAATTACCCATAAGGAGTTGGCTATAACCATTTACAGTAACTTACCATGACTAAATTAAATAAAAAATCCTACTGGCCGTTAAACTGCAACACTGATTACCTTCATTATGCGATAGGAAGTGCATGCGTCTAAAATTACACTCAACAAAAGAAAACTCTTCAACATAAAACTGTTATTGCACACAATATCAATTTACACTCATCGATTTCTTATCAAGATCAAGATATAATAAAAGTATATAGATTAAAACATCATATCACAAAAATAAAACTTGCATTGGCTTTACAATAATTCTGACCATTAGAAATCTTTACCATGTGTAGTGGTTAAGAAACACAATGTGCTGACATAAACTTCACACCGTGTATAATAACATCTTTATAATCATACACTCAAATCACCCTGATCACATCTTCTATATCCCCTTCTGTCGCTAAATGAAAAACTGAATAGGGATAACTACAACGTGTACTATACTATTATAAACAGCCAGGCCCGCGTACATTGTATGTGGCGGGTCCCAACAAGGCAAGCTAAACTATTATATAAAAACTTCAGTCACATAATATGGAGATAATCATCGGAAACGATGAAGGCTTTGTTACTTTACAATCCCCTGAAAAAAAAAAAATTAAGATGCCTACAAAATAGGCAGGACTTGCATTGGGACCAAATATACTGGTTACCAATGGAACAACAGCGTAGAACTATCACAATCATCTAACAAAAACAATGGTAATTCTAAGGACCTGAACAGAACCATCTAAATGTCACAAAATCACCATCCAAAAAATAATATAAACTTGATTACATACACAGGCAAAAATAAGCATGATCCGTATATCCGTAAGGCCAGGTTGTTCATTTGGTACTCACATGACCATCTATACAATAAAACACAGGCTTAAAACTGATTGCTACTTAAGCATAATCGTTGGATGACTGTGAGTCTGGGGACTACTTATTGTCCAATAATATAAATACTGACAAGTTACCTATGAATTTGATTAAGAATAAATAGTAACACGAAATAAACTGATCAATAAAAAATTCTCATAACCAAGAGGGGGTTCACAAAAACAGCTTTGAGCCACAATCAGTGGAGAGGTGGGTATCATCATAGGAAAAACAACTGAAACTGTAGATGAAATGTCAGGTTAATTGTAAAACCCGATCATAAAATCATTCGTTTTATAATGACCGCATTGGCACAATCTTCTGTAATTTCAATAACAGATATCACTAAACCACCATATAAAACAACACCAAAATATATGGCAAGTGAGAAAATAGTTTGGCATAATAACACCAACAAAAATTATCAACCCCAGGATATTCCTCATTAAAACAGGCAACCCCATGCCGATGGCTCTGATGGGTATGCTCAATAAAATAACCAACACATGATGTACCTGCAACTTCTTGCAAGCAGTACTTAGCAATAAACTAACAAATTCCACAAAATATTACTATTAATACACTAAGCTGAAAACTGAATAGTGTATTCAACTATTCATACTAAAACATCTTGTTCTTAAGATAAAATTATCATTATCCGTAAGAATCTTCTATCCTGAATAAAAGAGTGGAAATGGGAACAAATAACAAATAATTACACTTCACTCCTACAGTGTAACTCGTTATATGTACTACTACCTTGCACATGCTACATTTGGTATACATTGTGAAAGGCATACAATCATCAACATATCAACATAAATAACTAAACATCATTGCCATTTATCATTCACATACTCTATCAAAACAATCAAGATTAACTTTAAGATCAAAAATAACATTAAGATCACAACCTCTTATATTTCTCCTTCCCTACTCCTTTCTTTATGCTGTCATTACATATATACTAATTTCAATCATTACGCAACCTTTCACTTCTCCTTCCCCAATTCTTTCCGTATACTATTATTACTATTACAATCAATGTAACTTCCTTTCATTTCTCCTTTCCTATTTCTTTCCTTACACATTCATTACTGTTACAATCATAACAATACAAATACTGTCAAATACAATCAGAACACAACTTCTCTTTACTTCTCATTCCCGTATTTCCTTCTACATACAATCATTACTATTAAAATCACTATCAAAGCTAACCTCATTTTCCTCCAACATCAATAAGATTAAACATCATAATGCGCATATCATAACATCATGTGTGCATATAACATACCATTATACATATACAATGATAAAACATCTCAATTATCACATTTCTCTTTACCTTCTTACCAACTAGTAAATTAGAAACAAACAATATTATTCAATTAACAATATTTAACTTCAGACTTAAGGGCCTAACATTAGATTATAAGAAACACAATCATTCATATAACCGTTAATCATCACGTTTCATTCTTCCTCTTCCCCTGTCACAACAAATAACAATGACGACAAGATTACAAGACAAAGACAAGCAAGAAATACATGTACGTGAAGGACATACTGTGGCAGAGTTCAATATAAACATTAAATCAATAGTTTAAAAAAAATTAAACATCAACATAATGTCCATCTGATTTCCGGAAAAAAAAAAAAAACTTACGTGTATCACAGATTGGAGAAATTACTAGGGGCTTCTAGGTGATTCCATCATAGTCTGGAGCTTGATTGCCAAATACTCGAGCATCAAGAATGAATTACGACAAGCGATGCCACAGGGCACAGCGACTGAGAGGAAAAAAGACGAGAAGAATGCGATAAAAACACGATGAGGATGTAGACAAGACAGAATCAAATTCAGGGCCAGGTACAGATGACATGAGAGATCCGTGGCACCCCACACATCGTTTTGTGTGATGGAGCGGGGAACTGTAGAACATACTGATGGCTGGCGGCTGACATATACGACTCCGCGAGGCTGGAGAAGATGAACATCCCAGGACTGCTCAACCGGATGATGAACAGAATCTCAGCTCACGAGTAAGATGAAGGACACTCAGGTGATGAACGTGCACAGAAAGATATGAAGACGGGACAGAATATGTGGAGACGGATACAGGAACGGTGAGGGGACAGCAACCGCAACGAGCCAGAACAGTGCTGCGATGCCGGAGTCGTTGAGCTGCTCGCATACATGTCCGCGTGCAAGCGATGCACACGGCCACAGCATCATAGTACACATCTCGCCCAGAATGCTTGGACTGTAGGCAAGCTACAGCTGGAGGCTGGTGGAGGTTGTGCATCTGGCTGCCGACCAACAATCACGGGAACGGGTAGGGACGTCACTCACACAGTTCACATAGAATACATGGTTGCTGCGCGATGCTTGCGTACCACTTCGTCTGCACGCGAAGCTCGGTGTGTGCCGGTGGACCCGGGCCTGGTCCACCACCATCAGGGTGGAGGGGCTGCGCCTGTGTGTCGGCACATGTGCCCACGTGTATTATACGTGGGGCTATCCAGTCACAAGGTTGGAACACCTACCCGACGTTATCACAACAAATGACATGCTGAACGTCTGACCTCAAGGCTTGAGCGAGGTTCCGTTGATTCCTAGTTAGTTACGCGTTCTAAAATGGGTCGTTGCATTGATCCTGACGCTGCCACCACGCCAGTCGAATAACGAAACTCCAGACGACCTCGAGTAGGGTGTGAAGGGATTTATTGAACCAGGCCCGAGACACTCGGGTGGTGCCGTCAATAGAGGGCATTAACAAGTAACATGAACAAACTGTCTAACAACAATCCCTGGCGCTAGAAGAAAAAGTGTTGGAAGAGACGGCGTCTAAGTACCCAGCCCTGAGCAACTGTGTTTACCTCGTTACACCGAAGGTGAACGGCCCGATCTGGGATAACCTACCGCAACACACACGCAGTAGAGATGCTAAGTTACAGCGTGTGCAGAAGTCGCTGACAAAGGGCCTGAGCGCGCTAATACAGTCCTTCCCATCACCTCGGCTGACTGGCACACAGCAGGACGCATTGGCATTGCTGTGCAATGCCAATTTTGAACTCAATTCGTTGAGGAAAGAGCTTATCAAGCCGGACATGGCAGCCACTCTCATCTTTGCAAACCTTCCACTCCCGTCACTAAATTCCTATTCGGGGATGAATTGGGAAAGAGAATGAAAGATCTCAGAGAGGAGCAGAAAGCTCCATCAGGGGTGATGAGAAACCCAATTTCGCGGCCACAGTCTAGTACATACCACCCGTACAGGGGAGCAGCTTTCTCCAAGCGACAATACAGAAGCGCCGGCTGGACTGCAAGTTCAGCTGCTTCAACACACAGACCAACACAGCCGGCGGTAGTAGCAGGCCTTTTTTAGGTCAGCGCCCTCAGTGGGGTCACAGCAAGCAGCCACCACCCCACACAGCGAGCCGCCCCCCACAACAGGCTCCTCAGCACAGGCCTCCAATGCAGCGCAAGAAATAACTACCAGCATACCCAAAGAGGTAGGTAGTTTCGATTCACATCATGATCATACATGCAGTCCCCAATGTATTTGTACATGTGTGCAATGTATTCCAAGGAAGCTCCAGTGGCAGTCGGAGGTCGAGTGAGGCTTTTTTACAGGCGATGGTGCCAAATCACAGCTGATCCATTTATTTTGGCAGCAATCGGGGGTTACAAAATTGAGTTTGAAGAAGCATGTATGCCCCCTAGGAGGGATAGGCCCTTCATTCAATACAAACCAAACCAGCACAATTCAGCTTGTATTGACAGAGAGATCTCAAGCTTACTGACTATTGTTACCGAAGAATGTGGTCATGAAGAAGGAGAATTTCTCTCCAACATTTTCACACGACCCAAGAAAAATGGGGGTATCCGACTAATACTTGATTTGTCAGATTTAAACAAGTGTGTGAGTGTACAACACTTCAAAATGGATAACATTCATACAGCTGCCCTTTTAATCTCCCTAGGAGATTTCCTAGCCTCAGTCGACCTCCAAGATGCTTACTACTCCATCCCTATTGACACTGAATACAGAAAATTCTTGAAATTTCCATGGAAAGGGAAATTTTCCAGATTCATAGTCCTACCAAATGGGCTCAGCACAGCGCCCAGACTTTTCACCAAGCTCATGAAACCTGTTTTCGCTACACTGAGAGAAATGGGGCACATAGTATTAGGCTACCTTGATGATACTCTCATTATCTGAGAGTCAATAGAACAAGCAAAGGAGGCTGTACGTGCAACCACAAATCTCCTGTCTGAACTAGGTTTCGTAGTCCACGAGGAGAAATCTATGCTAGAACCCCAACAAGAGCTCACATTCTTAGGGTTTAAGATGCACACGGGTGATATGACTATCTCCCTGCCAGAAGAGAAAATGCAGGACATTATCACAGTCTGTTCAGATTTGCTTGACAATACTAGACCCACAATCAGGCAGGCGTCACATGTTATCGGGAAGATAATAGCTACTTTCCCTGGAGTCCAACATGGCCCTCTTTTCTACAGATGCCTAGAACATGACAAAATTGCCGCCCTTAAAGCTAACAAAGGCCATTTTGACAGACCTATGAAGCTGTCATTAGAAGGGAAAGAAGAGCTCAAATGGTGGATTAATCATGTCATTGAGGAATGTGCACCTATTAAAGCGTAACAGACCTACACTTGAGCTGCGTACAGACCTAGTGGGCTTGGTTGGGGAGCCACAAATCTGTCCATGGAAACAGGAGGCAGATGGAATGATCTTGAAATGAAAAGAGCTAGAAATAATATCAATTACCTGGAAACACTGGCAGCCGGGTTTGGACTGATGTTCTTTGTTCTTCTTTACATGATGTTCACGTCCTCCTTAGGTCAGATAACACAACAGCAGTTGCTTATTTGAATAACATGGGAGGTATTAAGTCCAAGGATTGTGACAGTGCAGCTAGAGACATATGGAGGTGGTGCATGGAACGTAACATTCGGGTTACTGCAGCACACCTTCCAGGGATTGAGAATGCTGAGGCAGACAGCAGGTCTAGAAAGTTCAGTGACCAAAATGAATGGATGCTTAACAAGCAAGCCTTTAACAAACTAGTTTCAGTTTTTGGGCTTCCAGACATTGATCTCTTTGCTTCCAGACTAAACAACCAACTTGAGAGGTATGTCACTTGGTTGCCAGATCCAAATGTAGAAGCCGTAGATGCATTTACGTTGGATTGGGAAGAATTCAAATTCTATGCCTTTCCCCCATTCTGTCTCATCCCAAGATGTCTTCAAAAAATTAGGGCAGATAGAGCTGAAGGCATAATGGTAGTGCCAAATTGGCCCACACAGGCATGGTTTCCTAAGCTGAAAAGGATGTTAAAGGGTGAAGCACTGCTAATTACAAGGAGTAGGAACCTATCAACACAACCTGTAACGCAAGAACCACATCCCTTGTATGATCGAATTGATCTTCTCAATTCGGTTATGCGGCAGCCCTTCGAAAGGACAGGACTAAAGAAGGAAATTGTGGACATTTTGGCCGCTCCTTGGAGAGCCTTTACCCAGAAGCAATATTGTGTGTACATAATTTGGTTTTTGGTTTGGTTTATTTCTGCATTTTCTTTCTCCGAATACAATTGCAAATGAAAACAGAATGATGCAGATAACATACAAATCAATACAAAGAAAAAAATCATTTGTGTAACAACATCAATCTGAAGTGACATATGAATCAAAATAACATATTAAGGCATACTGTATCTATTAACAGAGGAGAAATCAATACAGGGGACCGTCATCATAAGCAGAGCTTGACGTGGATGAGGCCCTATCTGAATATGTGATACCAATATAATACAACACCAATTATATATGTACTCATAAAACTCTTAATCTTAATGCACGAAACACATTTTGCTAGAGAAAAAAAAACAGAAAAGAAAAATGTAGTAACTTGGCGCTTTAAAACAAGAAAAATAAAACAGCACACAGCACCATTGACTACTGCATGGTATAGTAGACAATAAAAGTGTAGGTGTGTGCGAGTGACAGTGTGTCGTGAGTGCAGGTGACAGTGTAAGAGAGAATAAAGGCTGTAGCATGCCTATTTTGGGGGTAAGGTATGCGCTTTACTGAATGTATGCAATATCATTATCAAAGAAAGGAACGGGAGGGAATGGAAAAAAAAAAACACTTTGCATGGATCAGGGCTGACTGAGACTTAAGAAAAAAAAAAAAGAAAGAAAAAATACTTTGATCAAAGACTACTAACTGGAAACATATTTCAATAATAAATACTTTTTTAAATGAGCTTTAAAGGAAAAAAGTGAAGTACACTGCTTTAATTGATCAGGTAGGTTATTCCAGACATCGGGACCGTAATGTGTAATTGATTTCTGAGCTAAAACAGTTTTGGGGTTTACAAGGTGAAAGTCTGTTGAACGGCGAGTTGGATATGTGTGTATATTCAAATTTAAGTGAAAAATATTATGAAATAAAGAGGGAAGTTGATTTGTTGCGTACTTGTACATAAATATACCTGTTTGTAAAATGTGGATGTCCTGAAGCTTCAAAGTATGCAAACGATGAAATGAAGGATCTGTATGAGATAAATATGTGGAATCAGTAATAATGCGAATAGCACGCTTTTGGAGTAAATACAGTGAATTCAGTTTAGTAATTATTCATCGCATAATTGGGACAGGTTGGGAGTAGCAAACACGGCCCCTTTAAGCGGGGTGCCTGATTTCGCGATGAGCACTCACCATACACTAATGGCATACGACATATACATGTAGTGCACAGACACACGCACACACACACACACATGCATACTGACGTACTGTACATGTACGTGAATACACAACCACGCTACCCTCGGCGCGACCCTCTAGCTCTCCCTGCATTTTCGCAATGATGTAGAGTAATCGCAACCGGGTTCTTCTTCTGTCATCTCTCTTCGAACACAAAATATGTTGATTAAAAGCTAGCACATTCTTAAACATTCGTAGAATTCTTGGACACGTAGGGCATTCCGTATAAATACATATCCACAACCATGGGAAATGATTACCCAGAACTGATGTGGGAACGTCAATGAAAAGTCCTTCAATCATTCAATCATCACGGCCTGATTGTTTATATACTTGCCGCGATCACTGCACTGTACATGTGTTGTCAATATGTAGCGATCTAGCTCGCCATATATACACATGTACAGAAAAGCGAAGGCGGGCAGCGAGCTGAAATGTACCTGTACTGGATGGACGGAGGTCAAAACACACCAGTCCGAAGCTTGCTTTGTAAATTCGATGTAAACGACAACTGATAGGGAATCTTTGAAATATTGCGTGGTATTTTGGTCGATTTTTTGTGTAAAATATCAACAAAATCAAAGATCGCTTGAAGAAAAATTGTCCCGTTTATCAGAGGTCCCCACCCGATTATCCAGTGAAAAAAACATGCATTGGAAATATTTCTGGGAAGCGTATGTCATTTAAGCGAGGTTCCCGATTATCAGATGCCCGATTATGCGATGAATACTGTACTACAATTTCCCCATACAATATTTGAATACAATATATGAGGCAAAATTAAAGAATTATATAAAATAATCAGGGATTGTTCTGATAAGAGATCTTTCAACTTCCAGAGTACGCCAATATTTCTTGATAGGGTCCTTTGTAGACAGGATATATGTTGACTTCATTTCATGTCAAATGAAAATCGATTGTAATACCTAAAAATCTAATTACCTGTTTCTCGCAAAAAGAAAACCCATCAATTGATATATTGACATTAAGATCCTGTGAGTAGGGTTTTATAAAATGAACAAAATTTGTCTTGTTAACATTCAAAGATAACTTGTTTGATTCAAACCAATTCAATATATTCAATAATTCAATGTACAAATGATTAACAAGGGTCCCTATATCATAATCTGATGTAATAATGGATGTATCCTCAGCAAAAAGTATAAAATTCAAAGATGGAGAAGAACTTACAATATCATTTATATAAATGTTAAACAACAGAGGCCCTAAAATGGAGCCTTGAGGTACCCCACATTTAATATCAAGTTTGTGTGATTCATAAGACTGAAAACTAACATACTGTTGACGGTTTTGCAAATGATTTATAAACCAGAGCAGAGCGTGACCTCGTACTCCATACGTATTAAGTTTATGTATCAATGCTTCATGGTCGATGGTGTCGAATGCTTTGGACAAATCCATGTATATACCTATAACATGCTTCTTATAAACAAAAGCTTCAATTATTTTATCACACATGTGAGCGATTGCATAATCAGTAGAATATCCGCTTCTAAATCCAAATTGATTGGGTATCAATAAATTATTGGTTTGTAAAAACTGATGTAACCTTTTATACACAATTTTTTTCAAGAACTTTGGATATACTTGGTAATAATGAAATTGGTCTATAATTACTCATTAATTTAAAGTCATCTTTTTTATGAATAGGAATAACTTTTGCAAGTTTGAATGAGTTCGGAAAAATGCCTGTTGAAAGAGACATATTAAATACGTGAGTTAGGGGGTTTGCAATGTAAAAAATTATTTGTTTCAATAAATGAACACGAAGACCATCATGCCCACTCGATTTAGTTGTTTTCATATTCTATACAACATTGATTATTTCATGGTCATTGGTAGGTCATAAGGAAGTGGAAAGACTTTTGCAAGAGCAAGAAGAAAAGCCATCTTCACTCTAGTGTTCAGTTCGTTTTAGAATTTCTTAGTGAGCTTTTTCATGTAGGAGGTTTTGGATACAATGCACTCAACACAGCAAGAAGTGCGCTCGCATCATTCCTAGTTCTTGAGGATGGTGCCTCTACAGTTGGGAACAACATTTTGATATCAAGATTTATGAAGGGAGTTTTCCATTTCCGAACCCCAAGACCTCGCTATGTAGATGCTTGGGATGTAAATATTGTGTTTTGTTATCTCAGAAAGCTGTCACCGGCAAATGCACTGAGCCTACGAGATCTCGCCAAAAAGCTATGCATGCCCATGGCTCTCATCTCAACACAGAGAGCACAGTCATTGCAGCTCCTGAATTTGGACAACATGATACTCAAGGGATCATCAGTTGCACCTCATTTCAGCGAGCTACTGAAACAAAATAGGTCAGGAAATGCAGGCTTCACACTGAGCATGAGAGCTTACCCCCCAGATCGTCGATTGTGCGTAGTCAACTACATCAAAGCCTACATGCGGAGGACTGAGGAAATTTGAGGTCAAGAGCGTCGGCTCTTTATTAGTTTTCACAGACCCCATGCGAAAGTAACGTCGCAAACCATCTCCCGGTGGATCAAAGATGTTATGGCAGCGGCAGGAATCGACACTTCAAAATATAAGGCTCACTCAACAAGAGCAGCTGCGACGTCAGCTGCACACAGAGCAGACTTGCCAGTTTCGTTCATCCTTGAGAAGGCAGGCTGGACGAATGAAAAAACTTTCAGAAAGTTCTATGATAGCAAACCCTTGCTCGATGATGGGAGCAAGTGTCTCACAACTGCTCTACTAAAGAAATGACCAGACAAGGTAAACAGTTGCCCCTTTTTGGTAAATGACAATTCATAGAGTCATTTCTGTTATCTTTCTTACAAATATGGCTGCGCTGGGCTTCAAAATCTCAATGTAGTCTCTTTCGGAGACTCCAGAAGTAAAATAGAAAGATTAAATGAGAACTTACCTGTTTGAAATTTGATCTTTATTTTACGAGGGAGTTGTAGGAAGAGGATACATTCCCTCCTCTCCCTTCCAAAGTTTTCAAACTTGAGGCTAAGTTCTCCATAATCTTTCAAATATCCAGCAGCCACATTTGATGCTTCGAAAAATGACTGCGCATGCGCAAAGCGGGTCTCTCGATGTATTCTCTTCCTAAAACTCCCTCATAAAATAAAGATCAAATTTCAAACAGGTAAGTTCTCATTTGATCTTTCTATTTTCTTGAAACTTAGAGTATACCTGTACTACCAAATGAAGATGCTCCAGAGAGAGAGTTTGGGGTCATGAGGTTAAAGGTCAAAGGTCAAGTGAAAATGGTGAAAATTTCACTTTTTAGCTCACCTGAAAAGATTTTGTTATAATGAAAATTTCGCTATAACTGTGTTCTTTATAAGCAAATTTTCTACCATAGACTTTAATGGCGATAATTTGAGGACCAGAAGTTTTACTTCGTTATAATGAAATTTCGCTATAACCGTGTTCATTGTAACGGGAGTGCACTGTATTGTATGTTATTTATTGAATATTCATTATACGCTGAAAACCTATGCCAAATGGGATGCTATCTCATTAAATTATTTAAATTTTGCATTTAATAGAGAACATAAAGCTGTTTCTATTTTTATGCTTCATTTGAAAACACAAGTATGTACTGGAAATGCCGCTATGGCTACTGGAATGCCTCCGCCATAATGATGACAGTGTAACATAACTGGTCACAAATGTGTTGAATGTTCACTTTCCTTGTACTAGATTTAATTGGATGAATGGCTATATAGTCAACCTGGCCTTTGACCCTTGACCTTTGACCCTATGGCCCTAGAATTCCCAGGAGAATCACTGTCAGGTAGAGCATGCATGAATATGTACTCAGTTTCATGTGTGGATCGATTACGAAGATCTGTAGCGGAACAAGCATTAACAGAGCGTCTCTACATAGGTGAACGCTTCACATTACTCTGCGTTTACTCCACTTGTCACGTACCATTTCAGAGGGGAACTTCCGTTATAATACGTTCATCTGGAATTGATTAAGGGTCGTTTTTCCAAAAGTTCCTTATTACAAGATACACAGATTTTGATATACCTAAAAGTCTGCCAATTCGGAAATGAAATAGGATTCGTTATTACAAACACTGTGGCGTTTCTTTGAAGGTTCGCTATTTGTAAGATTTTTTAATGCAATAAGGTTCTTATTATGGAGGTTCTTATTATGGAGGTTCGCTAATACCGAAAATGATAGGAATCTCCTTTATTCCTGTTATTTGTTAATTGGAACATGAAAAAGGGTCGTTAATCCCAAAGTGAAAAAGATGAGTCCACTAACAAACTTTCAGAATTACAAAACTTACAATCATCTTTTTCGGATAAACAAACCTTCTCTAATCTTTGGATTGGCAGACCTTCGGAAGAGTGAACCTTATTTCATATTTAGACTGATGAACCTTCAGAACAACAAATTTTTGGAATAGTGAACCTTTCTCATTTTTTTAAAATAAAAATTAACAAACCTCGAGAATAATGAAGCTAATTCATTTGTGGATAAAAGAATCTTTGGAAAATGGACCCTATATAATCATTTTATGGATTACGAGCTTTTGGAATAGGCCCTAATGAATCTTTGGAAGAACAAACCCTTAAGAATAACGAACTTTATTTAATTTCTTTTTTTTTTTTAAATCAGAATAATGAATCCTTGAAATTTCAGGAGCCTTCACAGTAATGAACCTTAGTAATAACAAACCTTTGAAATAATGAGCTGTAACTGAGTCCTAAGCCATTATTTCCTGCATGTGTTTTGAAACTAGGCATGACAGTACAAATAATTTTATGCTCTCTCTTAAATGTAACATTTAAATGAAATTGATTAGATAGCATCCCATTTGACATACCTTTCCAGTGTATGATAAATATTACATAAACAACATAAAATGGATACGCATAGTTCGCATGATTCATCATATTCTGTATTTGTTCGATTATAACGAAAGAAAACTGCCGGTCCCGACGATTTTGTTATAACCGGAGTGCACTGTGTATACATGGTTTGCATATTTTCATCATATACTGTATTTGTTCGGTTATAACAACATTTTGTTGTAACAAAAGAAAACTGCTTGTCCCAAGGATTTCATGATAATGGGAGTACACTCTGCATACATATGTAATTTCTTCATTTTAAGTCAAGCATGGTATGACATTGCTAATTTCAATGAGGCAACTTTCTTCATACAATCATTCTGATAAGGACCAACGTGTACTAGAGCCCTGACAAGACTAGGAAGGGTTGCGGAAGCAAACTCTGTCATTTCAGCTTTCTTTCTGCATCAAATGTAGGGGAAAAAAAGGGTCCGAATCGCCTTGTCCTGGGACATTCCTAGAAACCACTGCAGACTGACTGCAGACATTCCTAGGAGTGTCCTAGAAATCACTCAGGAAGGGTACAAAATGCTTTGGAATATGCTGATCGTAGCCTGACAGTGTGGACGCATCTAGGATTACACCAGGGCCCAGTTTTATCAAGATAAAGTTAGCGTTGATTGTGAAATCAATGCTAACTTTATCCAACTTGAAGTCCGCTATAACTTTAAATCAACTGTAAGTTTCCGTTTTACAAAGAGATTTAATAGTCAATTATAGTTATAGCTCATCACCATGACTTCATTATTGATTTAGTCAAAACAAAAAACACAGGACGAGGCTGGTTTCTGGTACTGTCTGCTTAAAAACAATACAATACATAAAGCAAAACAAACAACAAAAACACGAATACTCATAGAACATGATTGTTTGCCACGGCCACGGAAGCATAGTCTGCTAGTGCGCCGCAGTATTATTAGCGCCACAGCCGCTGAATTAGAAGTACATTGTATGTTTGCAACAGAACCGCAAAATACTAGTACTTCAGTACTCCGTTTTGCGTTGTATTGAAGAAAGTAGGTCGATAGATCTAGCACATCTCGAGCTCAACGAAAATCTGCGTACGCGTGTACCATACAGATCCCGCACACTGCACTACGTAGGATCTCAGTATTAAAATCTAACGTTATAACAGTACCGACATGGATATAAAAACGTACAGTAACTGACTGTCCAAGGTGAATGTCGTGTATGCATTGTTTCAAGTCTTGTGTGTTTACATGTAGGATTATGGAAACTTGTGAGAGTGTAGAGCTTGTTTTTACCTCCACAGCGCAGATCGGCGTTGTAAAGAATAGATCGCGAGTCTACATGTCAAAATTCTAACGTTAGACCTAGTAGATGCCGCTAGTCGTGCAGTGTTATACGGTAAAGTACAAACGACTCGCTGTAATGTTACTTTTAGGCCTGTAACGTTACTTTTAGGTCTATTCACTGACACTGGTTAGATCTTAAGTTACTGTCGTACTCGGTGCTATAGAATTAAACTCTTTACTAGCAGCACCCGTGGAAATCCACGACAAAGTCAGACTTTTCATTAAACCACCCATTCATGTGACTCGGACTTTTGTGGTATTTTCTTACTTCATGATTTATATATTTCATGTTTGTTTGTTTTCATCAAAAATTTTTGGTGTTTTGTGTTTATAGAATTGTCACTGGAAGTACGCTAAGTATTCCACTGCTCAGTTGTACAGGATATAAATAAGAGTGTGAGAGAGGGTGAGAGAGGGAGAGGAAGAGAGAGCTCGATGAATTTACAGAGAATATTTTCTGTCCTCTTTCTCTTTGTCTTTTTTTTTAATTGATAGCATTGTTTTTTCTCCCCCTTTCGGGAACACGTGTCTGCATACACGAAATAAGGCCTTTCAGAAAATGACCTGACAATCTGACTCGGATTTTTGCTGTTTTTTGTTTTTTGACTTTAAATAATTTTTTTTTTCTATTTCCTTATTTTACTAATTTTCGTGTTTTGTTTGTATTGTCATTTTTTTTTCTGTTTTACCCCCTTTATGTGGAGGAATAGGATCGAGAGGGTCTGGATGTGCATAAAAAACAACAACACACACAATAAAAAGAGAACAAAAGTATACTATAGGGACGAATGATTATTCTAGGGAAGGGAAGGAAAATAAGTTCATTCGTCCATGACACATGTCCGAAGTCGTTATGTTAATAAGTAGGCACCCGTTGGAATCCATGGGTCTCAGGGCCTCGTATTTTTCTTTAATATTTCTTTTCCCACGTTATGGGGGGAAAGAAAAATATTTTTGTCTTCATTTGCTCCCTCTGTTTTATTTTCATCACCAAAACTTGGTTTGATGGACCATAAAGAACCACCCATTTTATTTCCACTTGAACGGTAATTTCAAAAATAGGCGGTCGGCAAAGCGAGGTTTTCCTCTACGTCCGCACCTGTCTTATGAATATTCATGTTTACAGCAGCTATGACGAATGGACAGCGGCGCGTGTAATCTGAAATGGAAGGGCACGATTGGCAAGGATAAAAATTTAAGTGGATATTTAGCCGTCCTAAACAGTCTTGACTACAATGATACCCGGCGTGAGAGCAAACTAAATGACGTACCTGAGCTGCATAGTATCCTGTAGTTGTGCAAAAGCATGCCGTCAATCCCTCGTTTGAGGCGAGTCCCCAACTGGGGGTCCCCAAAGTGGGGTTCCTATACCCCTTTCAAGACTTTCGTTTGGGAGTTGGGAGTCGAAGTATTTGTCCATTGCAAATAAACTTTCTGCTCGGCTTGACAAACCTGGAGGCCAAGCCAGGGTTTGATGACTCCAGCAGCTGTCGTATTACGTAAGAGCATGATAAGGATATCTGCCTGTGGCAGACCATTCAAAGTGAACTCAATTTTCTCTATCCTTTCTAAAGTTTTCAATTTTATATTCTATTGAGAAATTCTATGGTCATCCATTTTACATTTTGAACGAAAAAAATTGACCCATAAATAACGAAAATACAGGAATAAGAAGGAGAGCATTGCCAGTTTGCCGGTGCTGACAATGTGCTATTTGGCAGTGAGTTACAACGGGGAGGTGAGACTACCTCCCTGGTTACAATCAGCCTGCTGACTGGATCATTGAGAAAGAGAGAGAGAGGGAGAGAGAGAGAGAGAGAGAGGGAGAGAGAGAGAGAGAGAGGGGGGGGGGGGGGGAGGGGGAGAGATGGGGAGAGACAAAATGGAATGACAATAGTTCCGGTCACTGCAGTACAGGCATGTGTCTTATGAATATTCATGTTTACAGCAGCCATGCAATAACCGAATGGACAGCGGCGCGTGTAATCTGAAATGGAAGGGCACGATCGGCAAGGATGAAAATTTAAGTGGATATTTAGCCGTCCTAAACAGTCTGACTATATATGATACCCGACCTGAGAGCAAACTAAATGACGTACCTGAGCTGCATAGTATCCTGTAGTTGTGCAAAATACAATAAAATAACAGCATTTGCTGTTTTCATTTGGGCACGCCAATGGCAAACTGTACAAAAATGCCCTTGTATGACCGAGCCGTGTATTACCATATGAGAGCCCATATCACGTACGTGCACGCAGATAGTGTGTTTCGTGTAACCATCGTCAATACATACACAGGCGCAGGCCTGTATATCTAATATGGAAGGGCACGATCGGCAAGGACAACATTTAAGTGGATATTTAGCCGTCGAGATCACTGCTAAACAGTCTGAGTACAATGATACCCGACTTGAGAGTAAACTGAATAACGTAGCTGAGCTGCAGAGGATTCTGCAGTTTTGGAAATAAAATATGGCATTCGTAGCTTCACGTGTACCGAGAACGCATCATGATACTGAGTATGCAATGCAACACAGCGACAGGCTCAATGCATACACATATCTCTCTGCGATACATTGCCCGTACCCGGTACCCATAGTGTGTGTGTCATGTCTCCGCGAACGATCAGCTGGGCGAGCGAGAATGCCGACTGTGCTACCACAGATTGTATAGAGTTCTGTGTGTGCAACCTGAGCCTGCGAGCCGGCGCTAGCTGTATATAACCCGTATACATCGTGTGCGTGTGTGTGCGTCCGCAAGAACGATGATAGAGCTTTCACCACTGAAGCGGGATTCCAGCGTGCAAACGCTGCATGTTGTTGTTTGTCTTTTGTTTTTCTTTGTTTTTTGTACCGCTCTCGACGTCGACATGGAGGAGGAGCGTGGACGAAACCCGAACGGGAAATAGAAGAGACCCTCCCGCTGCCGACGGCACCGGTCTCGGGGGCCCGGAGCCGGCGGCTTCGGAGGAGATAGCGGCACAAAATAAAGCACGGGAAGGCATGGGGGCAATCCTTACGCGATTATAATATAGAAAAGCAGCACCCGTGGAAATCCACGGGTCTGAGGGGTTTTATTTTTTTTTTTCTTCATAGATACGATTTTGCACATTTTTATTGATAAAATAAAGAGAAATTTTTTTCTCATTCTTTCGTTACTTGTGCTCGATCTCTTCTACCCATGACCACCACCCCCCTCCCACCACACACACACACACACACATTTCAACCCCCGCAGAACAAAAAAACAACAACCAAAAACAAACAAACAAAAAACAAAACAAAACCCAAAAACAAACATTCAGGGAAAAATTACCAAAAACGCTTATGAGATTATCCGGAAGTTCTGCCCACAGATTCTTCCCGTCGGAATGGGGAGATACTATTGACACTATGACTTTTAATACCCCCTTCTCTTGCATTCATGCAGGCACCTGAGGGAATCCACGGCTGGTCTCAAGGCCAAGCATTATTTTTTCATTCCTATTTCTTTTCCCACGTTATGAGAGAAAAATATATTTTTGATCGTCTTCAATTGCTCCCTCCTTTTTGTTTTTAATCACCAAAACTTGGTTTGATAGATTATAGAACCATCCGTTTATCTGCTTCAGACTATACATCATCATTATTATCATCATATTATTATTCTCATTAGGCCCCTGTTGTTATATTGCTATTATAATTATTATTGTTATTTGGGGAGGGAGATCATAGTCATTAGGTTTTATAAGTATTAGGCACCCGTGGGAATCCACGGGTCTCAGGGCTTCGTATTTTTCCCTTAATATTTCTTTGACCACGTTATGAGAGAAGAAATACACAAAGAATATTTTCGTCTTCATTTGCTCCCTCATTTCTGTTTTCATAATCAGCACTTGGTTTGATGGATCTAGAACCACCCGTTTATCTCATTGATACTGTTCATTGTTTTTATTATCATAATAAATAGCATTATCATTATTATTATTATTATTGTTGTTGTTATTGTTATTTTGTGGGAGGGGAGATCATAGTCATTCGGTTTTATTATTATTTTATATTATTCATTGACATGGGGATGAATCCAGGGAATTAAGGAAAAAAGTTGATCGGTCAAGGATAGTGAATATCTTTTTTTCTCCGTCATATCAAGCTTACTCTACGACTGATAGACGTTTCAAATAGCTTCACGATCATTGATATTTCATTTTAAACATCAAAACAATCCAGTACCTGTTTGTGTCTCTTCCGCCCACTCTTAAGTTATAGATCATAGCACCCCCTCCCCATTCATTTGCATTGGCCTATTGTATTATTATCATTATTTCAGTGTATTATTGTTATTGTTATTATCATTATTATTATCATTACTAACATTATTATTATTATTTAGGGGAGAGGAGAGAGTAGAGTCATAATATAGGGATGATCAACCAAGGGAGGCGGAAATGTTAATTTGTTAAGAATTGTAAAAATCTGTTTCCCCCCATCTTTCTGCTCTTGATAAAAAGCATTTCTGAAGACAGCCCTGCGCAAACTGTCCAAAACTGCTTCACTGCACTAACATACGTAATCTTGTGCTGAGTAGGACTACTTAATAATGCATGTATAGACCCCTAGTGTTTTTGTTACTATTGTGCTGAGAGAGATTAAATATTTTTGTCTTTGTTTGCTCTCTTCTTTTTGTTTTTATCACCAAACCTTGGTTTGATGGATCATAGAACCACCCGTTTATCTGCTTCAGACTGTACATTTTTATCATCATTATTATCATAATCATCAATGTCCTTCTTCTGCTTCAGACTGTACATTATCATCATTATCATCATCATTATTGTTATTATTAACATTATAACTATCACTATTATTATTTTCATTATTATTATTATTATTATTATTATTTTATTATCATAATAATCATCATTGTTATATTTGGGAAGGGGAAGATCATAGTCATTAGGTTTGATAAGTAGGCACCCGTGGGAATCCATGGGTCTCAGGGCCTCATATTTTTTCTTTGATATTTCCTTTCCCACGTTATGGGAGAAAGAAGAATATTTTTGTCGTCATTTGCTCCCTCTTTTTTATTTTTCTCACCAAAACTTGGTTTGACGGGCTATAGAACCACCCATTAAATTTCCACTTGTAACTTCAAAATAGGTGGTCGACAAAGCGAGGTTTTCCCTTAAGTCCGCACGTGTCTTATGAATATTCATGTTTACAGCAGCCATGCAATAAACGAATGGACAGCGGCGCGTGTAATCTGAAATGGAAGGGCACGATCGGCAAGGATGAAAATTTAAGAGGATATTTAGCCGTCCTAAACAGTCTGACTATATATGATACCCGACCTGAGAGCAAACTAAATGACGTACCTGAGCTGCATAGTATCCTGTAGTTGTGCAAAATACAATAAAATAACAGCATTCGTTGTTTTCATTTGGGCACGCCAATGGCGAACTGTACGTAAATGCCCTTAAGACCGCGCCGTGTATACCATATGAGAGCCCATATCAGATATTGTTTCGTGTCTCTCTTCCACCTCCCTTCTGGTGTAACCATCGTCAGTATATACACAGGCGCAGGCCTGTAATCTGATATGGAAGGGCACGATCGGCAAGGACAAAATTTAAGTGGATATTTAGCCGTCGAGATCACTGCTAAACAGTCTGAGTACAATGATACCCGACTTGAGAATAAACTAAATGACGTACCTGAGCTGCAGAGGATCCTGTAGTTCCGTGAAATAAAATACGGCATTCGTAGCTTCCCGTGTACCGAGAACGCATCATGATATGCAATGCAACACAGCAACAGGCTCAATGAATACACACCACCTCACCACTCTCCGCGATATATTGCCCGTACTCATAATGCGTGTATCATGTCCCCGCGAACGATCAGCTGGGCGAGCGAGAATGCCCACTGCCACCACAGATTGTATAGAGTTCTGTGTGTGCGACCTGAGCCTGCGAGCTGGCGCGAGCTGTATATAACCCGTATACATCGTGTGCGTGTGTGTGTCCAAGAACGATGATAGAGCTTTCGCCACTGAAGCGGGAGTCCAGCGCACAAACGCGCCCGCAAACGCTGCATGTTGTTGTTTGTCTTTTGTTTTTCTTTGTTTTTTGTACCGCTCTCGACATCGACATGGAGGAGGAGCGCGGACGAAACCCGAACGGGAAATGGAAGAGACCCTCCCGCTGCCGACGGCACCGGTCTCGGGGGCCTGGAGCCGGCGGCTTCGGAGGAGATAGCGGCACAAAAAAACGCGTGCAAAACCTATGGCGGACCCCCCGCGTTGCCTTAGACAATTACTATATAATTTTTTGTATAGGCCTACTGAACTCTTAATTAGTATCTATTGACGAACTATCTCTATGCAGGCCTACGCACGTCAGAAATCACTGGTTTCCTCGCATATGGGTTCTGTGGCAAGATATGGATTGCACACAGACGCGGTTCCATTTACTCGGTTACTTGCCCTTGCTGGCGATTGCTTGATTGGCGGGCGGGCAGGCTGAGGCACCGGGCGCGCAGGCTGGGATTGAGACTGCTGTCTAGGGTGTTTGCGTGCAGCAGTCGCGTAAGCAATGCTTGCTGATCGTGAATCTCATGCAAGGAAAAGACCATAATTACATGAAAGAAACGCAACTAAATGTTAGAGAAAGTGAGCAGTTAACAGACTAAACATTTGTGACAAGACCCCAGCTAGACTAGGTAAGTGTGACAGTCATCTTCTGTAAATTGCCTTACAATTGAGTCTACCTAGACTGTCTCTACTTAGAGTTAATATTCTATCAACTGTAAAGTTATCATGGATTTGGAGCGGTTGAGAAAACTTATATGTTGATTTGGGAGGAAGTTGGAGTTGATTTCAACTCTGGGTCTCTTGATAAAACGCACTTTCTGATAACATAAGTCAGATATGCGGACAATATAAAGAAAAAATGCAAGGTTATAAATTTTTTGCATATGACTGCTAGCCGTCATGGAGGTCACAACCAGCTGGAATTTAGCTTGCCTTATTGCCTTAACTATCACTAGTCCTGGCCCTAAATATACCAAATTCTGTCATTTCGGGTGGTGACTCACCTCCTGATTCAGGAGGTGCAGAACCCAAAATTGAGATACAAGCAAATCTCTGGAACATATTTTTTTCTTTCGGACATGAGCTTCTTTCACTGTGAAATAAAACATATTTTCTTTGATGATTCAGCAGAGCATGCCTTAGTGATCAGAATCTGAAAATGAGTTGCTTTTCTCTCTCTTTTGTCCCCGCCGAACGAGTTCGAGCAGGGGACTATGAAACGGGCTCCGTACGTGTGTGTGTGTCCGTGTGTCCGTGTGTCCGTCCGTCCGTCCGTCTGTATGTGCGTCCGTGTGTGATCAAAATGTTCAATTTACTACTTCTCTGTCATTTATGAGCCGATTTTGATTCTGTTTGCTTTATATGATAGCACTACAGGGAGCTTTGAAACTTCTACACAGAATTTCAGTTGTGACCTTTGACCTTGACCTTTGACCTATATTGTACATTTTGCTTCAAAATGCTACTCCTTCGCCATTTCTAACCCGATTTCGATTCCGTTTGCTTTATGTGATGGCATTAGGTGAGGGCTTCAAAACTTCTACACAGAATTTTGACCTTTGACTTCTTTGACCTTTGACCTTGATTTTGACCTGTATTGTACATTTTGCTACAAAATGCCACTCCTTCGCCATTTCTAACCCGATTTCAATTTCGTTTGCTTGATGTGATGGCACTAGGTGAGGGCTTCAGAACTTCTACACAGAATTTTGACCTTTGACTTCTTTGACCTTTGACCTTGATTTTTGACCTGTATTGTACATTTGCTACAAAATGCTACTTCCGGCGGGGACATATATTACGCACCGCGTAATTTCTACTTTTCCTTGTTATATATGAAACTGCATCTTCCACCCCTTATTTCATTTTCAATCAATTTTTGAATGGAATATGATGGTCCAATCATAAACAAGCTGAATAATTTTTCAAGCTTAGAGCTTAGTACTTTGAAATAACCAATTAAGTATAAAAATGAAAAATTCATTTTGACTTTGTTCTACTTGTGTGGGTTTTGAGCCAGGCAGTCTCATTTGCAAAGATCAAAACAATGTACTATGCAATGGCAAGCATCGAAAATCCCCCGAATAAAAATGATTTTTGAAAAGGGCGAAACTAAGAACAAACTAGGAGCTGAGGGGGCGATTACCTCTTCTTCCTAGTTACTGTTGACAAAGTATTCACTGCTTTCTGTTTTGCTCTTCTTCATTGGGCCCGGGAGATGCTGACATTATTTTACCTGTTCCTAATCAGAGGAGGAGTGATTTGGCTCCGCGGCTAGGATGGGCACCTCGTTATCCTTCTTTGTCTTTAGTGCTTCATAGGCATAACGCTGTATTGACTTTTGACTTTCAAATTCCTTTTGCGTGTTGGAACCTGTTAACTCTTTCGCGTCTCGACCACAAAATGTCTGCAGCGGCTTTGTGCACTTGCATTTCTAGATCTGCATTGGCACCTTGCTGTCCTAAAACATTCTGGGTGTAGTCCATTTTCATTCACAAAGCTGCCCACACTGCAGGATTATTTCAGAAACCTTTGTGGAAGGGGTGAAAGTGTTAGGGAAAGGCGAGATGTCCAAACGATGTCCTCACGACAGTTGCCGAAGGTATCAGAAAGTTTGAACCGTGTCCAAATTTTGGTCTTGATCCAAAGTTGGACGCAGAAATTTCTTTCTCTCCTGAACGTTTGGAAATGCTCGTACATGTTTAGGAATGATGAAGACAGTGAGAGGACTCTTTCCAGAACATGCAGAGAAGTTGCTGAATGAACATGGAATTGCTAACTTTCCTTTCCGTGTTTTGTCGCGCCCTATTGCATTGCAGGTTTAAGAGATATGTGAAGAAACATGCCAATCTTTGTGCCTGTTACAGCTAGTACACTGTGCAACCAGAATACAATTCCATGCTTGACAGTTGTCGGGCTTGTTTTTTCAAAGCAGTGGCACATTTTAGACACAGCTTCATGCACTGATTTTTTTTTTTTTTTTTTTTTTTTTTTTTTTAATGTGAAATGAACAAAGTAAACAATAAGTAGTATAACAAAATTTTATGTTACCCAGATGGCATGATTAGTTTTCACTACCTGTCCTCAATTTTTTTGAAATAAAATATACTGTCTTCCTTTTTTTTCAACAATATTATATAATGTATTATATAATGTTCTTTGACATCCAGATATTTTTGATTTAGGAGGCATTGGAACCTGCTCAAACCTCCAGAGACTGGATGTTAGCAGAAATGACCTTACGGATCTTCGACCTCTCATCCTATTGAAACAGCTTGTGTACCTCAACATTGCAGCCAACAGGATATCAGCACTTGGTATAGATACAGTAAACATACATTGTATAATTAGGCTGAATTGTGTTCAGCATTTGCATATATCACATACCTCTAGCACAGTGTTGTTGATTATATTTGTATGATGCTTTTCGATACATGCATATACATACTGCTGTACATATATCTCATAATATATGTAGAGTTTGTCCATTTTACATGAAAATCAATCAATATAAACTGTGATTAAAGGAATTGTGAGACCAGTCTAAAGATAAAATCAGTTTGTAACAAAGTGCAGATATATAACTTGGATTATTTCAGTCTGAAATCAGTGTTTTAAACCATTGAGTCCACTTCTTGCTATGTTGCAAAAGCCGATTAAGTCCACATTAACCAATTTTCATGTCTTAAATATGTCAAATTATTTCAAGATGCCTGCTTTTATGTTATGCTGTGTTATGCATGCTGTACAGTACACCTGCACGGACACACATGATACAGACTTCATGATAAGCATGCAGCCTGCAGCGCTAGTGTTGCCACGACTGCATGCTGATCTACGCTTCCATAATTATATCTAGAGACTGCCCAGCCCTCATCCGACCCAGGACAAAAATTGGAGCACAAGACATGAAATATGCAGTTATTATGGTGAAGCAATTTCCCACACATTCGAAACATATCCGGCTCCCCTTGTTTCAAAGAACAGCATGTGTGTCGAACTGCATGAGCATTGCTGAAAAAATAAGAAATTAGTTTGATTCAAATATTTTGTCCTGATTTATTTTCACGGTATGTGGTTATCATAGCAGTGCAGTTTCTAACACATTCAAAAACTGTCTTCACCCCCACACCAATGTGTGTACACCAAGGTTCATGAGCATTTTTCTTGCAAAATAAATGAGAAAATTTGGCAATGTGCAATATTTTTCTGATTTTATTGCCATAATATGCCATCTGGGCAATTCCGCGGTTAGTAACGTTACATTTGAACAAATTTTGATATTTATTTTTACTACTAAATCACTATTTATTCATTTCAAATCAAAATCATGTAAAAAACATGTTCATCCTTCCCAGGTGTATGATATAGAAAAGAATAAATACAATCCAATAAATATTAGAATTGCTATAAATGGGAATTAAAAGGGCTGGTTAGTAATGTTACGAAAAAAGGACATGACAAAAAAAATCAATGTCTCGTAACAAAAAGTGTGCAAAAATTCAAGTTACATCAAACAAAGTTTTGCATCAATTTCAACTATTGCATCATGACAAATGTTCACACAAATACTTTTAGCAGTTTGACCGATAATTTATTAGCTAGACCCCCAAAAGCATGGTTAGTAACGTTACGGTTAGTAACGTTACATTTGTACGGAGTAATTCCGCAGATCATTTCACCCTTTTGTAATTGACAAAATGTCACAAGACTTCTGGAGTATCTAAATGTATTCATCTTTTACCCTTTAGCAAAATTTTGAGGAAAAATTTTCAAAGGAACCCACTCTAATTTGCATTTTAGTGAATTTCAGCGTCCCCAGTCCCACATGTACATATTAGATGATGGTTTTAGATCTCGCAAAACCAACAAATACAAAAAATAAAATCTACTGAATTTGAGAGACCTTAATGATTGGTGAACATCCATGGTATTGGTTGATACCTAAATTAAAGAATAAGATAAAGAGGCACATTTCTTTAATCCATGTCATGTCCACCTAACTGGGGAATTGCCCATCTACATATTATCATGGCAATGCAGTTTTCAACGAATTGAAAAAATGTCCTGCACATCTTTATCCCAACACTCATGTGCAGGGCTCAAAATAAGACTTTTGAAAGTCTCTGCCATTTTTAGGGCACTTTCATCTTGGGGCAAAGTGGCCTTGGATCCCTAAAAATTTCAAGGGGCATCAAGGCCATTCAAAGGGGCATTAAGGCCACTCTTTAAGGGCAGCTAATTCTGGTCAACAGGGCACCAAGGCCATTTTTTTTCTCAAGTAACAAGTAGCGCAATGTAAGGCACTTTGGTACCAGAATTGCAAGATAACACATACACTTTTATATATGTATATGTACAGGGCTTGACACTAATGGTGGCCTGGGCCACCAAAAATGCACGTCGGGCCACCAAAATCTCAGAAGTGAAGACTTTGGTGGCCTGATAGGGCCACCAAAAAAGGTCGGATGTTTGCCTTTGGGCCACCAAAAATAAAAGTTAGTGTGGAGCCCTGATATATATATATATATATATATATATATATATATATATATATATATATATTATATATGTATATAATTATATTACAATAGCAATACTGCTTTATGTAATGTCTGAATAGATTCATTGGTCTTTCGATATGGGTGATATGATGGAGAAATGACAGCCAACTGAAAAATGATAGGTAAATTTATGGCCTTGAGAATATAATTTTTCTGGGGGGCATCACGGCCAACCAAAGAGGCATCAATGCCCATGGTTGTCGTCGATGGCCGTTGATTACTTCGAGGCCTGCATGTGTCCCAAGATCATGAGCATTTTGCTTGAAAAATAAGCATTTTCTGTCCCTAATATTTTCCCAATCAATTGTTGTAATATGATGTTACCATGGCAATGAAGCTTTTCAGACATTAAAGAATGTGACTTGGACATCTCCACCCATGGCCACCAATTTGTACACCAAATTTCATGATCATTCCAAAAAACTAGGGCCATACTGTTGTCACCATGCTGTCACCATGGCAACACAATTTCCAATGCATTTAAAAAGAAAATGACTTGCACATCTTCATCCCAAAACCAATGTGTGTCTGTGCTAAACCTCATGAGCATTGCTAAAACTGGAAAAGTAAATTGATTTGCAAGATATGCAATGCACCAACTTTATACTGCTTGCTGTGGACTTTAGATATTGGCTTTTGTAACAGAATGAGAAATGGACTTGTCGGTTTTAGCTGCAAACACACATTGAAAAGTACAAAATTTCACACTTTCCTCTTTGTGAAGAGTTCTGAAGATGAAACCTTCTGTTTCATAGGTAACCGGCACACATAGTAACTGACATTCATATCTGATCTCTGCGTTATTTGTGTTTTATGCTAACAGAGTGTAACGAAAAAAATGATGGTTTAAAAGAATTGAACTGAATAAACTTTTTGGTTTTTGTGAACAGGCTCTTCATATACTCTATAAAAAAAGAGTAATGCAAAGCAGGTTTTTTCATTGCATGTTTCTAAATCATTTAACCCTTTAACAACTGAAAATTCCGTACTACATAATGGCCTATTTTTCCCTTGATGGTACAGCAATTAACTCTCATTTCAACAACTTTCCAAATTATGTAAAATAGCTCGCTGCATGTCTATTCTTGTCTATTATAAGTTATGTTTATTTGAAAGCCTATCGAGACTTTACGAAGAGAATTGTATGTCACAGAATTAATTCTGACATACTTTTGTCGACATTTGACCTCTTTCAAATTATGTTATTACAATATGACTAGAAATGTTGCTATGGCGACTGGTATGCCTCCACCATAATGCATGGTTCTCCTAATAGGTCTGTAGTACAATGTGTTTACAATGTGTGATGACAGTTTCACATAATTGGCAAAATATTTAAATGACAGGTTTGTCACAAATGTGTTGATTGTTCACTTTCCTTGAACTAGGTTTAATTGGATGAATGGCTATATTGTGTAAGAGTGCATTGTCAGGAATTTTGGGGATTTGAGGTTTTTTACTTGACTTTTGACCCTTTTATAAGTTTAAGGAAGAAGTGAAATTTAGCACTTTCACTGTACCTTCGACTTTTTGGCAAGAAACTTCCAAGAGAATCTCTATTGGGTAATACATGCATACACTCTTAGAAAAAAAGGTTCTTTTGAGCACCATTAAATGGTTCTCAGCACTGTCACAATAGCGACACCCTTTTTGGTGCTCGCGAGAACCTTTAATTTTTAAATGGTGCTTGTCGGCACCTTTTGCAAAAGGTGCCCATTAGAACCCTTTTCCCGATGAAATGGTGCTCGTGAGTACCATTTCAAAGGTGCCCATGGGCACCTTTTTGACTAAAGATGGGCACCTTTTTGACTCTTTTCAAATGGTGCTCATGAGAACCATTTCATTGGAAAAGGTTCTAATGGGCACCAATGTTAAAAGGTGCTGACAGGCACCATTTAAAAAGGTTCTCACAGGCTCCAAAAAAGGTGTCGCTATTGTGACAGTGCTGAGAACCATTTAATGGTGCTCAAAAGAACCTTTTTTTTTTTCTTAGAATGTAGTATGTGAATTGATGTCTGTGTATTTTTGGTGTGTTTCACACGCAGTGCTGGTAAGTTGCTTCACTGGCACCATTCTTAAAGGTACATTTGTATATATCTGCATTGAAAATGTGCATCACAAACTCATTTGAAATGAAATGAATTGAACTGAATTTCATCTCATCAGTCAAACATACGTACAAAACATACATATTAGCAATACATAAGCATGTCATACATTATCGTTGACACTGGAAAAAAAAAGCAAGGATAACACACCCATGCACACACAGTTTCACAAGCATGAATGCAAATGTGTACATGAAGAGTTTGTTTGCAAAAACCAATAAGTCCATATTTGCCAAATGGAGATATTTGCGATTAAAGGTCAAGAAAAATAAAGAGAATAATAAGAAATTTTTTGCTTCTTTTGACCATAACTTCAAAAATGTACCTTTATATGCAGTGACCAATATATCATTTAAAAGGTATTATTTTGTACTTTATGACAGAGACCGTACTTCAAAATCTTCAAAAATGGACTTATCGGATTTTGCAAACAAACTTTCACATGTACATGAAATTCACCAATATTTTTTCATGAAACTTCACTCAATAACTGAAAACCATAGAAATTTGCTCTTTCACAAATTCGCAGAAATGTATTTATTCATCTTAACTTTAACAATCTAAAAGTGAGGTTTGTATTTGTCATGTTATAATCTGTCAAATATTCTTAACAAAATATTTTCATATGTTCACTAATTTTTTTCCCCACAATATTTGTTATTTGTGTACCGAGCAATTCTTGAAACACCATCACACATCTCTGTACAGATGATATGAAATAGCAAGAGGTGCATCAGGCTTTTGAAATGCATAACAAAATTTATAATTCCCTGTGAAATAATTCCTGAATGGATGAGATACAGTAATTGTGTCAGTCTTAAGATAGGCAGAAGTCAAGTACATTACTTAAGTAGTATGAGGAACTTTTTCCACATATTTGCTAGTTTGTTTGGTCTGGGTTTTTTTTTTGTTTCTTTTAAAGCATATTTGTCCTAAAAGCAACTACAAAGGGCAGGAAAACAATTCCATTAAACAGGACCTTTGGTATTGTCACAGAAACATACATTATATTGCTGTTATGATACTTTGGAGAAGATAGGCTTTACACTTCTCCACTTCACTTCACTTCACATTTATAACGTCGAGTACTTGAATTAACTTATCTTTGTTTGTATACGAGTGACCTTTTTTTTTCTGCAATTTGAAAGCACCATAGACACATCTATACAACTGCAAATACAAGAAGAGTATCAATTCAGGTTAATCATGACCTCTGACAATTTACAGCATGTCCTACAAAAAAAAAAAAACCCAAAAAACAAACAAACACACACACACACAATGTTTTATAATGTGAAGGATAATAAGAATCCCAAGGGGGAAAAGAGCTAGGATACCACACCCACACAGTTTCACAAGCATGAATGAACAAAATTCCTCAACCATGATCTGAAATATATAACATTGGGAATCAATAGAAATGTACACTTTTTTAAAAGCAGAGCCATAAATTCATTAGAGTAAACTATATACAATGCAGGCCTAAAGCTGAGGTTTGAATTTGCTGTCCTACAACCTGCCTATGACAATGATATGTTGTTAGCATTTGTCATTTTGTTCACCAAATTTGGCAACAGTCTTTTAAACACCATCACCACGTACATGTACATGTACATTTTGAATTTCTGCAAAAACAATATAAACTGGTGACAAGAGGTGCATCAGTGCTTTGAAATAAATTACATAATCTTCAATTCTCTACACAATACGTAATTCCTGCGTGGGTATAAATGCAATAAGTTTTACCAGTCTAGGTGCAAACTTTAAAAGTGTGCAGAAATCGACCACACAATGACTGGAGAAGTATAAAGAGCATTTTCCGTTTGTGCTTTTAAAGTTTAAAACTATGAATGACTCCACTTCTCAGATTGGCATCTGGTCTGATCTCATTACGTCAACCCCCCCCCCCCCCCCCATACAGTTGATTCAAAGTTGTTAAATGCAAATTATAGTGAAACATTATCACTGGTACATTGTAAGTTGCAAATACTGTATTGGGATCATAACAAAACATAATTATGTGACCCTCCATCACACAAACCAACAAAAAGTCGCCAGACATGAATTTTTGGTTGACGGCAGATTCTGAAAGAGCAGCTATAAAATACACTATAAGTCAATGCAAACGGACTTACCTACCCTATCTACATATTTCTAAAAGGTTTTCTCTGGCAGCATCAGTGTTTTCTCTTTAACTCAACTCATTCTTGGCTAGCGTAGGTTTCTGGTCGATGCTGTCAACGGGCTATCCGGGCTAAAATTGTCATTCTGATCGATGTATTCTTTTGGGCACCCAGCTCATTCTTGACTAGCCCAGGGTTCTGTCTGATGCTGTCAATGGGCTATCACGGGCTGTCATTCTTATCGATGTATTGTCTTAGCCACACAGCTCATTCTCGACTAGCCCATGGTTCTGGCTGATGCTGTCAATGGGCTATCCCGGGCTCTTATTCTGATCGATGAATTCATGTGGCCGCCCAGCTCATTCTTGGCTAGTGTTAAGCCTACGGTTCTGTCTGATGTTGTCAACGGTCTGTCACGGGCTGTCTCTCTGATCAATGTAGAATCTACCTTGTTCCCTAACCGCACCAGTGACCCAAACACGTCCGTACTGGTTATCGTCTCGGCCAGAGTTACTTGTTCCCCGGTTTCTGTGCATGTTGGTGTGTCCACTTCCCTGACATATGAATTGAAAGGTACAATAGACCTACACCGCGTTAATAAAACAAAGTCATTGCTATAATTCGATAAACAGAACACGGCATTACATGACGTGACTCCTTACTTAGAACAAGCCTGAAAACATACTGAAGAGATTTTGACCTACGCCTACTGGGCTGTAGACAGACCTGTGCATTGGCTCTAACGTTAACACTAACAACAGTTAATAACTTATATAGAACAAATTTCCTTATTGCATGTACCGGTATAGGCCTTACCCCTGGGTGCTTCTTGTACACAGTTATATCTTTGCGTTCGGCGTTCGGGCTGTGTTTCGGAGTTAGTAGACTCTTCTTTTAATAGGCATAAACGTTACATGCAGGCCTAACTAAGTAACTTAGCCCGGCCCAGTCGCTGTAAAAACGTGACAACCATGCTCCGCACGGCGTCTGTTTGGGCTAGCCCATTGCTATGCCAAATTTCTAATTGTAAAGTGTTAACGTTAGGCCTAACATGTTATTGTTAGATCTGGATCTACTGTACCTGGTAAACATTACACAAGATAGCAGCTTCGATCAAATTAGATCTAACATTAGGATCTAACCGCTAAAGGTTAATCACTGACTGAAAACGAAAACTGAGTGATGAATCTAACTTGATTTTCTATTTTTGTACCAACGAATGTCATCTAAAAATGAGATAAAACCACATTAAAACTAAAAATCTTACCTATTCTCCTAAATTGTGACGACTGCCATGGCGAAAATGGAATTGACAGTGACACGTTTCCAGTCCACTTTGACAAAGTTAATGTCTAACCTTACCGGATGCCGTTCATTTATGGGTGTGATGCATAAACCTACTGTGTATTATGTGTGTCTACTAGCCGTCTGCTGCATGCTGCATGCATGGTATTGCATTGGCACTCTGCCCGCTGTGGTGGTAGGTTTGCATAGGCAGGCAGGCAGCACAGGGCTACATAACGCGCCACGGCGGTTACATACACAAGATTCCCATGCGGTGGTGCAACAGTGCAGTACTAGTATGTGTGCGTTTACGCGTACGCATATCTGATCGAGCGCTAAAATTGGATGGTGGCAGCTGTCAGTTGGCACACAGCCAAGTCATTAGTCTACGATAAAAACAATATGTACTTTTTATTATCACAGCAGTAGAAACAAATACAATATTTTTGTACCAATACCATATTTTTGGTGATTCTTACATCTGGCATTCAAATATACAGCAAGGGGAAAAATGAAAGTGGACCTAAAGATATTGTTTGACCTGCAGGAGTACCACAAATAACACTCGGGGACTGGGTCGCATACTAGCAAATGGTGACGAACGGAGCCATTTCGATTGGGAACCATTTATAGGTGCTCATTGGAACCATTTTGCGAGAACCATCTGATGAGAACCATTTTGGAGCCGACGAGAACCATTTGAGAACCTTTTTTTCTTAGAGTGTACACTGCAGGCAGGCATTGCATAGATAAGAAGAAAATAGTGAAATTTTGAGGAGTTGACTGTGAACTTTGACCCTCTGACCTTTGACCCATGACCCCTTAGTTCCCTAGATAATCACTGCCAGTCAGTATTATGTATGTACTAAGTTCCTTGAGTTGATAAGCACAACTTTGCCCGCTAGCTCATACATATACAAGTTTCATTAGGATACCTCAAACGGTTTTTAGTTATGCTGTCCACAAAATTGATTACGAATGGAAGGATGGGCAGACGGACAACCCAAAAACATAATGCCTTCTTTACTTCGTGGCATATGAAGTATAAAAATAAAAATGGGGAGGAATGCTTTTGTGCATTTTAGGGAGTAATACAAGTGGAGGTTTTGGCGGTTCAGTTACTAATGGGTTAATACTTTAATAAAACATGACAGAAACTAGAAATTAGACACAGATTAATAACATTGGAGTAATATCCAAATGTCTTGTTTGATGTCAAGTACAATTAGTGATGAGTGTGAACCCCATGAGCAGAGATGCCAAGTTCAAAAAACTTTTATGAGTGAGATTTCTATGACTCGGCGTCTCGGCGCTCGCGCGCATGCACACGCGAACGAGGGGGGTATCCCCCTCCCATGGTAGGGAGCTTTTTTTAATTATTAGCTCTTAATGATGCGATCTGGTGCATACTTAACTGATATTTTTTACTAATTTTGAAAGGCAAAAGGGAAATATACCTTCAATTGCAACTATCACTTTAATCCTTTGAGCTATGCTCCTTATTTTTGACCCAAATTGCAGACTTCACCAGATGCGTGAGAAAAATGGGTGCCATGTGTGAGATCGTGAGACAGACCCTAAATGCTTGGGTCTCACGCATTGCGTGAGACTTGGTAGCTCTGCATGAGAGTCAAGCATTGCCTGGTACCTCTTGCCCATCGCAGGGAACAGAAGGTGCATGATATCCTGCTGAATATTGTAGTCGATTCACCTTCCAAAGTGGCAGCATGCTGTTGTAGTATCTGAGGTTCGGGTTGTACATTAAGTGTCAAACATGTCTGTCCAGTTCATCCCACAAATGTTTGATTGGGTTTAAATCCAGGGATCTGGAAGGTCATGGAAGAACACTGATGTTGATTGCTTGGAAAGCTGTGGTGATGCATGCTGTTGATGGATAGGCATTGTCCTGCTTGAGAACAGCATTGCTGTTGGCCACGTTGGGGACAATGTACTGGTGCATGATATTGTCCATTTAGAGCTGTGCTGTTAGATTTCCTCTGATTTTTACCTAGTTTAAAATGCTATTGTGAGAATTGCTGGCCACATCGTCACACTTCCACCACCAAATCTGCCCACTTCCTGTATACAATTAGCTGCAAAATGTATACATGTATCTCTTCTATCTCCTTCTATTATGTCTGTAGGCCATGAATTATGATTCGTTGTTGAACCAAACATGTTTCCATCATCTCTGAGGTCATACCCTGTGGCCTTGTCACCATTCTAGTAGAAGCTGTGTATGCTGCTGGGTGAAATCACGCCTCTAACAGAACGTTTGGGTCACAATCTTGCCGCTTGTAGACGGTTCCGCCCAGGCTGGTCAGAGATCCTATGCAATCCTGGCATTGGGGATGCAAATGAGTGAAGATAGCTGTTGTCATCCTTTGGCGTAGGTTGCTCAAGTGGATGTAGCCATCCTGGGCAGCAGTGGTGATACGTGGTCTGCTGGATCTGCGAAGGTCATGTGTTGTTCCATGTTCTTGGTAATGGGTCTGTAATCTTAAAATGGTTCTACAGGAATCTAGGGGAACACACTGAAAACCATGCAACCTTGTATATACAGTGAAACCCCGTTATAATGAGTTCGGTTATAACGAGGAACCGCTTATGACGAGGTGATCGCGTCGGTCCCGTTTTTCTTTGCGTGTAAACCTATGGCAGAACGAATCGGTTATAACGAGTTTGGTTAAAACGAGATTCCGGGTATAACGTGGACTTTTTCGGCGCATCATGATAAAGAAAAACATAAGAAATTTGATTGGATATAACGAGGTACCATTTGTTGACTTGCTGCTTTTCAAACACGAGACAAATGAAACATTGAAAATCGAATTCACGCTATCCATGTCTTTTTCACTTTTTGCAGAGAACAATTCCTTCCATGTTTTCTTCTAAACCACGCAAAAAAACAACATATTAATACCATTCGATGTTCCTACTAAATTATTAAACATAATCACTCGATTTTCTTTTTCGCGAGATCACACGCGTGCGTAATGTTATAGGTCAGACCACAGCGCAACAAGGGAAAAAAGATAACGCACTCAAAAACTTTTCATGTAGCGACACTCGTGGCAAATATGGAAATTGGAATGCGTGTTCAACTCAACATTATATCCTTTCCATTTGTAGTCCCGACTTCAGTTCTTTTGCTTGTTAGCAAATATGAGTGTATGATTATAGCCGAAATAATTAATGAAATCGCGATCTCGCCTGGTGACAGTAGCGTAAAAATAGTTGAATAACGCAATCCTGTCGCAATTTTCTTAAGAACGGATGGATACAATGCGAAAGGATTTTCGGCCGATGATAAAGAACGCATCTTTAATCCTTTCGGGCGCAATGATAATACATTGTATGAGATTACAGCCGAAATGATTCATGAAATCATCGCATTCCCGCTGGGCACCAACAGCGTAAAATAACCTCGCAAGTTACGGTAAACGACGCACGAATGTTACTCTGAAATCTCGCGATCTCGCCGGATGACAGTAGCGTAAAAATATAGTTGAATAAAGCATGTTTAGCTACTTAATCGGTGTTCAGAAGAAGAAACAAACGTATTAAACAATTTGAATATATCTGGGTTTGTTCATTATCACAATTTTAACAACGCATTTCCCAATTAAGATTAAACAATCTTTCTTTCAAAATGGTCTACGAGTAACAGATTTGCGTAAAAAGGAGCACAACCTTCTAAATTCAATCCTGTCGCTTATTTTTCGAGCACGGATGTACAAAACGCGAAGAGATTTTCGGAAGAAAATGAACAACGCATCTTTAATCCCTTCGGGTGCAACGAACATACATTATATAAGATTACAGCCGAAATGATTCATGAAATCATCACATTCCCGCTGGGCACCAACAGCGTAAAAATACCCCGCAAGTTACGCTAAACGACGCACGAATGTTACTCTGAAATCATCGCGATCTCGCTGGTTGACAGTAGCATAAAAATAGTTGAATAAGGCATGTTAAGCTACTTAGTCATTCAGAAAAAGAAACAAAAGCATTTAACAATTTAAATAGATCTGGGTTTGTTCATTATCACAATTTTAACAACGCATTTCACAATGAAGATTTTCTTTCTTTCAGAATGGTCTATGAGGAACTGATCTGCGTAAAAAGGATCACAACCTTCTAAATTCAATCCTGTCGCTTATTTTTCAAGAACGGATGTACAAAACGCTATGAGATTTTCGGAAGAAAATAAACAACGCATTTTAATCCTTTCGGGCGCAATGATCATACATTGTATAAGAATACAGCTGAAATGATTCATGAAATTATCGCATTCCCGCTTGACACCAACAGCGTAAAAATACCTCGCAAGTTACGGTAAACAACGCATTTTATACAATGTGATTTTAATATAATATAGGCCTATACTTCTCAAGAACATAACGTGCACTACAGTCAACTTCGGATACCTCGACGTCGGATAAGCCGAATATCACTTACCTCGGGGGCAAAATGAAAGTCCCGATTGTTCCTATGGAGTTTCCGTGTATTAAAATTCGCGTAGCTCGAAGAAATAACTCGAAGTTCGGTTACCTCGAAGTGAAATCTACTGTCCCGATCTTAATTAACTTATTGTTTTTCCCAGCATGTAGCTCGAATCGAATTGCAACATCACTCAGCATCTCCGATTAAGCGCGCGTGGACAGCGAAGAAGACGTCACAAATCTTTTCACACTCGACTGTAAATATTCCCGACCAGAACAATCGTGCGCCCAAAGAAATACCCGGTACACAGCTTACAAGAAAAATCCCCAATACCTCCCTACATACGTACACGGTATGCACATAGCACCCTTGCCAATGGAGTGCTTACGATAGCACTACGCTCTGCCCATCATCTTCTTTTCTTTAACCACTGTGTTTTAATTCTTGATCATGATAGTCATACCGCGCGCGTAGATTTCTAAACCGTTGTGGCGCACCTGCGTAGGTGTTGGGTGTTGACAGTTTATTATCTTTGGCATTAATCACGGTCCACTGTCCAAACATCGATCTCCTGCGTAGTGCCCTTTTTTACCTTTTTTTTTTTTTTTTTTTTTACCTTTCACGAAGTATGTTTCATTTTATTCTTCCCCGAGAACGCAAGCACTATTTTTTTTTCCAGCAATGCGATTATGAAAATATTGTGGATGTGGATGATGTGGAAGTATAGGCCGAGCATAATAAAGAATAGAATAGACAGGGCTCCACACTAACTTTTATCGGGCCACCAGTATCACTGATTTTTATTTTTTGGTGGTCGAATTTACTCGAAATTAAAATTAGAAAATCCAATCATCTTATTTTGTGTTTTAAGATTTAGCAAATAGGCGTATAGATTATTATAAAAGTTGATGCCTATACATTTTGGAGGTCAAAACTTACATTTGAAATGAAAAAGTGGGAGCATTTGCCGACATCTGTTAGCATCCGACATTTGTTTTAGCATTGTAAAGAGCCGAAAGTTACCGTTATTGATTTCTTATTGTAAAAGCAATCATCCAACATTTATTAGTCTGTTAGCACCTTACGGAGCCGAATATTACCGTTAATCATTTTTAAATGTAAAAGCAAACCACCGACATTCATTTTAGCATCTTACGGAGCTGAATGCTATCCTTATCCATTTCCAAACGTGAAAGCAAACATCCGCTATTTGTTTCAGCATCTAACTGAGCGGAGTAATACCGTTAATCATTTCCAAATGTAAAAGCAACAATCTGTCCTTTATTTTTGCATCGGACGAAGCAGAATTACCGTTATTCATTTCAAACATACGACATTAATTTTATCATCGTACGGAGCCGAATTTTACTGCTGTCCACTTCCGAAAGTTAAATGAATCATTCTGACAACATTTATTTAGTTTATCATCGTACGGAGCCGAATGTTACTGTTTTTCATTTTTGAACGTCGAAGCTGACATCAGACGTTTATTTTACCATCAAACGTAGCTGAATATTACCGTTATTCACTTCGAAATGTAATAGCAAATATCCAATACTTTTTTTTAGTATCATATGGGGCAGAATATTACTGCTATTCACTTTCAAACATGCCAAACGTAAAAGCAATATGTATTTTAGCATCTTCCGGAGCTGAATGTTATTGCCATTTACTTTCGATCGTAAAAGCAAACATCCAGCATTTATTTTATCATCGTAAGGAGTTGAATGTTATTGTTACTCATTTCCGAACGTCAAAGCAAACATCAAACATTAATTTTACCATTGAACGCAGCTGAATGTTACTGTTATTCATTTCGAAATCTAAAAGCACACATCAGACAGCTATTTTAGCATCGTATGGAGCAGAATGTTATTGTTATTTCCTTTCGAAAGTATAAGGAAACATCCGACATTTATCTTACCATCGTACGGAGTTGAATATTGATTTTCATTTCCGAACGTCAAAGCAAATATTCGACATTTATTTCAGCGTCTTCCGGAGCCGAATGTTGTCCTTAATCATTTCCGAACGCAAAATCAAATATCTGACGTTAGTTTTAGCACCATACGGAGCTGAGTCTTATCGTTTTTCATTTCCAAAAATATGAGCAAACATCCGACATTTATTTTAGTATCTTACGGAGCCGATTGTTACCGCTGTTCATTTTCAAAAGTAAAGGCAAACATCCGACTTTTTTTTTTGGTGGCGCGATAGGGCCACCAAAATCTTCATTTCTGACGTTTTGATTTCAATTCCGATTTTCATTCAATTCATTCACATAAAAGTCGATTCAATTCCAATTGACAAGCATGCAAACAATCAGTAGGCACTATAACAGATACCATGTTGAACATCGATAAACGTCGGATAAGTCGAAGAAAATTCGACGTACGTACGCGTACCTCGAATTTCGCATACCTCGAATTTCACGTACCTCGAACCATTTTCTTCAGTCCCGACGAATTCGAGGTATCCGAAGTTGACTGTATTATGCGAAGAGATTTTCGGAAGAAAAATAAAGAATTAACCTATTTCAACCCCGACTTTTTCGGCTAATTCACAAATAATTTCCCTTTATTCTCTCGATAATAATGATCCATAATTGTGTAATAACAACGCAAAGGATGTTCTCAACTTTCATTGTTGGGTATATTATGACGTCGTGCTTATGTTTTTCTTTGTTTTTGATGCGTACGGTTATAACGAGGTACCGGTTATAACGAGGTAATATCGCTGGTCCCACGGACCTCATTATAACGGGGTTTCACTGTATACCTACTTGCATTCATCCAATTACATTGTTCCTTGGTACTTTATTCAGTCTTTGCATTATGATAGCTGCTCTGGCAGTTTATACAGAGGACAGGAAAGTCCTGAATCCTGCACTTTTTGTAGGGCTCCTTGTGCCCCGTCCACTTCCACATCATGCTGACTGTTCAAATCGTTGAACAACATCAAAGTTCCAAACCACTTTGCAGATAAAAATGTATTTGGTAAGCGGCATTACACCTACTCTTTTTGATTTATATTAATGATATTATTAACTCCTCTCCTCGTTTAAATTTCATCTTATTTGCAGACGACACCAATGTTTTTTATTCCCACAGGGACATTGTAACACTGGTTGACACATTAAATACGGAATTAAGCAACATCTCGAAATGGTTTAGAAGTAATAAGCTTTCATTGAATATTGATAAGACATGTTTTATACACTTTCATACGTTGCAATCCCAACCCACCCTTCCTCAAAGCATTTTTATTGATGATATAAACATTGCTGAGAAACATTCAACCAAGTTCCTAGGAGTGACCCTAGATAGCAATCTATCTTGGAATACTCATGTTCAGAATATTACAACAGCAATATCTAAAGCAACTGGTGTTTTAAGAAGAATAAAATATTTAATTAATGATCAAACTTTAATTATGTTAATACTTTATTTTTACCATATGTAATGTACTGTAATATTGTATGGGGCAACAGTAGCAAAACAAAATTGAATACAATTTTTCTTCTCCAGAAAAAGGCTCTTCGTATATGCACACATTCACATTTTTTGGCTCACACTGATCCCATATTTTATCGCCTAAAAACTTTGAAAGCCCATGATATACATCTATACCTAACTGCCATATTTATGTATAAACACACTCGAAATTTATTACCATTTTTTTCATAATACCCTAGTAACCAATGACCATATTCATTTATACCCTACTCGTCGTTCCCATGATTTTCATTTAAGTAATCCGAAGCTTTTACTTGCTCAAAAGTCAATTAGACATCAAGGTCCGGATACATGGAACACTCTTCCTGAGGAGTTGAAACAGTGTGCCTGCTTGTTTTCATTTAAAGCAAACTTAAAGAAGTATATTTTATTACAGTATACTTCAAATACGAACTAAAAACAACAAATTATACAATTAATGTTGGTCTCCCGATAGCAACAACGCATATCGTCCCCTCTTTCAGTAAACCAATTTTATTATTCTAAATTCCAGCCTATCTGCCATTGTGCACCTTCAAGCACCTGCACACACATTCACCACCACCACCATCACACACTAGAGTTTATTTTCCCCTGCTACTTTCACAGCAGAATTTATATCGTTACGAATCTAGTACGTCCTTATCTTTTCCTCGGGCCGGCCATCTTTTCAAGCAAGGCTTATAATGGCGGCCCTCTGCATAATCGTTTCTTAACTATAAATGCTATTCTTATCACTGCTGCATGGACATGCATATTGTATATTATATTTCTTTCATATCGTTGTTTATGCAAGTCAAAAGACTGTGTTAAATTTATTTTATATATTTCCTACATGTTCATGATTATGTACTTATATAAATATATATATATATATATATATGTATCGTGGTTTATGCAAGTCAAACGACTCTGCGTTGAATTTACTTTGTATACTTCCTGCATCTTCATGATTATGTAACTTATGTATATTGATTTGCAGAAAATAGAGTATCTATCAAACAAAATATACTCAGTGGATGGAACATGCATACATGTAATAGGGAAATTTCACTTTTGGAGTGTTTTTTTTTCTTTTTAAGAGTGTAAAGCTGTGTAGATATAATATCTGTATTATCTCTAGATGTCCGTGTACTTGTATGCATAAATGAAGAACATTTATAGAAAGAAAAGGTAGGAGAATGAAAGAGAGATAAGAGGGGTTGGGTAACCAACAACAAAGGGCTGGACTCACATCTTTTAATCATGGCCATTGTATTCTTTGGCTGGCATTCATTTTTATTTGACTGTTTGTGGCCATAAGTTGATTGCATTGCATTTTTTTTTAATGCCTCCGCCACAAAGTGTTGCCAGAGGCATTATGTTTTCGAGTTGTCCATCCGCTCATCTTTCCATCCATCATTAATCAATTTTTTGGACAGCGTAACTAAAAAAAAAACATTTGAGGTATCCTAATGAAACTTGGCATGTGTATGCATGAGTGGATGAAGTTGTGCCTATCAATATTTGGGTGCACATGCTCAAGGTTTAGGTCAAAGGTTAAGAGAAAATACTAAATTCCACCTCTTCCTTCATATCTCAGATGCAGCTCAAGGTATCACAATGAAGCTTAGTATGTTGTACATATCTAGGCATGTACTGTCTGACAGTGATTCGCTGGGTTATTTTAGGGTCATGGGTCAAAGGTCAAGGGTCAATGGCTGGGATAGAGTGCTAAAATTTTACTATTTAATGCTGAAATTACACTTTTTCTCCATACCTTGGAGTTTAATCAATGCAAAAACATATAAAAGGGTCATACATGTAGGTCAAGTAAAACTCCTCAAATCCCCAAATACCTGGGCCCTCTCAAACAATACAGCCATTGATCCAATTAAACCTACTTCAAGGAAAGTGAACAATCAACACATTTGTGACAAACTTGTCATTTTAATTTTGGCCAGTTATGTGACACTGTCATCACACATTGTCACGACGTACTATAGACTTATTAGGGAAACCATGCATTGTGGTGGAGGCATACCAGTTGCCATAGTGACATTTCTAGTTTTTGGGTAGTAGTGATGCAAATGATACTTCTGTGCTTTTGTAAAATTGTGTGTTTGCACATTTTATTCTACTGCGAATATCAGACTCTAGGCTACTTGAACCACAAAAGAAAAATACAATTTCTATTTTGGTCTCATCACTTTACATGGAATAAAACAGATGGTATGTTAGATTTGATTTTTTCCAATATTATCAAACTGTTGTCTTGATTCAGAGTGTAGCCAGAACTTTCTGTGCTGGGGAAAAATGGAGTCCATTAATCAAGTTTTTACCACATTTTGTAATCAGACTAATGTAATGTGCCAGAATAACAAATCATCTTATCATATTTATGAAGTATAGGTATTCTCTATTAACTCTTTTCAGATCCTCTAAAACACTTGGAGAACCTAGAAAGTTTGAATGCAGCTGGAAATTTGCTTTCAAGGTAATTTAAACTTGCATAACTTTCAATTAATGTGGTCTGATTTGATGTGTGTATAGAGGATGAGATTTAATTTGGGCAATCCAGTGTGACTGACTTACACTGCATATATGCTACAAGGTACCAGTGCCACAAAAAATAAAAATATGTCGATAGTCAGGTCAATGGTGCCTTTCAAAATAACAGAAGTGAGAACAGTGACTGAACTTAGGTAATGAAACTTTAGAGGTGTTTGGTCTCAATACTGTAATACAAGGAATGTTCACGTGCATTCTAATTTCGCGAGAGCCAAGATTTGCAAAATTAAAATGCATGCGAAGGTCCTTGTCTACACTATATGCATTGAATGTCAGAGGCAACTCGCAAAAGTTCTGGCCGCGATAAAGGCCATTGGCTCCAATTCACAAAAATTTCATGCCGCGAAAATGTCATGTTTTACAGTATACATTGTAGCATATTGTGCCAAACTGTACCATGTCCTGTTGATAAGCTTTACTGTTCAGGGTTTATGTTTGATTCCTCCAAATTCTTTCAGTTGTAATCCTACTGGTTCATGAGTTTCTTTACTATGACAGGTGCTAGAATTGTGAATGATTTGTATTAATTGGATTTGTATTGATTGGATTGGAATGATGAAGTTGTGAAAATTTTGTCACTTTAGATTAGGGACAAATCCCATTGTTTCAATGTCTGCTCTTGAGAACTTTGTAAAAAGCACATACAAATTATATTCACATGCACCAAAATGTTTTGAAAATTGATTCTCCCTTCAACAACTTGGGATGTTTCACAAAGAAAAGAAATACCTAAGTCATGCGTAAGTACCCAAATCATGCGTAACTCCCAAAATCATGCTTAACTTTATGCACAACTTACATGTTCTTTCACAAAGCTCTTAGTCATGCTGAAGTCCTGCATAAGTACTGTGTAAGTCCCACAAGTTATGTGTAACTTTACGCATGATCTATAACCATGTGTCAAGTTTATAAGTTAAACTTGGAATTTTTCAGAAAAATGGAATTTCACTGTAAAGACTTATTGTGTAGCAGCCAAGCTGCAGTTACCCTGTTATTTGTAGGAATGGACAAATGGGTGTAGATGATGTAAGATAAGTGATGAAGTCAGTGGTACAAAAGACCATGCAGGTCATCACAGCCAGCACCTAAAGTAAGGCTAAGGACCGCTATTTAACAAGTACTGCTAAATATCCTTTAACTTGCTGGTTTTGCTAGCTAAGTCGAAATGATGGATCACCAAATAACATGTTAGGCTGAGAACACTATTTATTGCATTGTAGCTTGTGCATTTCTTAAAGGACAAGTTCACCTTCATATACATTGTACATATGGAATAAGTGAATGCTGCAATATCAGTTACACACATTAGTAAAAGTTTGAGGAAAATTGGACTATCTGTTCAAAAGTTATGAATTGTGAAAGTTTCAGTGCAGTCACTACTGGATGAGAAGACTACTACAGTTTGTGATGTCACATGTGTAGAAAAGTAAGCAAATGTAAAGAGAATTTTACAAAATTACATCTTTTGGAAAAAGTACACATTCCCTAGACTTGTTACTGACTTGCCAAGTCAGGTTCAGTCTCTGATATTGCTGGTGTGGTTTAATTCTGCTTACGCAAATATTCAATAGAATGACATGTGGTGTACAGGTTCGAGTGCAGTAATAATTAAGCTTCTCCTTTACTGTATACGCCATATATTTCGTGAGTCTAAATTTTCGCGAATTGGGAATTCCCTTTGATTTCGTGAGTGGTTAAATTCGCGAATGTAGAGTCCTGTACTGAACAGGCTTAATGTACATGCGTACGTCACATCCACATTGGGATCAGAGTCAATATTTTCACGTGTCTTTAATTTGGCGAATAGCACCTGACTCGCGAAATTCGCGAAAATAAAAACCTCGCGAAATATTCGGCGTATACAGTATTCTAAGGACCAACTCGGCCTTGTGAAATGACTGCAACCATACACATGAAAATGATTCGCAGTACAGCATTAGACATTCTTTTAGATAAGGTCACAATTTATAACCAGAAAAGCACACTGAGAGTGCAGACCTCCACCAAGCAGCTACTTTCCACCAATGATCTTGCTCTTCCATAGAGATCAGTGATTTTCACCCGTACATATATACGGATGAAAAATCTGAAGCTCTGTTTTCACAAAAAGTCCTTACCCTCCCCCGCTCAGTCACTTTGCTCCCTCGCTGAGGATCTCACACCATCACATTAATGTTCCCCTGCATGTTATAATCGTAGTCCTTTCATGGTGATATTTTTCACTATGTTTAATTCCCCAGAAATATGCGTTTAAATGCTCTATAAACGTGGCTTTTGTACCTTTTTTTTTTTTTTTTTTTTTACAAAAAGGCCCTACCATGGGACGGGGGTATCCCCCTTTCCACAACCCCACCCCGCTCGGTCGATTTGCTCCCTCGCCGAGGATCTCACACCGTCACATAAATGTACCCCTGTGTGTTTATAATCATAGTAATTTGCACTGATTTTTTCCACTGTGTTAATCCCCTAGAAATATGCTTTAAAATGCTCTATAAACATTGGTAACTATTGGCCAAGCAATGGGTGGTACACCTGTCAATCACCAGTAAGAACCATAACCGTTCATGGAATCGATCAACTGACTGCATTCTCTGAGGCTCCTTTCATGATCGATCAGCATAAGTGTCTGCATATTTGGATGTACAGTTCACTTTCTCTTTTTAAAACTCTTATGCCCCTCTCTGCCTCTGAAAAAATATGGGCAGTTTTTCATCATGTGGCACATCTTGTAGCATATCGTTTTGATGAAGCTGCAATCCTTAGGCTGTACTTTTTACATGTTTCAATTAGTTTCTTTTTGATAGAAAGGGAAGAGTATGCAATGAATGCTGAATTACAGTGTGGATGATATCCTAGTTACTGAGCCTTGTTTAATACACTGGTATTGATTACTCTAAAAGTGGAAATTTTCGCGGTGTTGAAATTTTTTGTGCATTTCGGGCAACCAGAAACTAGCACGAGAATAAAAGCATGCGAATATTTTTGTGTGCCGTACATGTATGTTCCAGTAGTTGATGCCTTGATTCCATGGAATTAAAAAACCTGCGAAACTTGTCTTACCTGGCTGAGTGTGAAAAATAAGTTGTGTGAAAATATCCACGTTTACAGTACTGCAGTATGTTTGGGAAACAAGAAAGGTACTTTCTCTTTAGTAAGATAATTTCGTGATTATTGTCTTTAATGTTAACTTTCATTAGATGAAAGAAAGATATTAGTTAGGTTGAGACCACAAGCCTTAACCTCAAGGTTAAGCTTGTAGTTAGGGACCGTGAAGACGCACTTGTAGTGAGCTAACCTCAAGGTTTGCTCGATGTTAAGAGCCACGAGAAGTCTTATGGTTATCGCTCTAACTATGAGCCATGGGGGGTCCCCACTCGTAGTTAAGCACCGTGTGGACACAAAAATCAACTTACTGAAAGGGGCAGGAATTTAACCTCGAGGTTAAGATTCGTCATGTGGACGCACGTCGGAAGTTAGGGGGCAAGATCCGAGCTTAACCTCGAGGTTTCTTAACCTCGAGGTTAGGGCTTATCGTCTGAACATAACTATTGTTCAGAGGGGTGAAGGTTCAGGTGTGAGTTTCTTCAATTTGTCTCCCAATACAAATTAGATTTGTTAAGATCGCAACTGCTGATCTGTAAATTAACAAACATGTTGGAAAAAAGGAACCAGTGTCGCTGCCTGGAAAGTAGTAGATGACAGGTTCAAGTCCCAAATGAACACCATGCGCCAATTGGGGGCCGGGGGGGGGGGGGGGGGGGGTGGGCAAATCCCGCCAAATTAAGGAATCTTAAAAAATCTTCCCTAGAACCAGAAGTGATAGAGTTAAGCTAATACTATGAGTAAGTACATTTATGAATGAAGTTTCAACTTTGTTCATGGTGATTCCAGGGGTGCCCCCATTGGTGCCCAGGGGAGGGGGAGGGTCCTAATGGGACCTAAATTGTACATTTCATCTTCTTTGTGAAAACCCCATGATGATTATTTCACCAAACTTGGCAGGTAGCATCCCTAGGGGGTAGGATCTTAATTCATTCAAGTGGGCACCCTGCCCCCTCCCCTCGCCCCCATTAAGGAATCGTTACAGACATTCTCTAGAACCAGAAGTGATAGAGCTAAGTTAATACAATGAGTTATAGTGGGGGGGGGGGGGGGGCGCAAGGAACTTTTTGGTTCAAATTTTTCCAAACGCACCAAATTTGGCTCACATGTAGCCCAGACCATACTATTTTTATATTTGATGGGTGCCAAGAATGGAGCCCTCTGGGGCGGCCATTTCGGCCAAATCCAATATCGCCGCCATCTAGCTTAAAGGTCAATTACAGTTTCCTTGGGAAACAGGGAGGGGGATTGGATGGGTCCAAATGTGGGCCTCAATTGTACATGTTTATGTTCTTCTTGAAAACCCTGTAATGAGTTTTCACCAAAGTTGGCAGGTAGCATGCCTAGGGGATTAGGATCTCAATTTGTTTAACTGGGCACCATGCCCCCCCCCTTGGTCAGAGGCCCCTAGCCCCCCCCCCCCATCCATTAAGAGATACAGTCAAACCTGCCTTAGCGGCCACCTGTCTATAGCGGCCAATGAAAAATCCCCCCAAGAGTAAAACCCTGTTAAAGACCCTGTGTATAGCGACCACTGTCTAATGCAGCCAGCAGCCACAAATTTTGTTTTCCACGGTGGATTTTAATCCGTATATAGCAGCCAAAGAGCCGATAATTCAACATATTTTTCTGCTTTGTAGCCATGCCAGTCATTCATGAACGTTTAGTGATCGCCAGTATTATTTGCCATCACTGAATTCATCACTCATTCAGTCATAACACTCAGCGACTCCAACTCTCCCGCTTTCGACGGGAGATCTCCCGCCGAAAGCTCATCTTTTGCAAAATCTCCCGTTCTCCCGCTTGAGATTTAATTTCTCCTGCCCTGGCTCTGTGTCTCCTGCTTGAAATGATTTCTTACTTAGTGTCATTGTATGTTGAAAATTAAGCCTTACATAGCACGAGAGAGCATCTAGAACCCTAGAGCTTGGACTCCGGCCGCGAGGAACTTTGCGCTTCATGCTCGTGATGTGCACTTCGCGCACATCAAGTTGGAGTCTCCCGTTTGCTAGGGGTTTCAGGCGGAAGAATCCCCAAATCAGAAGGTGCTTGGGGTTGGAGTCTCTGAATAATGCATTAGTGTTTAGCTTTCTTCACGGCTGTACACATTAGTCTGGGTGCCAAAGCCACTTTTTGGGTCTAACCTTGTTTTACCGTCCACCCAATGTTTTTTGATGGTATTACCATATTTCGAGGGTGCTGAATCCGAATCTGGATGATGCAACTCTTGAATCCTTGAGGGTTTTGAGATATTCAAGATGGCCGCCAAAATGGCCGCCCAAACCGGAAATTCTCATGTATTTCCTTCTAAGTGATGAGAAATTGAAAATTCATGGTTTTACCCTATTTCGATGGTGCTGAATCCGAATCTGGATGATGCAACTCTTGCATCCTTGAAGGTTTTGAGATATTCAAGATGGCCGCCAAAGTGCCCGCCGAAATGACGGCCAATTAAAACCAGAAATTCCGATGTATTTCCTTCTCAATTGTGAGAAATTGAAAACAATTGATGGTTTTACCCTATTTCATTGGTGCTGAATCCGAATCTGGATGATGCAACTCTTGCATTTTTGAGGGTTTTGAGATATTCAAGATGGCCGCCAAAGTGGCCGCTGAAATAACCGCCAGTTAAAACCAGAAATTCCAATGCATTTCCCTCTATTAATGGTGAGAAATTGAAAACAATTGATGGTTTTACCCTGTTTGGAGGGTGCTGAATCCGAATCTGGATGATGCAACTCTTGCATCCTTGAAGGTTTTGAGATATTCAAGATGGCCGCCAAAATGACTGCCAAAACCGGAAATTCTCACGAATATATTCTCAATGGTTCAAAATTGAGAACAATTGATGGTTCTATCCTATTCCGATTTCAAAATGGCCGCCAAAACCGGAAATTTCCACGTATTTCAATTTCATGTTTCGCAATTGAGAACAATCTTATTGATTCTACCCTATTTCGATCACTGTGCTGAATGCGAATGTGGACGAAACCACCCTTGCATCATTGAGAGTTTGGAGATATTCAAGGTAGCCGCCAAAATGCTCGCTAGAATGGTGAGAATTGATAACAATTGATGGTTTTACCCTTTTTCAGGTTTACGTCAATGGCAAAATCTAAACCCAACCATAGTCTGCTGATAAACGAACGCATATAAAAAAAAATATAAAAAATCTTCCCTAGAACCAGAAGTGATAGAGTTAAGCTAATACTATGAGTAAGTACATTTATGAATGAAGTTTCAACTTTGTTCATGGTGATTCCAGGGGTGCCCCCATTGGTGCCCAGGGGAGGGGGAGGGTCCTAATGGGACCTAAATTGTACATTTCATCTTCTTTGTGAAAACCCCATGATGATTATTTCACCAAACTTGGCAGGTAGCATCCCTAGGATGCCCTGTTTGGAGGGTGCTGAATCCGAATCTGGATGATGCAACTCTTGCATCCTTGAAGGTTTTGAGATATTCAAGATGGCCGCCAACATGACCGCCCAAACCGGAAATTCCCATGTATTTCCTTCTAAGTCGTGAGAAATTGAAAACAATTCATGGTTTTACCCTATTTCAATGGTGCTGAATCCGAATCTGGATGATGCAACTCTTGCATCCTTGAAGGTTTTGAGATATTCAAGATGGCCTCCAAAGTGGCCGCCGAAATGACGGCCAATTAAAACCAGATATTCCGATGTATTTCCTTCTAAATGGTGAGAAATTGAAAGCAATTGATTGTTTTACCCTATTTCGATGGTGCTGAACCCGAATCTGGATGATGCAACTCTTGCATTTTTGAGGGTTTTGAGATATTCAAGATGGCCGCCAAAGTGGCCGCCGAAATAACCGCCAATTAAATCCAGAAATTCCAATGTATTTCCTTCTATTAATGGTGAGAAATTAAAAACAATTGATGGTTTTACCCTGTTTGGAGGGTGCTGAATCCGAATCTGGATGATACAAGTCCCGCATCCTTGAGGATTTTGAGATATTCAAGATGGCCGCCAAAATGACTGCCAAAACCGCAAATTCTCACGAATATATTCTCAATGGTTCAAAATTGAGAACAATTGATGGTTCTATCCTATTCCGATTTCAAAATGGCCGCCAAAACCGGAAATTTCCACGTATTTCAATTTCACGTTTCGCAATTGAGAACAATCTTATTGATTCTACCCTATTTCGATCACTGTGCTGAATGCGAATGTGGACGAAACCACCCTTGCATCATTGAGAGTTTGGAGATATTCAAGGTAGCCGCCAAAATGCTCGCTAGAATGGTGAGAATTGATAACAATTGATGGTTTTACCCTTTTTCAGGTTTACGTCAATGGCAAAATCTAAACCCAACCATAGTCTGCTGATAAACGAACGCATATTGTCCATCCCAGTTTGAACTTGCTGTACAGTGAAACCAGCTTTACCAGATATCTTGGAGTTTGTAAGATACAGCTGTGCCAGGAATGAATCCTGCAAGACTACAGATGCGGTTGAATATTTGAAAGATTACACTGTTTCATCTAGTACGTGATATGTTTTGAACACTAACAATCAGTGGACAAGACATACCCGTCTCGATCATATTGTGATAGTGATGTAGAGAAGTTTACTGAGATTCCCAATATTACCTGTTTTAATCCATGAACAGTTTTTATCGTTTCATCCATGAACACTCACATTGGTTAATTGGTTTATATTGGTGGTCTTGATGACATTGTTGAAGACAAGAGTTGGACATTTTTATAGTTCTGCTTCATTTTTTTTTTCAATATGATGCAATATTATATATGTATATATATATATATACATATATATATATATATATATATATATATATACATATACATATATATATATACGGGGCGACAAACCTCGTATCTACAAAATGTCACATGTTCAGGAGAAAAAAACAAAAACAAAAAGCTAACAAACATGGCAGCCAAAGCACTATAACAAATGAGAGAACCTTTCCTTTGACATGCCATGGTAGCTTCATTTTTGGGGTAAGACAGCTAAGGTTTGGACAGGACATCATTAACTGATTATCTGTTTGTTCAAAAAAGTTATTTTCACTAAAATTTCAGATACAGGGTCTTGTCGCCGAAGCGACGATTTCATATATGCACACGAGGGCATGGAAAAAAAACAAAACAAACAGTTAACGCGAAGTAAAAAACAAACAAACAAACAACAGCATGTAAGGTGATACTTGATAGTCCAGTGCTTATGAATATCATAAACATATTGATACACAGGTATCTACTATAATGGTCATGGATGCAACCATTTCAAGTGACGTAATCAGAATATGCCACAAGTTTCATAAGAGTACGCGTTGAGACTCATCAGAATGCAAGACAAATTTCAACACCAAATACCAGCAGGCCATAATCTAATATTACTTTTATAGCCAAAACGGATTAACTTCACATCAGTCTGCGGAGCCCTTATTGGCTACCACCGTCATTACATTATAACAATTGTGCATAAAGAAATTTTCAGTCTTATCTTTGTGTTTGTACATTTCAGTATTATGTCAATATCATTTTTCTTTCCATTACATGTCAAAGTTCCGTTTGAGACACATCGGAATATCTCATTATATTACAATACCATTGTGACAGTCATTTGGATGCCTTTATTAAGTTGGCTGATTTGACAAATTTGCTCAACCGAGTTGAATTTAAGAATACGGATTATTGCTTTTAATCACTCGCTTCACGTCATAGCCCAATATTTCACAATTTATAAGAAAATATAAAGGAATTTCCATTTATACAGGACATTTGTAAATATCTCAAAACCTTCAACACCCTCGAAATGTGGTGAGACCATCAATTTATTTTCAAATTTTCACCATTTAAAAAATATCAACATTGGAATTTAAATTTCTGCCAATTGTTTTGGCGGTCATCTTGGACATCTCAAAACCCTTAGGAACGCAAAAAAAGGCAACAACAAAATGTCGAGGGTGCTGAATAGGGTCTCAAAAATTTCAATATTGACAGTTATTTTGGCGGTCATCTTGGAATTCTCAAAACCCCCCAAAACAAAAGAGTTGCATCAACCAGGTTCGGATTGTTTTCAATTTTACACCATTTAGAACGAATTAGGAGCCTACATGGGAATTTCCGTTATTGACGGCCGATTGGGGGCTATTTTGGCGGCCATCTTTATCATCTCAAAACCATTAAGGATGCAAGCAAGTAAATGCATCCTGCAGCTTCAAATTCACCAAACTCAAAATAGAGTAAAACCATCAATTTGTTTCCAATTTTACACCATTCAGAAGGAAAAAGGGGGTCTGCATGTGAGTTTCCATTTTTGGCGGTCATTTTGGTGGCCATCTTTATTATCTCAAAACCCTTGAGGATACAAAATCTTTATCAAGATTCTGATTCAGCACCCTCGAACTAGGGTAAAACCATCAATAGTTTTTCAATTTCTCACCATTTAGAAGGAAATACAGGGGAATTTCCGGTTTTGGCAGCCATTTTGGCGGCCATTTTGGCGGCCATCTTGAATATCTCAGAGAACCCTTAACGATGCAAGAGTTGCATCGTCCTGATTCGGATTCAGCACCGTCGAAATAGCTCCTAACTATCATTTTTTTTCTTCAATTACTCACCACTAAGAAGGAAATACATAGGAATTCCGGTTTCGGCGGCCATTTTGGCGGCCAATTTGGCGGCCATCTTGAATATCTCAAAATCCTCAATGATGCAAGAGTCGCATCAGCCAGATTCAGATTCAACATTCTCGAAATAGCTCAGAACCATAAATTGTTTCGAACTTCTCACCATTAAGAAGGAAATACATAGGAATTTCAGGGTAATTTGGCTGCCATTTTGGCGGCCATCTTGACGGCCATCTTCAATACTGATCTCAATATCCTCAAGGATGCAAGAGTCGCATCAGCCACATTTGGATTCAGCACCATCGAAATAGCTTAGAACCATCAATTGTTTTCAATTCTCACTATTTAGGAGGAAATACATCGGAATTTCCGATTTTGGCGGCCATTTTGGCGGCCATCTTGAATATTTCAAAATCCTCAAGGATGCAAGTGTTGCATCATTCAGATTTGGATTCAGCACCCTCGAAATAGAGTAAAACTATGAATTGTTTTCAATTTCTCATCACTTAGAAGGAAATACATGGGAATTTCCGGTTTGGGCAGCCGTTTTGGCGGCCATCTTGAATATCTCAAAACCCTCAAGGATGCAAGAGTTGCATCATGCAGATTCGGATTCAGCACCCCCGAAATAGGGTAAAACCATCAAAAAACATTGGGTGGACGGTAAAACAAGGTTCAGCCTCTGGCACCCAGACTACATGCTGATGTGCTACAATTTCATAAACACCGGCATTGTTCAATGCATGAAACACACATGTGCATACGTACACACACACATGTACATGTAAGTACTTATAGATGTATACAACGATGATACATGTTCATGTAGGCAATGAACACAAAGTTGGATGACCTGTATATAGCGGCCACCTTTCTTTAGCGACCACTTTTTTTTTTCGTCTCCTTTGGGTGGCCGCTATAGACAGGTTTTACTATATTTACAAATCTCCAGAACCAGATGTGATAAGATCCAGGGGTCACTATGTGTATATGAGTTCGTTCAAATTCACAATATGATTTTATGAAATTTCTTCATTTCATTGAAAATCACCAGTTAACATAGCTCATGTAATGGATAATTTTGAGCAGAAATGGTGATTTACATGGCATAGCATTGAACTATTGAATGTCATGCCCATGTTTCTATAATTTTTCATGTGTTTGCATGTGTGTGTGTGTGTGTTTGTGTGAGAACTTAATACTTCTTTGTGGGTAGAACTCTCTACTTTGTACATTGTCCCTTCCTACCCCACACAGCTTTGATTCTGTCTACTGCTTGGCAACGTTGCAGAACTTAAAGGACCTGCGGTTTCAAGACCCACTCCAGGAATGGACAAACCCCATCTGCCAGGGCACCAGCTATCACTCCACCATGACATCTCACTTCTGCCACCTGCGCACGTTGGATGGTGAGCGAATGAGCGGCCAGGGGAGTGAGGTCTATACCGTCATGCGGCAGCTGGACAGAACAGTAGCAAGTGTGTTCCTTGTCTGCATGCAATCTGCATTCATTCCATGGAAAGCTTCTATTTATTAGGTGATACGCTATCAGTGTATTACCTATTGTGTTTGCTAAAATCTTCCTTTATTTTTTTTATTCTTTCTTTCTGGACAATTTTGTGTCGTCTATATCTCAACAATGACAGGCGCGGTGGAGCACCCCAATTTGCATCTCATTATCGCCCCGTTCTATTTGAATTTCCAACGGGCATCCACGGCTGCCCGAAACTGTGTGCATGAAAAAGTCAAATCTTTACCTTCTCCTTGTGCCGCTATGCGTGCCGCTAGTAAACTCAAACTTCCCACACTATCTAAGTTTTTAAAAACCTTCCTTTTGATGAAAAAATTATGAAATTTGCTGCACTAGAACTTGAGATATTAAAGCGTTTTGAAAATCACCTCTCGCAAAACATGCTCTCTGTTTTTTTCCGACTGGACTATGGCCGGGCTCCAATGTGTCCGAAATTGGCAACATAAGTTTATCAGGCCTCAATCCATATGTGATGAAAGTTTTCGCTTAGTTCCACCTGTACTTTTTGAGAAATCAACTTGTTTCAACAGGGTTTGGAATAGAAAATTGTAGTCAGCGAAACAATTGAAAATGACGTCATTTCTTTTCCCGTAATATTGGGCATGCGTGGTACAGTACGTGAGATTCAGGATTTCGTGCTCATTGCTGGTTTGCATGTGACGCAGTCAATTTTGCTGAGTGTCGCACGGTGGTGACTGCTGAGCTGCTGCCGCGCACGCTGCATGCAGCATGCAAAGCGTTGTGTGTGCTGTGACATGCAACGCTACAGTCACGCGATATATACTGTAAATGTGAAAATTTTCGCGGTGTTGAAATTTTCGCGCATTTCGCACAACCAGAAGCCAGCGTGAAAATAAAAGCACGCGAATATTTTGGCTTGCCGTACTGGAAGTGGTATGTTCGTGTACATTTGTGTCTTGATTCCGCGGAATTAAGCTAAAAAACACGCGAAACTCTTCTCACCCGGCAAAGCGCGAAAAATTAGTCGCGCGAAAATATCCACTTTTACAGTACATGGGACCGACCTGTACGCTTTGCGTTCGTGTCATTTTTGACATCACCTTCTGTCTTTTTTTCTGACACAACCATGGCTGGGAATATTACAGTATGACATTTAAGATGCAAGCAGATAAATAAATTTCGGTGTACTTTGTTCAAATGGCGCTTTGGTTCCGCAATCACACTTCGTGAATTTTAGGATGATTTTCGAGGCATATTTTTGGTAATTTTGCTCGCCAGGTTTTCGCTAAAATTTCACATTTTATCATTGTCAAATCCTTTAATATGTTATATGTGCATATTCGGACATGTTTTCAAATTCAAACTAACTCAATTCTAATCCGAAAATAGGTTTCCTTAAATTGTTATTAGCTTGAGAAGTTGTTTACTTTTTCTCAACTACGCGAGTACATGTTGTTTACTTTATGCAAATGAGGCTCGGCTGCCGATGGATTTCTGCGAGATAATTGGGGTGCTCCACCGCGCCTGATGACATGACGAAATAACATGAAATTTTTAGTCAACATATCTCATGACAAGATCTAGCGACAATAACATTTTCATGACGATAACATATCTTTGACATCATCTAGGCGCCATTTTGTGATTGATTTTCAGACAATGTCACATGATCGATCATGACTTCCTCACTAAATGTCATTTCTTCATCAATTTCAGTAGACATAAAGCTGGGTGTTCATAATGCCATACTGGACGACGAGGAGTTTGAATCCCGAAGGATGCTGTTTGATTTGATTTGATTTTTATTTTCTCTTTTTCTTTATTTTTCTTTTTTTTCTTAAGCAGTTCAGCTTCACTCCGACGTCATTTATCTTACTATTTCATCAAGTATACGCACCCCCACGAACACAAACATGCAATTTCCCTTATTTTGTATTGGAAGTTACAGTGCTTCTATTGGTCATGTGAATTTTCGGTTATCGTCAAATTACAATTCATCTTGCTGAACATGGATACTCAAGCAGCAGAGCCCTTAAAAGGGTTCAGTAAGTACAGTAATTTGTAAACCGCGCTTAAGTCGACATCGCATAAGTTGACAACTCGCTGAAGTCGACACAATAAAAAAAGTCCCAATTTTTACCTTTGTTATTCCTTGAAAATTTCTTCGTCTTAGTCGACATTTATAAGTCGACAACTCGCGTAAGTCAACCTGATTTTTCAGTGCCAACTGAGCTGAAATGCATGTTTATTCCCTCGTCTAAGTCAACATAATTTTTCGCTCAAAATCTTATTGCCCATTCTCTGAAAAAGAATTGTTTTCCCGCTCCGATTCGCAGCATTTCTACTCGGTAATTCGCTAGCGTACGGCGCGGTAGCGTTAGTACCATGCGTCCATTGTCTTGTATGCCAGAATAGAAAGGGCATACACTCATTTACACTGGAGTATTACATGTAGTACCCAAGGTAGTTCACTTTCCCCCTTTTCTCCCTCTCGTTATTCTCAAAACACACAAATTTTGTACACCTATATGTCCCAGTAGATATTCATTATCTGAACATGAAATATGTGTTTTTGTTAATCCGAATATTCTAATGTTAATTATTCGGGGTCCCGTGTTATCAAAAGATAAATTTAACGTTAAGTCAAGATAATCTATGATTAACCTCTCATATTACATGTAACTCTAAGTCCACTTAATCTATGATTAACTTCCAAATCCACTTGAAGTCCATTTTATCAAGACACCCAGAGTTGAAATCAACTCCAACTTCCTCCCAAATCAATTATAAGTTTTCTCAACCGCTCCAAATCCATGATAACTTTACAGTTGATAAAATATCAACTCTAAGTAGAGACAGTCTAGGTAGACTCAATTGTAAGGCAATTTACAGAAGAAAGATGACTGTCACACTTTCCTAGTCTAGCTGGGGTCTTGTCACAAATGTTTGTCTGTTAACTGCTCACTTTCTCTAACATTTAGTTGCGTTTCCTTCATGTAATTATGGTCTTGCATGAAATTCACGATCGGCACGCATTGCTTACGCGACTGCTGCACGCAAACACCCTAGATAGCAGTCTCAATCCCAGCCTGCGCGCCCGGCGCCTCAGCCCGCCAATCAAGCCATCGCCAGCAAGGGCAATTAAGTAACCGAGTAAATGGAACCGCGTCTGTGTGCAATGCATATCTTGCCACAGAACCCAGTTTGTCAATAGATACTAATTAAGAGTTCAGTAGGCCTATACAGAAAATAAAGAGTTTAATTCTGTAGCACCGAGTACGACACAGTAACTTAAGATCTAACCAGTGAATAGGCCTAACGTTTAATAGGCCTAAGTAACGTTACACAGCGAGTCGTTTGTACTAACCGTAACACTGCATGACTAGCGGCGTCTACTAGGTCTAGAATTTCGACATGTAGACTCGCGATCTATTCTTTACAACGCCGATCTGCACCGTAGAGGTAAAAACAAGCTACTGTAGTCACCACACTCTCACAAGTTTCCGTACACGTAAACACACAAGACTTGAAACAATGCATAGCCATAGGCCTACACGACCTTCACCTTGGACAGTCAGTTACTCTACGTTTTTTATATCCATGTCAATGAATACTGCAACTGAGATCTTACGAAGTGCAGTGTGCGGGATCTTTACGGTACGCGCGTACGCAGATTTTCGTTGAGCTCGAGATGTGCTAGATCTATCGACCTACTTTTGTCAATACAACGCAAAACAACTGCATATTTTGCGGTTCTGTTGCAAACATACTGCTAATTCAGCTGCTGTAGCGCTAATCATACTGTGGTGCACCAGCAGACTATGCTTCCGTGGCTTTGTTATGTGGCAAACAATACATTCGTGATTTTGTTGTTTGTTTTGCTTTAAGTATTACATTGTTTTTAAGCAAACAGTACCGGAAACCAGCCTCGTCCTGTGTTTTTTGTTTTGACTAAATCAATAATCAAGTCATGACGATGAGCTATAACTATAATCAACTATCAAGTCTCTTCGTAAAACGGAAACATACAGTTGATTTCAAGTTATAGCGGACTTCAAGTTGGATAAAGTTAGCGTTGATTTCAAAATCAACGCTAACTTTATCTTGATAAAACAGGGCCCAGAAGCGGTATTAGAAACCTGGGCCCTTTCTAGAAAATTTATTAAAATGCAACTAATAATGCAACTTAAAAAAAATAAACTGCAGGTGTATCAAATCACTTGCAACTTTTGCATTTAAATGCAAGTGCGTTGCTGAAAAGACTTGCGTTTGATAATCATATGAAACTAGAAAATAATTGTACGAACCTGAAACGCAATTGCGTTTAAACGCAACTCTAAAAGTCATATGCAAGTCCATCAAATCACACGCAACGCTGCATTTAAACGCAAGAGCGTTGCAGAGAAGACTTGTGGTTTTCGTGCGAAACTAGAAACTGCGTTTAAAAGCATCTCTATATATCTACGGAAGTACGTTATTGTTGAAAAGACTTGCATTACTTTTTTATTTCGTGAGCAAAATTTAAAATTAAACACAAATCTGAAAATCAAATGCAAGTCCATCAAATCACATGGAACGCTGAAAAGACTTGCGTTTGATAATCGTACGAAACTAGAAAATTGTAGGAAACTTAACTCAATTGCGTTTAAACGCAACTCTAGAAATCAAATGCAAGTGCATCAAATCACAAGCAACGCTGTATTTAAAATGCAACGGCATTGCAGAAAAGACTTGCGGTTTTTGCACAAAACTAGAAACTGCGTTTAAACGCATGAAAATTTACGGAAGTGCGTTATTGTTGAAAAGACTCATATTATTTTTAGCTCACCTGAGCCAAAGGCTCAGGTGAGCTATTGCGATCGCCCTTTGTCCGTCGTGCGTCGTGCGTCGTGCGTCGTGCGTAAACTTTTTACATTTTCATCTTCTTCTTGAAAACCCCAGGACCGATTTTCATCAAACTTGGCGGGTAGCATCCCTAGGGGGTTAGGAACTCAATTTGTTAAAATGGGCACCATGCCCCACCCAGGGGGCCACCAGGGGGCCCAAACCCCCCAATATTAAGGAATCTGTAAAAATCTTCTTCTCTAGAACCAGAAGTGATAGAGCTAAGTTAATACTATGAGTTAGTACAGTGATGACTATAGTTTCAAGTTTGTTCATGGCAGGATCAGGGGTGCCCCCCTTGGGACCCAGGGGAGGGGGTGAGGAGGGGTTCTAATGGGACCTAAATTGTACATTTTCATCTTCTTCTTGAGAACCCCATGACCCATTTTCACCAAACTTGGCAGGTAGCATCCCTAGGGGGTTAGGAACTCAATTTGTTAAAATGGGCACCATGCCCCACCCAGGGGGCCCCCAGGGGGGCAACCCCCCCCCTAAATTAAGGAATCTTTAAAAATGTTCTTCTCTAGAACCAGAAGTGATGGAGCTAAGATAATACTATGAGTGAGTACATTAATGACTGTAGTTTCAAGTTTGTTCATGGCAGAATCAGGGGTGCCCCCCTTGGGACCCAGGGGAGGGGGGTGAGGAGGGGTCCTAATGGGGCCTAAATTGTACATTTTTATCTTCTTCTTTAGAACCCCATGACCCATTTTCACCAAACTTGGCAGGTAGCATCCCTAAGGGGTTAGGATCTCAATTTGTTAAAATGGGCACCATGCCCCACCCAGGGGGCCCCCCAGGGGGGCCCAAACCCCCAAAATGAAGAAATCTTTAAAAATCTTCTCTAGAATCAGAAGTTATAGAGCTAAGATAATACTATGAGTGAGTACATTAATGACTGTAGTTTTGAGTTTGTTCATAGGAGATCCAGGGGTGCCCCTCTTGGGGGCAGGGGTTGGGGGGGGGGTGGTTGGGAAGGTCCAAATGGGGGCCTGAATTGTACATTTACATCTTCTTCCTGAAAACCTCATGATGGATTTTCATCAAACTTGGCAGGTAGCATCCCTAGGGGGTCAGGATCTAAATTTATTAAAATGGGCACCATGCCCCACCCAGAGGGCCCCAGGGGGCCCCAATCCCCAGTAATTAAGGAATCTTAAAAAATTTGGGCCCTTATTGTACATTTTCATCTTCTACTTGAGAATGCCTGGTCAAATTTTGGTAGAGCTGTGAATAATTTAGATTAGTGACTGCGTGAAAGGTGAACTTGCGATACTCAGGTGAGCGCTAGACCCGCGGGCCTCTTGTTTTATTTCGTAACGAAACTTTCACCGTGACCGAACTTAGTCTGCACTAGTTAGCAGGGGAAAGACCTCGCAACATTTACACGTTTCAAACTACCGAAACGCATGCTGCTTCACGAAAATGAAATGTCAATGAAAAAATGGTAACAAACTGTTGTGACAGTTCGCTATGCCGAAGGTTAAAATCTGAGTCCAAAGTTAAATTAGTTCGACAATGGAAAGAGGTTTGTTTTTACGATGTTAGTAGTCCGAAAGATGTTGTTTTTGGATGAACACACTTTTCTTCTTCTTTTTATTTCAGACGGGTCCGCGCCATACAGAGCGGTAATGTTGCGAATCGGAGCGCGAGAACAATTCATTTTCAGAGTATGGCAATAGAAATTTAAGCAAAACAAATATGGTGACTTAGGGAAGGAAAATCACACATATTTCAACTCAGTTGGCACTGAAAAATTATCTCGACAGAATCATACGAAATCACATGCATATCTTCGCAGCAACGTACTTGAATTTAAATCGCAAAGTTTAATGCATTTGGGGAATTTGCGTTGGATATTTCAAATCAAGTTTACAACGCGAAGTGTCTAGAAACGAGCCCATGTTTCCGATCCCGCTCTCTTAAAATCTCTCTAGAGATTTGGGAATTGTGCGTTGTCGTTACTAACCCGCGCAAGATTTATGCATGAACTAAAACATTATTGCTGCTGATGTCAGCAGGCATGTTTTGGCGGCAAAAGGAGTAAGATTTGGGTAGCGATCCGCATAGTGAATCAAATCTTACTCTGTACATGGGACATAAGTTTTCATTTGTAAGTCGACGTGTTTTGCTCAGTCCCGATTATGTCGACTTACGCGAGGTTGACTGTAGTTACAATATAGTGGCATATTTCGTCCAGGTATAAATCGCATTGTCATGTAGCGGCACACACTCGCTCTATTTCCCTTTGTTTTGTATTGGACGCTTCATTGTTTTACTGCCAGAAAATTTTTACGGGTTTGTATCTATAAGAGTTCTCCCAACTGATCATATTACATAATGACAAGATTAGATATAGCAGTTTTGGTTATGCAAATAAGGGTCAAAGTTCATATTTGAAAAGACCAATATCAAAGCCTTACAATTGTGGCGAGTGGTTTGTGCGGCACGGAGACGAACGCAAGACGATGCCTCCCCCATTCTGTACTAAATGTAGTGACACCGAATGAGAATAGCGCTGGCTCAATGGGTCAGCGAACAACACTTTAGACTACAAATCTCCTGACCCAAAATGGCTGTCCGAGCCACGAGAGCTTCCGAATGGACGCACACTCTCAATGCGCATGCAAATGAAAAAAGAGCCACGGGTCTTCTGGCCTCTCTCCTCCAATCACCGCAGCTCGCAGTCACAATGTTTGTGTATGATGCGTACACACATACGCACACACACGTGTGTCAGTGGCAGCATTGTCCCACACGTTAATATAGCACCGAGTCTGGCATTGCGCAATTGCATGCACAAACTTCAGTCGTTCGGGGGATTTCGAAATAACGCAGCATTAGGGGTGACGATCGTCCGACTTTAAAGTCAAGATAATCTGTGAAACACTTTATTGTCATGTTTCAATTTGTTCGTGTCAAGGACGACATGGTACAGTTACACTGTACTAAGAAAACATGCCTACTTGCACACGCAGACATACGCATGGGACTTTCCATGTGGTTTGTATGATAGAAAAAATTTGCTCTGAATCATAAAGGTACAAAAAATTCGACTTCACTAACATAATCATTGCAGCAATATAACTTTAGATCGCTATATTGCAGTGTTTTCGTTGTCGATCACGGGTGACCAATATCTGATGACTCCCAGTGTATCACCTAACTCGTCTTCAGTGACGAGTTTCATGTCTCGTTACCTTAGTAACTGCATAAGGGCAGATGTCCACTAGGGCGCGGACAAGCCCAGGAAGGGTTGTGGAAGCAAATTCTGTCATTTCGCATCCTGTCTGCGTCAGACGCGGAAAAAATGTGCGAATCAGCTTGTCCTGGGACATTCCTAGGACTGTCCGCGGACAGTCCTAGGAGTGTCCTAGGAATCGCTCCGGAATAGCGCGACATACCCCGGAATATGCTAATCATAGTCGAGCAGCGCGGAAACGTCTAGGATTACACCAGGAATGATTAAGTCATGAACGAGGACAATCAGGATGACTTGCAGACAACAAGAGTTAGACATGCGGACAATATCAGGAAATAGGCCAAGGTTGTAAATTTGGAGCAGACTTTCGCTTTTTCTCATTTGACTGCTAGCCGTCATGGCGGTCACACCAGCAGAAATGCGTTTACCAAACGCCCTAAAAATACAAGCATCTCTGTTTTCTTTCAAAGCTAGTTTAAAGAAAAATATTTCAACTCAATATATTTATTGAAATAAAGTATAATTATTAATATGTTTTTTTTTGGTTTATGTTTTGGTCTGCATTTATTAGTATTATTGTACTCATACTGAAGAATAAGTATATTATGAAATGGCCCCAACACAAACATTCAACTCACCTATTGCACTTGCACAACACTCACATCTTCTTTTCCCTCTAAAGCATACTATTGTATTGCAATGTAGAACAAAAAATGTACTTCATGGACCATCAGCCCAGTCAAGCTATACTTATGCTGACAGTCTCCTGCTTCCTTATTGAATCAAATGTACTGCCTCATTTGTATTAAATATATAACTATAAATGTTATGGATGAATGTATAAACTGCATTTTTGTATAAATACGAACGAATGAACGAGCACTGGCCCTGGTCCCCTTTAAAAGTGTTAGGATGGTCAGTATGTAACAAGTTGAATAATTTTTCAAGTTTATAACATAATACGTTGACATATACATTGTATATATATATATATATATATATATATATATATATATATAATGTCCTCATTCCACTTTTGTGGGGTTTGAGTTGGGTGGTTACATTTAAAGCGAACTAAACAATGCACTGTGTATACGATGTCATGGCAACTATTAAAAATCCTTCAAATCAAAATGACTTCTGAAAAGAACGCAAAAAATAAGTTATACTCGGAGCGGAGAGTGCTGCTTCCTCTTTTTCCTGGTTACTGTTGTCAGAATATCCACTGCCTTCTGCTTTGATTCCTTCAATTGGGACTGGAAAATGCTGATATTTACCTTCCCTAATCAGTAGAAGAGAGGTTTGGCTGTGGGACTTGCATGGGGACCTCGCCTCCCTTATTAGTCTTTTTTGTGTTTCATTGACATGATGCTGCATTGATAATAATAATAATAATAATACATACAATTTCTATAGCGCTGTTCTCCACTTTAATTAAATGCTCAAGGCGCTTTACAATTGTACATCAAAGCAAACAGACTGAAGATACAAGTACATCACCGTGATAGAAGAAGATGAAGAAGCAGAAAAAAAAAAGACATGAAAGTCTGTCTTCAAAAAAGCACTGGTCTTCAAAATGCACTGCTAAACAAATATGTTAAGGGTAATATTATTCCCCCTGCTTTCTGAAACTGGTCAGGCAAGTGCTCTTACATTATGGCAGAAAAGTGAACAATTTTTTAATTCTCGTAATATTCTTATGCCTCTGCCACAAAGTGTTGCCGGAGGCATTATGTTTTTGGGTTGTCCGTCAGTCCGTTCTTCCATCCGTAATCAATTTTGTGGACAGTGTATCTTAAAAACCGTGAGAGGCGCACATGCTTAAGGTCAAAGGTCAAAAGATCAAGGTCAAATGCTCAAAATTCCACTATTTCCCCGGTATCTATGCAACGCAGGAAGGTATTTTCTTGAAACTTAGTGTATGCATGCACCAGGCGCAGCGATACGGTACAATTAACTTACCAAAAGCATATGACCGCGAAGCCTCATTCGCATAAAGTAGACAGCTTGTGTATGCAAAACCACTGGGGAGGTGTTGCAGGACAATCGCAATATGTCACCTCAGAAACCATCAACTGATTAAATCTATACAGCAAATTGAAGAAGAAACTATTCTCTAACTCGCAATGTTAGTTATTTTCGGTTTTATTGAGGATAAACCTGTGAAAATAATGTCGAAACTTAGCTTCCAAAACACAAAATTTGGTGTCAAAACAAGTATTATTTTTTCACATTTTCCTTCATTGCCCAAAAATGAAACTTCAATATGACTTATATCCATACTGTGTTCCAAATATTTTTTCTGTATCATTTGGCACAAAGATATGTCCCAAAAAAAATCGAGATCACTGTTACTAGTGACCCATGTAAAATCCATCTAAAGCATAAGCAGTACGCAGTCTGATGTATCGGTTTTCGTGCTGCCCGAAACAGTTGAAGCACATTGCAGGGTTCCTCTCTTGCCCACCCACCACCCTGTGGACAGAAAACCGAACCCTGTCGCATTGCGCCGAACCTGACACCGCTGATTGGCTAAGCGTGCACTGACCAGTAGAGAATGCATGCGCAGGAGGATGATGTAGATTGTGCATGTCCAGTATTTCTCTTTAAGGTGCATGGTCCCGGTGTTTTAGTCAAATGTGTACGTGGGTGCACGGCGCAAGTTTCCTATAGAGACCTACGCTATCGACTTCTCTTTGGCGCTTACGCTTTGGCCCACTTTCCCGAGTCCGAAGAAGTCCGATTCACTGTAGTCAGTGGTGCGATCACAGTTCGGCTCATGATTCAGCTGAGGAGGATGACAGCTTATGCAAACTTCTTTTGTGATGTCATAATAACAAGCACATATGCACGCACCCTGGCATTACTACAGACTGCGCGATGCGCAAAGAAGACAACAAAGGCAACGTTACTTAGCAACACCTACGCACTTTACTCTTGATGACAGCTCATGTCCCTTGGGGAGTTGAAGGTCACCACAAGGTCAAAGGTAATAGGCGGGGTCAATTAATTCTGGGAGTTAGAAAAACAGTAATTTCTTCTACGAGAATGGGTGCGACATATTTTGCCACCTGCCTTGTTCAGTATTGAGTCAACTTCGATGACGAGTAGAAGTGTGGTTAATTTTGTGCAGTTTATGCTTTCTCTGCATAATGATTATAGATGATAATTATATTGGATGGCATTATCTACTTTATATGTGACCGTGCACCTCAAAACGAACATAAAGTCGCACACACTGATTTTGCGTGAGGACTGAAAATAAGTGAAATGGGTCAACCTAGCCGAACTTGACTTTTTCATATTTTCTCAAAGAGCAGGTCTTCTTTTACATTATGCTAAAATTTGGTATCATAAAAAATGGGCAGGAAAGTGTGTTTTAGCAGTTTATCTCGAACATTTTTGGTAGAATAGTGTGATTAGGTGTGTCTTTAGAATCCCTTTTTCATTTCTGAAAAACCTTGTCCACACTCTTCACTTTCAACTCTAATAACTTTTGAAAGGATAGTGCTACTGCTTTGAAAGTTGGCATTAATTATGGACAGAATGTGTTAATGAGGCATGCTTAATTTCAGTTTAATCTGATAATCCCTTCATTGTTGTTACTCCGGTGGTTTACTTCCTGTTTTTTGTCCCATTCATCGCACAGCCAGCACGGATTGGTAAAGATTAAGCGTTTGAATAGACACTGTACTTCAGAGCCTCTTTTCTCAGTTCACACTTTTCCTGAGTTTGTGCTTTCTTTCCAATATTTAGATAGGTTAGGAGAGTTCATTTGATTTGAGTTATACATCATTTTAAAGCTTAAAGTCTGCTCTTTCAGAATATGGTCTTAACTAAAAGTTCATGTCTGGCCACTTTTTGTTTGTTTTGAGGTGCAGGGTCACATATATATATAATACGCGAAGTAGTTGTTGTCGCGACCTTATGTATTTCCTGTTTTATTCCGGCGTTGCTGGTTTTTCTATCTCCTCCCGAGCCGTCGGCTCCGGGGCAGCTGCGACCGGTGCCGTCGGCCGCAGGAGAGTATCCTTCATCGAATGGCGCGGGTTTCGACCCCGCTATGCCTCCGTGTCGACGTCGGGGACGAAAAAGAAAAATTAATTAGATAGATGCATAATGCATTTTTGTGCGTGACGAAAGAGCCGAGCGTTTTAATATTCACCGATCCTGCGCTGGACTCCTACTTTCTCGATAGTTCATCTTTTAGCTTGCAGAGACAGTGGGATACTAAAGATGATGGGTGCAGTAAAATCTCTGACATCTTCTGGCGGACACGCACGCACGCACACAATGTAATCGCGGGTATGCCATCCCCACAGAACTCTAGAGTTCTGTGGCCTGCACCTGTGTATGTATTGACGATGGTTACACGAAACACTCTCTGTGTGCGCGTGATATGGACTCTCATATGTTAATACACGGCGCGGTCATACAAGGGCATTTTACGTATACAGTTCGTGCCCAAATGAAAACAACGAATGCTGTTATTTTTATGTATTTGCACAACTGCAGGATACTATGCAGCTCAGGTACGTCATTTAGTTTACTCTTAAGTCGGGTATCATTGTACTCAGACTGTTCAGGCTAAATATCCACTTAAATTTTGTCCTTGCCGATCGTACCCTTCCATATCAGATTACACGCGCCGCTGTCCATTCGTTTACTGCGTAGCTGCTGTAAACATGAATATTCATTAGATGAGCGAACATGGGGGAAACCCTCGCTTTGCCAACCGCCTATTTTTGAAGTTACAAGTGGAAATAAAATGGGTGGTTCTATGGTCCATCAAACCAAGTTTTGGTGATAAAAATTAAAAAAGAGGGAACAAATGAAGACAAAATTATTCTTCTTTCTCCGATGACGTGGGAAAAGAAATATTAGAGAAAAAATATGAGGCCGTGAGACCCATGGATTCCCACGGGTGCCTATATACTTATTGAACCCAATGAATATGATCTCCTCCCTAAATAATAATGATGATTATAATGATAATATAATGATTATTATTATTATCATTTTTTTAAAATTATTTCCATAATGAAATAATAATCATAATAATGGTTATAGTTATGATAATAATAACAACAATAGTGATGAAAATAATAATGATAATGTATAGTCTGAAGGAGATAAACGGGTGGTTCTATGATCTACCAAACCAAGGTTTGGTGATAAAAACAAAAAGAAGAGAGCAAACGAAGATGAAAATATTTTATTTCTGTCAGCACAATAGAACAAAAACATTAGAGGTCTATAAAAAAAAATATGAAGTAGTCCTGCTCAGCACAAGTAGTGCAGTGGAGCAGTTTAATGTTTTGGACAGTTTGCGCAAGACTTTCTTCAGAAAAGCTTTTTATCAAGAACAGAAAGATGGGGGGAAACAGATTTTTAAAATTCTTAACAAATTAACATTTCCTCCTCCCTTTGTTAATCATTCCTATATTATGACTCTACTCTCTCCTCTCCCCTGAATGATACATGTAATAATAATGTTAGTAATAATAATAATAATGATAATAAAAAATAACAATAATACGCTGAAATAATGATGATAATACAATAGGCCAATGCAAATGAATCGGGAAGGGGTGCTATGATCCATAACTTAAGAGTGGGCGGAAGAGACACAAACAGTACTGGATTGTTTTAATTTTCAAAATGAAATATCAATGAAAATGAAGGTATTTGAAACGTCTATCAGTCGTAGAGTAAGCTTGATATGACGGAGAAAAAAAGATATTCACTATCCTTGACCGATAAACTTAATTCCCTTGATTCATCCCCATGTCAATGAATTATATAAAACAATAATAAAACCGCATGACTATGATCTCCCCTCCCACAAAATAATAATAATAATAATAAAAATATAATAATGATAATGATAATTATTATGATAATAAAAAACAGTGAACAGTATCAATGAGATAAACGGGTGGTTCAAATTTTCATTATAAAAACAGAAATCAGGGAGCAAATGAAGATGAAAATATTCTTTGTGTATTTCTTCTCACATAACGTGGTTGAAGAAATATTAAAGAAAAAATAGGAAGCCCTGATGAGACCCGTGGATGCCACGGGTGCCTAATACTTATAAAACCTAATGACTATGATCCCCCTCCCCAAATAACAATAATGATTATAATAGCAATATAACAATAGGGGCCTAATACGAATAACAATATGATAATCATAGTGATAATGTATAGTCTGAAGCAGATAAACGGATGGTTCTATGATCTATCAAACCAAGTTTTGGTGATTAAAAACAAAAAGGAGGGAGCAACTGAAGACGAAAATATTATGTTTTTCTCTCATAACGTGGGAAAAGAAATAGGAATGAAAAAAAAAATGCGAGGCCTTGAGACCAGCCGTGGATTCCCTCGGGTGCATAGATGCCAGAGCAGGAGGTATAATTAATATCAGAGTCATAGTGTCAATAGTATCTCCCCGTTCCGACGGGAAGAATCTGTGGGTAGAACTTTTGGGTGGGTAGAACTTGCTGCTAGTAATTCATAGAATACTGTACCAGGAAAATACCCGGAAATAGGCCAATTTGCACTCATGCAATATTGGCCCTTACTGGTGCAGCATTCCCTGGTATCCCATTCATAGCCATCCAATATAATTATGAATATTGCATTAAAGATTTTGGTAAGTGTCCTTTGTGTGAATCCTTCACAAATATTGATACTGCAAGTTCATGAAGTTTATCAACATTTAATAATCCTAAAATGTTGCATATTTGCCTAGAACCTAGTAGTACTATAAAGTAGAGGAAATGTAATTGCTCTCATGGCCTTTTTCTGTGCTAGAAATTTACATTTTAGCTGGCTTTTGTAACCACTTCCCCAAACTTCAATTTAATGAAATATGTGTGTAATTTAATAAAGAATTCATACAATAGCATGAGAACAATTAATCCTTTTGAAAATGCATGGCCAAGTTTTCTGCAGGTATTATTGCTAGCGTGAAAGAAAGTGCATAGTGACAACATGCCCTCCTAGGGTCCCCCAAAGCTCCCCAAGTTTGCTATGTTCTTATAATAGGTACATTATATAAATGTAATGTACAGTGAAACCCCATTATAATGAGCTAGGTTATAACGAGGAACCGCTTTTAACGAGGTGATCGCATCAGTCCCGTTTCCTTTGCGTGTAAACCTATGTCAGAATGGATTGGTTATAACGAGCTAGGTTATAAGGAGATTCTGGTTATAATGAGGACATTTTTGGTGCATCATGATAAAGAAAAACATACACAATCTGATTGGATACAACGAGGTTCCATTTCTTGACCTGCCGCTTTCAAACACGTGACAAACGAAACATTGAAAGTTTTTGGAATGCATGTGCAGCTCATCATTATATCCTGTCCAATTTTGGTTCCAACTTCCAGTTGTTTTGCTGGGTAGTAAACATAATACTAGTGTGTATAGTACATAAGAAATTGAAGCCAAAATAACAAAATTTCTTGTTATCCTCCCGGGTCATAATAACATAAAAAAGTTAAGTAATGCATGTTAATCTACTTGAGCCAGTGTTAAGAAACAACAACAACAAACACATTTATACAGTTTTAATGGATATGGCTTTGTTCATTATCATTTAACACTGCATTTCACAATGAAGATTTTATTCTTTCAGAGTGCTCTATGAAGATGAGATATGCGTAAAAAGGATCATGATCTTCCAAATGTAATCCTGTCGCGTATCTTTTTAAGAACGGATGTAAAAAATGCAAAGAGATTTCAGAAGAAAATAAAGAACGCATTTTCAATCCTTTCGGGCGCAAACCTCATGTATACCTATAAGGTTACAGCCGAAATAATTCACGAAATCATTGCAGTTCCACTGGGCACCAACAGCGTAAAATACCCATCAAGTTACGGTAAACATAATATGCATGCTGCTGTTTTTGGGCTGGTGTTTAGAAAAATTTAACAGATGCATTTTATACAACTAATTATGTTCATTATCATTTTACACTATATTTTATGAACAAAAAATTGCCTTCTTTCAGAATTGTTCAATATACGAGGAAGAAATAGGTGTAGAAAAACCATGAATATCACCCTGTGTTTATGTTTCACTTTGTTTTTAATGCGTACGGTTATAACAAGGTACTGGTTATAAAGAGGTAACATCAACGGTCCCACAGACCTCGTTACAATGGGGTTTCACTGTTGCAATAGTCTGCAAAAATATGTATGTAGAAGGTGAACTTGCGATCTCTTGTTTTCACTTTGGGTTGATATACAGAGTTTCTATGCCACCTTCTGTTCATAGCCATTTTTTTTTTTTATGCCTCAGCCCCAAGTGGGACGGAGGCATTATGTTTTCGGGTTGTCCGTCTGTCTGTACATCCGTCCCCATTCGTTTACGCCATAGCTTGAATAATATTGGGTGGAATTTTACCAAACTTGGTCCAAGTATAAAGTATGATGGGGCAATTACTTGATTAGATTTTGGGTAAAATCGGCCAGAGGCCAAAGGCCAAAGATCAGAAGGTAAAATCCTGAAATTTATCTGTTTATGCGATAACTCAAGACTGGATCAAGCAAATTTCACCTAACTTGGTCCTAGGATGACGTATGATGGGGCAAATGATTAGTTTTAAAGTGAAATCGGCCGGAGATAAGACGTCAAAGATCAAGGTCAAAGGTCAAGGTCAAATCCTAAAATTAATCTGTTTACATGATAACTTAAGACTGGATGAAGCAACTTTCACCACACTTGTTCCAATGATGACGTATGATAGGATGAATAAGTAAGTAATTTTTGAGTGAAATTGGCAAAAAGGTCAAAGGTCAAAAGGTCAAGGTCAAATGCAAAAAATTTTGCTATTTCCCCCATATCTATGCAATGCCTGAAGGTATTTTCTGAAACTTAGTGTAGACATATACTGTTGTAATAGTGGACCGGATTCAATAATGAACAGAGGACACAGTTGGTTAACGATAAATTTAACAACTTTAATCCACTATCACAGACGAGCGTCATGGTAATGACTGCTGCTCTGACCGTATCACTCAATAATAGAATACATGGAATATGTATACACTTGTGATAAATGTAGTGCGCTCATAATGCAACATCCCCCTCCTTCTGAAAAGATACAATGACAAATATATTTAACTACACTTGTACATATGGAAGCGTTGTTCACATTGATTATTCAAGTATTACGAATGCGAGTCTCTGACTTGTTTGATATCTGAATAGATACGTTAAATATTATTATACATTTTACAATCAGCCATGAACATGAAATCTGCTCTACTTAAAACAGCTGGTCTCATAAATGCAATATATCAGAAGTTTTACATTTCTCATATATACTGAACAAATGTCAACATATCCGGTATCAAGAGATAAGAAGAATAAAACTAATTGACACAAAATGCATGCAGTTTAAAACTAGCATATTCACAATTTCACGAACATTTTCTTTAAAAATATGAGACAGGAACAACTATATTTATACGGTATATACATGTATATACAAACATAATGATTCAATCTTTGAGTTGGTACTCGGGTTCTAATCAACACAGGTAGTGATTTATACATGCTTGTATTTTTTGTTAATGTCCAGTTGAGATTAACTTTTGTGTGTAAAATTGGTGAACAGCTACATCATAGTTTCACTGCATAACATAAGTATGATATACAGTGATACATGCATGAAAATATAGCGTGCAACAAACATTTAAGTAAATATAGCATATGTCACAGTTGTTATGGTTCCTGACTTAAATTTCAAATATTGTCATGTGAAATAAAACGATGTGTATCACTTGGTTACACAAATGAGTTGTAAATAAATCAAGAATAAACATAATGAATGAACATATTTTTTACACTGACAATGCTGCTAGTTTATCTTTTAGCATTGCATTACTCTTGGTACCGTGACGGGGGTCTGACTTCACGTCCATATCACGTTATGTACGGGGTAGTGTCTGATTTCCTATCAGATTGTGCTTGCCTTCTGTCTGGAAGTTGTCTCCTTTCCTCACTCCTGCCGTCGTTTTCAAAGCGAATCTGTTTTGGAAATATTGGCTTCGTTCCATTTGGCATCTCTCTCAGGTGAGATCTATTTCTCCTCAAGATGCTACTGTTGGGAGTTGCTACTTTGTAGGATCTTGGTTCCTGACGTACTTTGCTCACTTCGGCAGGAAGCCATGAGTTGTCTTTGGGGTTCAGAACTCTCACTTTCTGTGCACCGTGCAGAGGTGGTAAATCTCTACATCCGTGCAAGTCGTGATTGTGTTTCATGTTCTGTTGTCTCTGAAACGGCAAATCAGGCGTAGACGATTGTCTGGTCAGGTGGTGACTTGGAAGTGTTGTCCTGATTGGTCTTTCCAGGAGTAATTCAGCAGGTGATGGCAGGTTGGAGTCGATTGGTGTGTCACGAAAATGTAGTAGTGCTGTTTGGATATCTTGTCCAGTTCTGTTACACTTAGTCATGATTCCTTTGACAGTTTGTACCATGCGTTCAGCGAGTCCGTTGGATCTTGGATATCGCGGAGACGATGTAATGTGATCAATAGACCATTTCTCGCACATCTCTTGGAATGGTCTTCCAATGAATTGTGGACCATTGTCTGATATCAGAGTTGCTGGTGGTCCGAAGAGACTGAAGATACTACTCAGTATACTACTCTGCCGCGCTGGATGTATCCTTCAACTTGTGAACGATGGGATACTTTGAGTGGTAGTCGGTCACTAACAGGTATTCTTCCCTGTTGAAAGTAAACAAGTCAGTTCCAAGCTTCATCCACGGTGAAGTTGGTATGTTGTGAGGTTGCAAGGGTTCTCTTTGTTGCTTGACCTGATTTTCTTGGCAGGCGTAGCAATTCTTTGAGATTTGCTCAATATCTTTATTGATTTTCGGCCAATACACAGTTTCCCTTGCTAGTCTGCAGGTGCGTTCAATACCCTGATGACCCTGATGAAGTTGATTCAGGATGTCTTGTCTGAGTTCTGTGGGAATGATGACTTGATTGCCTTTGAAAAGTACACCATCTGATACTCCAATTTCACCGCAGTATGGCAAAAATGTTCTGACCTCTCTAGGTACTTCCTTGATTGTGTCTGGCCAACCATTCATGATGATTTGCTACAGAGCTCGCAAGGTAGGATCTCTTGATGTCTCTTGTTGCAGCTCATTTCTCTTCTTTTGTCCAAAAAGATAAGGGCAATCTGTGATATGTCGATTTCCTCACAGATCTCTTCCACATTGACATCAAGGGGAACGTCTTGATTCTTGCTTGGATTAGGCATGCTGCTCAAAGCATTTGATATGATCATCGGTTTGCCTGGCTTGTGCTTGACATCATAGTCATAGCCTTGAATTTTGATGAGAAGTCTCTGCAAATGTGTTGGTGCACATCTCAGCGGCTTTCTGGTGATCATCTCTCAGGGTTTGTGATCAGTTTGGACAGTGAACTGGTTTCCAAATAGGTATGTATGAAACGTATTCCAAACACCAGGGCTAGCGTTTCTCTTTATGTTGGAGTAGTAACATTGTGACGATGAGAGAGACTTTGAAGCAAATGCGACAGGTTTGCCTTCTTGCATCAAACAAGCTCCCAGTCCTTTTGATGATGCGTCGACTTCTAGGATCGTCGTCTTCCTAGGATCATAGTACTGCAAACAAGATTCAAACAAAATGCAGAGATCGCTTCCTTGAGTTCGTTGAAAGCATGTTGATGATCGTCTTGCCATGTGAATGGCACATCTTGCTTCAGTAGTTCGCGCAGTGGTGATGCCTTTTCAGAGAAGTTGGCGATGTGTGGAGCGAGATAGTTAAGACCAAGGCACTTCTGTAGATCTTCTTTGTCTTGAGGTGTTGGCATGGCATGAATGTCTTCAATCTTCTGTGGATCAGGGCAGATGCCATCTCTGGTATATACAGAGCTGAAGAAGTTGATGCTGTCAGTTTTGATGATACACTTCTTACTGTTGAAGACAAGTCCTCTTTGCGCAACTTCCATCAGTCTGTGGAGGTTTTTGTCATGCTCTGCCTCGGTACGTCCAACAACTGCATTATCTTCAGCGATACAGATGCATCCATCTACTTGACCAACGATACGGTCCATATGTTGCTGGAACAAGTCTTGGCTGACAGAAAGTCCGAAAGGTAGACGTGTGTAGCAGTATCTGCCAAATGGAGTACGAAAAGTTGTCAGCTGATTCTTTGGATAAGTGAACAGACCAATATCCAGATTTGGCGTCGAGCTTAGAGAAATACTTTGCTCCAGAGAGAGCTGGGTTGACCTCTTCAAGAGTCGGAATCTTGTGGGGACATCTTTTGAGATTCTGATTTAATCTCCTGGGATCTAGGCATACTCTCAAGGATCCGTCTTTCTTGAGATCTGTAGTAATCGAACTACACCAGTCGGTGTGATGGTCGATTTGTCTGATGATGCCTTGTTTCTCTATTGAGTCCAGTTCAGACTTGAGTTTGTCTTTGATGTGGACCCTGCACTTTCTTGGTGCATCAATGGTGGGAATGGCTCCTTCTTTGACATGTAGTGTTGCTTCTCCACAAAAGTTACCAATACGGTCAAACTGTTCCGGATAAAGCACTTGCAGGTCCTTGACAGATTTCAACGGAAACAGTCTGTTAGTTGGACTACGACTCTGAGGGTGCATCTCATGGATTGTTACCACGTGTAACTCACTGCACATAGGTAGTCCAATTATCACTGGTCCTGAGACATCGACCACGTAGAAAAGTTGATCTCTCCAGTCAGAGTCTGTGTATTTGCAGGTGATCTGAAGGGTGCCCAAACAATGTATCGGGGAACCATTGTATGCGGTAAGACGTGCTGAAGTTGGGTGTACAACTGCCTGCCACCTGCTTCCATACATGGCCTTGATTGTCCGTAGAGGGAGTGTATTTCCACTTGCTCCGGTGTCGACCTTTGCATGAAGGATGTGTTGTCCGCGTTTGCTGGGACAGATTATTCCAATCTTCACGAATGCTTCTTTCTGATGCACAGAGTCGATAGATGCGTCTAGGTCATTTCCCAGTACAATAGTGTTAAATTCTTCAGAGTCTTCCTGGGTTTCTCCTTCTGGCTCTTTGGAGAACTCCGCGACCTTTTGTTTGGTTTGTTGCCTGGTGGGTGTCTTCTGTCTTCGTGGTGAAAAACTGCGGTTACCACCTTGGCGTCCTCTGCTTTGACTTCGTCCTCGAAAAACTTTTCTGTGTTTTGTCTTTCTGCAGCATTTAGCCCAGTGTCCTTTGGAACCACAGGATTTGCAAATGTCTCTGGTAGTGGTGGATGATTCAAATCACAGTTACCGCACTTGTGTCTGTCTTGGTTATGTGATAGAGCATCTACGTTGCTTGCAGAGGAGTCGATGAAACAAAGACACTGTTTGCCTACAGCTATGGCTTCGTATTTCCTGCCTTCATCAAGGAGGTTTGCTATCTTGTAGCCTTTGGGTTGGTCTAGAAGATCTTTCTGGAATGCCTCGATAGGTGTGGATGCAATGACTAACTCTGTCACACGTTCTGAGAGCTCATTTTCGGTAAAGTCACACTCTTTGGCTTTACTCCGGCATCTATTTACAAATTCGATAGTTTCATTTGCGTGTTGACGATATCGCATCAGCTCCAGTCTGTGGATGTGAAAATTCAGCTTGACTTTCAGCTGACCTTCAAGGGTAGACCACAACATTGCAGGTTTTTATTGATCCTCATTGGATAGACCGAATGCGTTAATTCTACGCAAACCTTCATTTCCTACTGCAATTTTTATTTTGATTGCTTGCTTCTTAGGGTCTCGGACATTGTTGTCTTGGAAGCATAACTCCATGCGTTGTTTGAATAACTTAACTTCTTCCAGCACATCAGCACTATGCCAATTCATTTCTGGATACTTTGCCATGGTGTGTTTTTAGCTCACCTGAGCCAAAGGCTCAAGTGAGCTATTGCGATCGCCCTTCGTCCGGCGTCCGTCGTGCGTCGTGCGTCGTCCGTCGTGCGTAAACTTTTTACATTTTCATCTTCTTCTTGAAAACCCCAAGACCGATTTCCATCAAACTTGGCAGGTAGCATCCCCAGGGGGTTAGGAATCAATTTGTTAAAATGGGCACCATGCCGGGGGGCCCCCAGGGGGGCCCAGACCCCCCAAAATTAAGGAATCTGTAAAAATCTTCTTCTCTAGAACCAGAAGTGATAGAGCTACGTTCATACTATGAGTTAGTACATTGATGACTGTAGTTTCAAGTTTGTTCATGGCAGAATCAGGGGTGCCCCCCTTGGGACCCAGGGGAGGGGGGTGGGGAGCGGTCCTAATGGGGCCTAAATTGTACATTTTCATCTTCTTCTTGAGAACCCCATGACCCATTTTCACCAAACTTGGCAGGTAGCATCCCTAGGGGGTTAGGATCTCAATTTGTTAAAACAGGCACCATGCCCCACCCAGGGGGCCCCCAGGGGGCCTCAAACCCCCCACAATGAAGAAATCTTTAAAAATCTTCTCTAGAATCAGAAGTTATAGAGCTAAGATAATACTATGAGTGAGTACATTAATGACTGTAGTTTCAAGTTTGTTCATAGCAGATCCATAGGTGCCCCTCTTGGGGGCGGGGGGGGGGGGGGGGGGGAAGGTCCAAATGGGGGCCTGAATTGTACATTGTCATCTTCTTCCTGAAAACCTCATGATGGATTTTCGTCAAACTTGGCAGGTAGCATCCCTAGGGGGTCAGGATCTCATTTTATCAAAATGGGCACCATGCCCCACCCAGGGGGCCCCAGGGGGCCCCAATCTCCCCAAATTAAGGAATCTTAAAAAATTTGGGCCCTTTTTTTTATTGTACATTTTCATCTTCTACTTCAGAATGCCTGGTCAAATTTTAGTAGAGCTGTGAATAATTTAGATTAGTGACTGCGTGAAAGGTGAACTTGCGATACTCAGGTGAGCGCTAGACCCGCGGGTCTCTTGTTTAAAATTTTTTTATATTGATTTGGAGATACAAATGCTTGATATCAATGTCAGACTGTGCAAACTTACGGATGAATGGTTACAGATATAGTTTACAACGTAAACAAATCAAGATATGATTGCAAACACAGAAATATATGACGACATCGCTATTGATACACATGTATCAATGGTGTGCACTCTCCAAAATACATCAAAACATGTCTATGAATATGTCAAAACATTCATGTACACAAGTATCAAATGAATGTAAGTGCCCACAGGCAAGTGTTCAAATGTCTGAAATAGTTTCATCAATTGTACTCATTCTCATTTCTTTTATCTGGTTGCATGGATTCATTCTCAGTCTGGATCGTGCCGTGTCTTTGATTGTCCGTCCTCGCTACGTTGTAGCTTGCAGGGCCTAGGGTAGATGAACAGCGCTAACGATGTAGGAAACTGTGTATCATATGCTCTGTCAGCAATATCTTTCCGCTGAGTGATGGTCCTGTTAGAAGAAATGATGTCGCAATACACGTTGCTATGCCGATAAGATAAACACAGTTGTGGCCAGTCCAGGATAATAGGCGTCTATCTGCGTCTTCTATTGTTGTGTCAATAATGGATGCCCATCCTTGGATGAAGCGCTCGGGTATTGCGTGTACTTGGATATGGTGCGCGTCGATAATGCGTGTTTATCACACAGTGCTGCAACTGTCTAATGTGGCGAATGTTAGTGATTCGTGCGACGAAAGTGTTCTGACAACAGTTTGCATGAGCTATACAGCTATATCTGACGATGTACAAACGAAAATAGAATGCTCTGCAAAGCGTTCATTAATCCGATGATATGCATTGGTATCGTTATTTGTTGATGAGCAGCATAGATAAGGTAATGAATTTATTCACGCACAATGTTACTCACAAGACGAGTCATTAAGCTAGTTCGTGCACGGATCAGCAGTAGACGTAGACGTGTTGTGCGCAGTGTCCTATCGGGCGGTTTCAGCACAAGTCACTCATGATGAATTTTCCTAAGAAAACTTTAGTTCCGTGCTGATTTGGCATAAATCCGTGTCGGCACCACTGCCACCATGTTGTAATAGTGGACCGGATTCAATGATGAACAGAGGACGCAATTGTTTAACGATAAATTTAACAACTTTAATCCACTATCACAGACGAGCGTTATGGTAATGACTGCTGCTCTTACAGTATCACTCAATAATCGAATACATGGAATATGCATACGCTTATGATAAATGTAGTGCGCTCACAATGCAACATGTACTACTGAATAAAGATTCTCCAGAGAGAGTTTCAGGTCATGAAGTCAAAGGTCAGGTGAAAATGTTAAAATTTACCTTTTTCCCATATCTCGCAAATGGTTCACTTGAGGCATCTTCATTGAACTTGGTACATATGCATGTACTAACTGGCAGGGATTATTTAGGGAATATAGAAGGTCATGGGTCAAAGGTCAAGGTCAACCCCTCAAAATTTCACCATTTTCCTCATATCATGCAATGCTTGCAGGTTATTTCTTGAAACCTAATAAATACATTTATTACCTAATGGAGATTCTCTGGAAAATTTCCTGCCAGAAGGTCAAAGGTCAAAAGGTTGAAATGCAAAAATCTTTTTATTTCATACTGAAATTACACATGTCTTCATACCTTGAAAATTACTCAGTGCATAAACTTATAAAAGGGTCAAAAGTCAAGTAAAAATCCTCACATCCCCAAATACATGTACCTGCACTGTCATACAGTATAACAAACCTAGTTCAAGGAAAGTGAACATTTAACACATTTGTGACAAACCTGTCATTTCAATATTTTGCCAGTTATGTGAAACTGTCATTACATATTGTGAAGTTTTTTTCATAATGAGATATTTGAAGCCAACTGTAGATGATATATTGTCATCAATGTCTGTGTCCCTCATAGTTATCCTTTGACTGAAAGGTAACATTTCTGCTGATATTGTAGCAGTGATGGACAGGATGAGGTGGTTATTTGTACATTGTACTTCCTAGAAGCCTACTCAGCTGTAGTTTACAATCATGAAGTTTACTGTCTAGTTTTCATTTATTTTAATAATACATGTACATTTCATAAGCATTGCATGTGAGGATGCATTATTAGGTGATCCGAGTATCCTCTCGGATCACTTTCTGTATCTGTACGGATTCTTTGTTCTTCTTCTTCTTCTTTATTTCTGGACAAAAGTTGTGTATCTACTTACTCAGAAAGTTCTCAGAGTATCAATTTCCAACTCATACCATATATGTATCATGTCCCAAAGACGACAAATCTAATGTATCATTGTGATCAGTCGACCGTGACGTCACTATGACGTCATTATATGAAAACACATTCTCAATCATATCTCATTAATGGAAGGGAATTTTTCAATGAAATTCACGTCACATATATTTCAAATTATGTGCATTCTACTCATGTTCTCAAAATTCATATTTTCTTTTAAAACGTGCGCGTACGCGCGCGTTGAAATATTTGTATGCTCAAATCGAGCTCAAATTTTTTTTGCACACATTTCAGACCATTTCGAGCATTTTTTGAAAAATTAAAAAAATTGGACGGACGCGTACGCACGCGCACATATACGCACGCACAGCTCATATGCAATAGAAATTTCCCGTTTTTTCACATTAATCGGATGCCTGAAATATCAAGGAATATTTCTACCAAGTTTCAAGTCAATCCGACTCAATATGACGTCATACGGGCCCGTCAAAGTTGAAATTCCGCACGCGCGTCAATGGCGATATACATTGCAACAATGCCAAAAAACCGCCAATTTTAAATCTGATTTTACTCGTCAGGATGGACGGTGACCCCCTATTTTCTTTACATATTTTGAAAGCTGATGAGTTGTACATATCATTTCATGGGTTGGCGATACTGAAAAAATGATTAAAAGATATCAAATTTCTTAATAAAGTAAAAAAAGTAAATTTTCAAAATGACGTCATCAAATTTCAAGTTTACTCGAGCGTATCTCACTTATCCTTTGCCAATTTTAACCCAAATTTCAAAATGTTGTAGCTTATTGAATGCTCTTTGATAAATGTAATTCCACAATTTTGATTAGATGACGACATCACCTCGAAAAAATGGATTGAAGGTAACCTTGTCAAATTTGACCAGTTTATGTGTAATCTCTATGGGAGTGCAATTTTTATGCAAATGAAAAATGACATTACTATCTTTATGGAGCACTAGCTCACTTATGCTTCGGTGAATTTCTCTAAGATTTTAATATGTTGTAGCTGAGACGTAGGGCTATCGTTAATGTGCCCTTCATTTTTTCATACGGTGTCGGGATCACGTGAAAAAACTTGGTTGAAATTAAAGTTTATCTTCGATGTATTGAAATATTTCTTTCTTTCTGCAACTTTCTGTGCAATAACTCAAGAAAAACATACCCTATCACCACCATATTTTGCACATGTTTAGTTCATGTCACGAACATTATTTCACAAAATAACAACTACTTGATCAGACGCCATCTTGGGTATGTAAATTAGGGTCAAAGGTCATAAATGTTTCATCCTGTATCTTGGTAAATATATGTCCTATCTTTCTCATATTTTGCACACGTAAAGACCATGTTACAAGGATCATTTCACAAAATAACCACTAATTGCTCAGATGCCATCTTGGGTGTGCAAAGTGGGGTCATAGGTCATGTGTACTTTTTTCTGTATCTTCGCTATTACGTGTTATCTCTACGGGAGGGAGTTTTTCTAGATGTGAAAATTGACATGACTATCTTTATCAAGCACTATCTCACGTACCCTTCGGTGAATTTTTCCCAGATTTTAATATGTTGTAGCTGTGACTTTGCGCTATCGTGAGTGTGCCTTTTGTTTTTTCATACGATGTCGGTATCATGCTAAAAAACTTGGTTGAAATTAAAGCTTATCTTCGATGTATTGAGATATTTCTTTCTTTTTGCAACTTTCTTTGCAATAACTCAAGAAAAACAGCCTCTATCACCCCCATATTTTGCACATGATTAGTTAATGTCACGTAAATTTTTTCATAAAATAACAACTACTTGATCGGACACCATCTTGGGTATGTAAATTAGGGTCAAAGGTCATAAATGTTTCATCCTGTATCTTGGTGAATACTTGTCCTATCTTTCCCATATTTTGCACACGCAAAGACCATGTTACAAGAATCATTTCACAAAATAACCACTTTTTGCTCAGATGCCATCTTTGGTGTGCAAAATGGGGTCAAAAGTCAAATATACTTCATTCTGTATCTTCGTTAGTGCATACGGAATTCGGTACCAAAGATGGCAGGTCTGACTCCCTTTTCTAAATGAGACTCCAAAAATCACATGGCCAATGTCCCCTCAACACAGATGAAACCTGTATGGTCATGCCTATTGGGATCAGGACTCAAATCATTGATTTCTCAATAGATCGGATCACCTAATTTGTCCGTGTTGACAAATTCCGAGTTTAGTTTGAAAGTACAATTTGTAATAATAGTTTCACTCTGTTCTCATACTGTAACTAATTGAATAATAAAAAATAAAAGAAGGCAGTCTAAACTCGCTGATGTGTATACCTTTATATCTTATGTGCTTGTTAATTCATCAACAGAGTTAGAAGAGCCGTCTGCAGATCACACAAGGAAAGAAATATCCAGTGCATGGATCACAGAAGGATTTTGGGAGAGCAACGTGACACAGGACAAGAAAAGTGCCAATATTGAAGAGGCAGAAAACAAAGTGCGAGGTATGTAATTGTAGACATTCCACAGAATAAAAAATTAACATAAGTTCCGTTAATTCAAGCTTAGAGTCAATTACCATGTAGGTGCACTTGAAAGTTAGCTATCAGATTACTCAATGATAAGAACCACAAGATATCCGGGATTTATGCTCTATCCAAGTTGTTTGGGGGGGGGGGGGGAGGGATGGGGGTCCCATGCGTAGTTAAGCATTGTGTGGACACAATATAAACTCTGACTCCCCAGAGCTTCTGTGCCAATCTCCCAAATGTAATTACAGTGCTCTCGTACTGGGGTTGTGGTGAAATTCCTTTTCTGTGCTTTAATCATTGATCATTGAGTGGGATTCTTATACTGTAAAAGTGCAAATTTCCGCGCGCATGCGCGTGGGGGGGGGGGGAGGGCTTACATGTAGCATCGATATCATCAAAGTTAGCATAACTTGAAGTTAAGGAACACTGTATTAATGCAGCTACAGAGAAGAAACTTCTTGGAATGTGTGGAACACCTGCCCCTAATGAATAGAGATGCCCAGCAGCACTGTATACATCGGTTGTACATGTCTATAACCAGCCAAGTGTGCACTTTCTTGAAGTCTATCATTAAGGAGATTTTCAGTTTTAGATATTTTGGTGGGTTTTGATGTCAGCTGCCATCTTAGGAATGAAATGAAACTATTATTGCATTTGTTTCTGTACATGTATAGCAAAACAGTAACATTTTCATTCTTGAAAGGCAAGAAAAAAGCTGCTGAAAGCTGCCATCCAACTAGAAATGTCCATTGCCAGGCAATGCGATTGTATCCCCCGGCACTAGAGAGGGCACACAAACTATCCACCAACAATATGACCTTTGACCCTATAAAAGACAGAACACTGGGAGTGGCACATCCAAAATCTATAGGCTTGTAGCTTACATCATGATAAACCTCCATACCAAATTTGAACAAAATCCGTTAACAAATGTAGCCTACAGAGCACACACAAACCATCCATCAACAATATGACCTTTGACCTTATAAAAGACGGAACACTGAGGCAGCTGAATAAAAATCTATAGGATCTATATACCTATAGATTGTATCAAAATCTGTCTTATAATCTTGGGAATAATAGAGTTATTTTCTAATCTGTAACTTTACATTTGATAAATGGGATTCTGCTGCGAAGCGGCCCAATACTGGGCCGATGATGCCAAATGACGAAATCAATGGAAAATATCCATGGATGAAAGATGTGACATGGGTGAAGTTCCCAACAAAGTTCAGCGGAGAGTGTGGAAATGTTCGACATCGGTTTCGAACATCTTATCTGAGTGATCTTTACTTACCTATTCATTTAACATTTGCCGTTCTGACGCCAGTCAGAATCAAACCCGGCAGGTAAAAAAGTTCTTTGAACTCTGGTTGCCCCAGCATCCACTTGGGAGCCCCGTTCCCGCGCTGTGTGCACACATCTTTCCTCTTTGAAGCTGGCGCTTAGATCATTACCACAGAGTGGGGATGGAGGATGGGGTCCCATAAATAAGTAAAGCTCACTCATAGGTAAAATGTTCAATACCGAACATACATATCTGCTTCATCTAGCTTTACTTACCTATTCATTTGATATTTGCCAGATTTCCACAGAAGGCAATTTGAGGTGGGTCTGTGGTGAGTTTTATTGTATTATCCTCTTGAGTGGTTACGCAGTGACACTAATGGATTGGATACTGTGAATCAATTGGTTATCAGGCCAACACGCATCCAGGTCAAGATTCATTTTCTGTTAGGGCAGAAAAGGACTGCTGACGCAAATGCAGCCTCGTTTGTAATGACATCAGAGAGATAACATGATGTGAAAGTATTAGGGTTATGCCAGTAAGCTGCTTCCCTGGACAAAGGGCCCATGAGGATGCCATACCTCGAGTATCTTGGGCACGGACTAGAGGTGAGAGTATGGTAGATTCACCACTAGATTTAATAGCCTGGACTATCCACCGTGAGATCGTATCTGGGGAAACAGCACCATGAGGAGAATTAACACTTACAAACAATTGGTCAGAAATGCGAAGAGACTGAGATTTGTGTATGTACAACTTAAGAGATCTCGCCGGAAACCACAATTTGTAATGCTGTACGGATGAATGGGTTTCTAGTGATGGAATGAAGATTTCATTCAGAGAGGAACTCATTGTTTGAATCTTTGCCACAAATTTGGCAATGGGTATAAGTCTGACTCCATTCATTTCCCATCAGATATGACCTGGACTAACTGAATGAAACGTGAATGAAACTGCATCTTCTCACAGATGCTACTGCTAGCAAGAATGCAGTCTTGTCAAGTTCATAAATGAGCTACTATGCATTGGTTCGAATGGAGCTTAGTAGTGTACTTAGAACTCTAAGACAGGCTCCACGAGGAACTTGGCTTTTTGTGAGGAGGTCTAGACAGAAAGAAGTCTAGTGAGGTGTTAAGAAGAACTTACTGTTTCTCCACTTGTGGGATCCCCTTCATGGATGACTGCAATTGCAGATCTGTACCCTCTGATAGACGATATGGCTAGATTCTTGTCATACAGATGAAGAAGACAGTCTGTAATCTTTCCTACAGTAGTTGGATCTGTTTTGTTGTCACCACACCATTTGAAGAAGTACTGTAACGGAGAATCGTATTTACTTCTTGTTGATGATCTGAGGAGTTTTGCATACATTTTGGCAGCCCGGTTAGAAAGGCCTGCCTGCAGCGGTCTTGCCCTGATATGATCCATAATGTCAGTCTTGGATTGGGTAGCTTGGGGTGGTAAGTTGTGGTCCGTCCTGTTTTGAAGTATTACTGGAGTTGAATAAGGAGAATTACCAGTGTTGAAAATCACAGCCTTTTGGGCAACCAAGGTGCTTCTAGTAGAAGGGTTGCTCTGTCCCGATGAACCTTTTGTAGTACTTTTGTGATCATTGCAAATGGAGGGAATGCGTATCCTAGAATGTTCTCCCACGACATCGAGAAAGCATCCATTGCCATGGCTGCAGGGTCGCTTTTTTTTTGTTCAATAATTTGGCAGCTGTTTGTTCAGAACCGAAGCAAACAAATCGACATGTGGTTGACTGTACCTCTTGAACATTAGTTTGGCAATGGTTGGATCCAACTGCCACTATGACTGGATATATTGCCCTCTGGATAGAAAATCTGTGATAAGGTTCTCCTTTCCGGGGATATGTAAATGTCTGACATTATCAGAACTGTTTGACGTAGCACGTTGTAATAGAAGTTGTACAGGGCATATTGTACAGCACGCATCTCTGGTACCGTACATTGATGTGTAGACTCTGTTCTTTTTCGTCCCAGAGGCCTTGGATTTGTTCTGTGTTTAATACTGCCCCCATCCCTGCTTTGAAGCATCTGTTAACATTGTGAGAGATGCTGTTGTCTGCACAAATGCCTTTCCCATAAGTGGAAAGTGGCAGTTGAGCCATATATGAAGAACTTGTGCCATTGTTCTCGTGAGACTGATGTCTTCTGTCATGGGTTCCCTGTAGTTGGTGCTGCAGATCCAGTTCTGCTCCTAAGAACTCTGGACTTTGTGTTGGATGCAGCTGAGATTTTTTTTTTGTTGTAGTTGATGAGGAAACCGAGTCTGGTAATGAGATCTGTCATTAGTTCTATGTGTTGGCGGAGCTTGTTTGTGGAGTCCGCTACCAGAAACCAGTGAGTCGTCTAGGTACACAAATATCTTGATCCCTTTTCACACAGATATGCGGCGATAGCTTTGACTATGTGAGTGAAAATGCGAGGGACTGATTTCAGGCTGAATGGTAGAGCACTGTATTGATATACCTTGTTTTCGACTGCGAATCCAAACAGGTGTTGAGCTGAGCGAGCGATAGGGACATGAAGATAGGAATCTGTTATGTCGATGGATGCTGCTTATTCGTTTGATTTTAGAAGTGGAAGGATCTTGGCAAGACTCTCCATTTTGAATGTAGAGTTTACTATATTGTATGTTCGTCCAGTCTATTTAGGTTTAGTACCATGTGATATCTGCCTGTCCGTGTGGGGGTCAGAAATACTGGGCAAACCACTAACACTCTAAAGTGGCAGATTGTTCAGGACTGTTTTGAGCTTCTTTTACAAGTTTAAGGAGTTCATGCACACATGTTTGGCATTGTTGGTGCATAACAAGGCTGTCCCTGTAGCTTGCTCAAATTGAACATCAGATGTACTAAGGAGCAATCTGATATCTGTTTCTGGTCCTCTTCTCCAATGGCCAGGTGATCAGATTCGTGTAGAGCTGTAATCAGATAGTTTTGGTTCACTGCGAGTCTCATTGAGGTATCGAGCTTTACTGCAGTCTGTTTTGTACTGAACGATTTCAGTTCCGATCCAGACAGAAAGTGGGCTTTGTTGCAGTATTCCCTTCCACAGAGGGTGAGTCAGCCTTGAGCTTTGGGCAGTATTTGGTAATTAATTCCGCTGCTAAGATACCATCCTTTTTTTTGCTGCTAGATGTTCTGCATCAAGCTGTGCAGAATCTTGTGTAGTCATCACACTGTCAATGTTATCTGACCTAATACCCCCATCTCACTAGACGGTGATTCCGCTACGATCATCAAAAATTGACAAAGCGCAGCAGATCGTGGCTCGATCGCTTTAAATCTTCTTCATCGTATCTTGAGCGGTTCAGAAGTGTGGACGGCCGCCACCATCGCCATGGTCGGTGACCTCACTACGGAAGTTTTGAACATGTCCAAAACTTCCGTAGCAAGGTAGCTGTGGTTTTAGAGCGTATCACAATCGCCTTAGGAGCGCATTAAAACTGCTACATTCTTAACTCTGACGGGGTAGCAACGCGTTAGGCGTAACTTAAGCGCATCGAAAGCAGCCCCCATCGCCCATGAAAATTACCACTTTTACAGTATTACGCAACAGGAACCAACCATGAACGAAAGAAAGTGATTCACAATCCAGGAAAGTGGACATGGAGAAAAGCGTATAAAATTCATTTATCCACATACACTCAGTCCAAATCTACTCTGTTTATTAAATTGTTTGTTTGTCATATACCATTGCAAGTCAATGAAAAGTAAATTAAGTTGTAATCTTTTCAAATATATTTGCATAAAATTGTCTCATTTTAGGATATGATTTGTAGTTTGCTCATAAGCCGTTTCTTTAATATAATATACACATTTTACCCTTTTAATGGAATGGATGACTTAACTTATAGTGCAATTTCACATCAGGTTCTAACTGGTGTGTTCTAGAATGCCAAGATGTAAGGGTAAAACCATATTCTGCATATCCATTTTGGTTTGACACTGACATCTGCATGAAGAAATTCAATCATGAAAGCCATTTTCTACCTCGATCACTTGAGATCGTAGCATGAGCCCGGCGTAAATGTATCACTGTTGCAGCGAGGTCTTGATAAACAAACAAATATCGCAATACAATCGCTTTGATCGCAGTAGCAGCGTGTCTCATTGGCTTGGAAATTAAAACAGAAAAAACACGGCAGCCTTGTAGTATTATCGTGGCACTATCACCTACAGCGCAGGTTGAGCGTAGAGAAACCGGTAACGGTAGTGTAATCGCCTCGGAGGCCAAAAATGGAGACGGACGGCGATCACGCCACGATTTGTTAAATCGTCACAGATCGCCATGGTCGCCTTCCTAGTGAGATGGGGGCCTAACAGACTCGTGATTTTTAGACTTAGTATATGATGAATGCGAGGCTGATCTACCCAAATCCCCAATAGCCCAGCTTCTAAATCGGCGAGCAACACGAGGGCGATGATAGCTGTATTCTTCATCAGAAATATCTGTCAGATGAATCAAGGCCGTTAGTAGGTGTGAATGAGCTTGATTGTATGAACACGCCCCAATATCGACAGTTTCACGATGCTGGGGAGTGACCCTATCCCGCGTGTGGCTTCACATATATGCCTGTCATATCAGCTGCCTGTGTGGGTAGGGCCGCCATTACTTCATGCATGAGAGTGCTTGGAATGTGCAGGAGTTCAATTTGGAAAAGCCTTTGGAACCTGGCGTATCCTCAGCCCGTGCGGAGAGGGTTCCCGAGCTTTGGATATGAATCACCGCTTGAAGTGCCTGTAGAATCATGTTACACGCGGCTGTCAGGTCTACAGCGGGAGTTTAATTCCTCGTGTTTGTTTGTTGCCAGTTTGTGTTACGTACTTATGGAGAGGCGGGAGGTTTGCCTGCGGCCTCATTCCTCACTACGACTGTGGAGGCGGGAGTTTTACCTCCGGCCTCATGCACAGTTGTTTTCTTTTTTGATTTGGTCATTGGTTTCAAAGTATTCGTGGTGGCTTTCCTGCCCTTCGTAATCTGTTGCGACAGCATTTTTGTTACTTTATTGGGGGGACCTTTGTATAATACTTCCGACTAATTTGGTCTTTTCTTTCCATCCCCAGTAATGCTGTTTGGTCTACGTATCGCCCACTCCACGTGCCGAGACGGCGTGGTCAGGGGAGACTTGCTCGATTTGCCATCTTGTTTAGGCGGCATGACTACCGATCACACAGATGTAGATGTAGTCAGTAATTCAACAGATATAGTATATAATATAGACGAACTGGAGTTTCAGGGGTTTGAAATACAATCAACCTCACGTAAGTCGACATAATCGAGACTGAGCAAAATACGTCGACTTACGTGAATGTCGACTTAAGCGAAAGTCGACATTTTGTCGACTTATAAATGAAAACTAATTTCCCCTGTACAGAGTAAGATTTTGATCGCGATGCGGATCGCTACTATTTTTTTGTATTTTTAGAGTTGCGTTTAAAGGCAATTGAGTTAAAAAAAAAAGTTCCCTACAATTTTCTAGTTTCGTATGATTATCAAACTTAAGTCTTTTCAGCGTTCCGTGTGATTCGATGGACTTGCATTTCGTTTTCAGAGTTGCGTTTAATTTTTGATTTTGCTTTCGAAATAAAAAAGTAATGCAAGTCTTTTAAAAAATAACGCACTTCCGTAGATGTATAGAGATGCTTTTAAATGCAGTTTCTAGTTTCGTACGAAAACCGCAAGTCTTTTCTGCAACACTTTTGCGTTTAACTAATAGATTCAGATTCAGATCGTTTATTGTCATGCACTACGGCATAAAAATCTTTGCAACAGTCTCCATTAAAAATTTCACATGTAAAGGAAAATAAATATGTATATATAACTGAAAGACAGGTAACATAACACTAAACAAAGTACAGCAAGTACACGTATTGTAATAATCAAAATATTGCACTTGGTCCCTGCACATGGACATGACTTGTCTTATTACACGCAAAAAGCATGCATGGCTCGTGACCCTACCCACCCAACACTCAAAAACAATACACGCACACCCACACCCACCCACCCCCACACACACACACACAAGCACACACAAACGCACACACACACAAACACACCCGCACCTACCCACGCCTCATACACGCCCACATCACAAGTGTACAGCTGAACCAAAGGGCTACTATAGTAGCTCCGCGGCTGTACATACCCCTACACATATCCACACCCACAGCGTCAGTGTGCGGCTGCGCACCCCAAACACTGACACATATCCACCCACTGCAAAAGCATACCACATACACATACCCAAACAGACGACATAGCCACACACCCTATCAAAGTTCCTGTTTCCATGTCCCGAAACATGTGCGCACATGTCTGCATCAGTTGAAAGAAAATGCACAGTACAGTATTCATCGCATAATCGGGCATCTGATAATCGGGAACCTCGCTTAAATGACATAGTACGCTTCCCAGAAACATTTCCAATGCATGTTATTTTCACTGGATAATCGGGCGGGGACCTCTGATAAACGGGACATTTTTTCTTCAAGCGATCTTTGATTTTGTTGATATCTTACTAAAAAAATCTACCAAAATACCACAACAATATTTCAAAGATTCCCTACATCGAACTTACAAAGCAAGCTTCGGACTGGTGTGTTTTGACCTCCGTCCATCCAGTACATGTACATGCATAGCCACGAAAGCGCCGTGTATAAGTATCCATGCCATTGCGAAACACATACTTTCGCGAACATTCTTCTCCCCTACATATAAGCAAAGCCATGTGCAGGGAGAGCTAGAGGGTCGCGCCAAGGGGTACATGTACAGTGCATGTACAGTACGTCAGTATGCATGTGTGTGTGTGTGCACTACATGTACATGTCGTATGCCGTTAGTGTATGGTGAGTGCTCATCGCGAAATCGGGCACCCCGCTTAAAGGGGCCGTGTTTGCTACTCCCAACCTGTCCCGAATATGCGATGAATACTGTACACATACATGTGCAGGGATGTTATTCAAACAATACATGTCTATACATTGATAAATGAAATAAAGAAAATACACGTACAGTTTACATAACATGTACAGTATGTTAAAATCCATAACTATAAGCCAGTTCGGGGTTAGCTCATGTACAGATGGGTACAAATGACCTTTCTTCTTTCTCAGTTGATTAGGCAATCCGCTCGTCTTCAGACAACAGAATGTATTAGCTTGCCCGACATAACAATTTATGGAATTCATCAGGGCATCAGTCATGTTCAAATAAAGGATCAACTCATGGAGACCAGGCGACCAGAATGATCCATCAATTGGCACTTTGGAAAGCATCCATTTCATTATTTTCCATTGAATGTAATGACAACCACTTTCTTTTGGTTTTTGCCAAATACTGCTTTTACTGTCAGGTGGATGTGATGGCAAGCACCACTTGCAAGAATTACTTGAATAAGCATTACATCACAGATGCCTATCTCAGTGAATTTAAAGACCAGCATGCTTTAATGGTACAAATGACCTTTTTCTGCTCATGCTCAAAGTGGAACCCCGAACTGGCTTATTGCCAAAATTGGGATATAAAGTACATTATAAACATACAAACCAGTAATTTTACATCAACAAAAATTTGACAGATTATTATACCCCTATATTCCAATATGTAAATATCATCCACTAAAAAACTAAATACATGGTACATGTGTGTGTTTTTGTTTTGTGCCTGTGTGTGTGTGTGTGTGTGTGTGTGCGTGTGTGTGTGTGTATGTGAGTGTGTGTATAAAACATGCACAGGGTAGAAAATACATATAACACATATACTTTCCTATATACTGATATACAATCAAATATCCTGAGAAATCCAATCCTGTCATGTTACAACACACAAACCAAACGTATACATCCCCAGAAAATGCCAGATTATTACACCCCTGTATCCAGAATACAAAAATTGTCTACTTAGGAAACTACATAGTGTACATTGTACACCGTTGTATTGTCAGGCATTTCAATAAAAACAGGGTATCTATGTTTACTACATGTATATATCCTATATCCTCAAAAAAAGATAATGGTACAAAACTTGGGATACATGGATAAATAGTGATATTTACATGTATGTTTATGTTCATGTGTCCACAGTGGTACCGTAGAGTTCAGCACACTCATCTAAACACAGCTCCTCTACCATCAATACATGATATACGGTATACAATACACACAATGTAGCTTCTAGCAGTGTGATACAAATAAAGAGTAACAAAACGTGTAATAATTGTATTCTCATATACCGCCTTAAATTATTCAAACCAAATATTTTGTGTGTCAATAAGTATGGGTGCATCTATATGTGTGTGTGTGTGTGTGTGTGCATGTGTGTGTATGAAAATCTGTTATGGGTTTGTATACAACTGTACGTGTTGTGTGTATTGTATATGCTCACGTGTGTATGTCGTGTCTACACGTACATATGTAAAAATACTATCACTATACAATGTTACAGAAATCAAAAAAAAATAAGAGCATCATCCTGCTGCTTTATATAAGCGTCAATTTATCTCCAAATGATTACCGTATATTGCCAGAATAAATCCACACACGGGCGCATTACCCTTCAACTGTACGATGAAGAGTCAAACATTGTTTACATGACAGACATTATCCACCTTCACCTGATAAATTTGCTATTATAAAGCATCATTGCACTTGGTAAAAATGACTGTCTCAACCCATCAGTCTGCCGCCTAGGTAACCTTATCCGACCAGACCTATTGAAAACCAACTCCCCATGTACATGTAAGGGGTGGGATGAATCCTTCACAATGGGTGTATGTGCTCACACGTGTATGTCATGTGTACAGGTGTATGTAAAAATACTATCACTGTACAATGGTACAAAAAAAAAATATTTAACGTCATCCTGCTGCTTTATATAAACATCAGTTTATCTCCAAATAATTAATATTGAAGAAGTCGTCTCAAAGATGAAGAAATTAAAACACAAAGTGAGACGAAAATGGAGACCGTACAGTCGCCGCGGTGCAGCGCCCTCAATTGTCACATCGTTGCGTGTGATTTGATGGACTTGCATTTGATTTTTAGAGTTGCGTTTAAACGCAGTTGAGTTTCAGGTTCGTACAATATTTAGTTTCATATGATTATCAAACGCAAGTCTTTTCAGCAACACACTTGCGTTGTGCGTGTGATTGCATGTGATTTGATACACGTGCTTTTGATTTTTTAAGTTGCATTATTAGCTGCATTTAAATCAATTTTCTAAAAAGGGCCCAGGTTTCTAATATCGCTTTGGAATGATTAACGTAAGAATATTCGTATCAACAAAAACACCTATTTCATGTTCGGATAATGAATACCTACTGGGACATATAGGTGTACAAAATTTTTGCATTTAGAGAATAACGAGAGGGAGAAAAGGGTAAAGTGAACTGCCTTGGGTACTACATGTAATACGCCAGTGTAAATGAGTGTATGCCCTTTCTACTCTGGCATACAAGGCAATGGATGCATGTCGCGAACGCTATCGCGCCGTACACTAGCGAATTACCGAGTAGAAATGTAGCAAATCGGAGCGGGAAAACAATTCTTTTTCAGAGAATGGCGATAAGATTTTGAGCGAAAAATAATGTCGACTTTGACGGGGGAATTAACACACATATTTCAGCTCAGTTGGCACTGAAAAATCAGGTCGACTTACGCGAGTTGTCGACTTATAGATGTCAACTAAGACGAGGAAATTTTCAAGGAATAACAAAGGCAAAAATCGGGACTTTTTTATCGTGTCGACTTAAGCGAGTTGTCGACTTATGCGATGTCGACTTAAGCGAGGTTTACTGTAGTCTTACTAATATTCATAAACTGACAGTGTAATCAAATCGAATAAGGATATATCTTATCTCAACTGTCAGAGATCTGCTGGGGAGATCCGAGATCTCAGAAAGAGACCATGAACTTGCGGCGCGTCACCTTGATTACATTCTACTTTTGAGCACTGGCTGATGTTAGTCTCTGCTTACACGCAAAGATAATTCAGACAATTTACGAAGAATTATTAACCTTTTCTGGTTTTGAAATGATACATGAACAAATTCGTCTTTGTTTTTCATTCTTTTTAGGCCCGAAAATTATCTTGCAATAACCAGAACTCTGAATCCCCATAGGCTGAAATGCATATTTATTTGGTACCGGATGTTTATCTCGTCATAAAGGGATTCTCGTTGTATCTAATGTCGTTATGACGGGATTCCCCTGTACGTGCTTGAACAATCATTTTCATTCTATTCTCATCAAAATATCTCCTTATTTATTGACAAGCAAAAAAAAAAAAAAAAAAAAAAAAGGTCTTCAGTGCAAAAACAAAGCCTTACAGCGCTCACACTTCAAGGTTTCTATCTACTGGCAGTATTTCTTTCTAGTGCCACTTATGCACTTCCGGGGTAAAAAAAAAGGGGGGGGGGGGCCCAAAGTGGTGACACCTTATGTGATCCTTTGCATGGTGCAAAGAAAGTTCTTCAGTGCAAAAGCAAAGCCTTAACTTTTACACTTCAAGGTTTTTACCTACTAGCAGTAATTCTTTCTTGTGCCACTTACGCACTTCTTGGGTAACAAAAAAAAAAAAAAAAAAATGGGGGGGGGGGGGGCCCAAAGTGGTGACACCCTATGTGTTCCTTTGTATGGTGCAAAAAAAGTGCCCCCCCCCCATTTCCGTGGGCCCTGTTCAAGGCTTCTCGTCTGAAAACAGTCATATTACAGTATGTTCGAGGTCAAAATAGTCAACCTCGGATACCTCGAATTCGTCGGGACTGAAGAAAATGGTTCGACGTACGCGAATTTCGAGGTACGCGTACGTCGAATTTTCTTCGACTTATCCGATGTTTATCGATGTTCGACGTTTATCGATGTTCAACATGGTGTCTGTTATAGTGCCTACTGATTGTTTGCATGCTTGTCAATTGGAATTGAATCAATTTTTATATGAATGAATTGAGTGAGAATCGGAAATGAAATAAAAATTTCAGAAATACAGATTTTGGTGGCCTGATCGCGCCACCAAAAAAAAAAAAAAAGTCGGATGTTTTCCTTTACTTTTGAAAATGAACAGCGGTAACAATCGGCTGCGTAAGATGCTAAAATAAATGTCAGAGGTTTGCGTTTAATTGTGGAAATGAATGACGGTAATATTCGACTCGGTATGATACTAAAATAAATGTCGGATATTTGCTCATACTTTTGGAAGTGAATAACGATAGGACTCAGCCCTGTATGGTGCTAAACTAATGTCAGATATTTGATTTTGCGTTCGGAAATGAATAAGGATAACATTCGGCTCCGGAAGACGCTGATATAAATGTCGAATTTCTGCTATGACGTTCGGAAATGAAAAACAATAACATTCAACACCGTACGATGGTTAAATAAATGTCGGATGTTTCCTTATACTTTCAAAAGGATATAGCAATAGCATTCGGCTCCGGAAGATGCTAAAATATACGTCAGATGATCGTTTTTATGTTCAGAAGTGACTAGCAGTAATATTCTGCTCCATCATGTCCATACGATGGTACAATACTGTCTGATGTTTGCTTTTAAATTTCGAAATGAATAACAGTAACATTCAGCTGCATTTAATGGTCAAATTAATGTTTGATGTTTGCTTTGACGTTTGGAAAAGAGTAACAATAATATTCAACTCCTTACGATGATAAAAGAAATGCTGGATGTTTGCTTTTACGTTCGAAAGTAAATTGCAATAACATTTTTAGCTCCGGAAGATGGTAAAATAGTCGAATGTTTGCTATGATGTTCTGAAATGAATAACAATGATATTCAACTCCGTACGATGACAAAATAAATGCCGGATGTGTGCTTTTACGTTCGAAAGTAAATGTCAATAACATTCAGCTCCGGGAGATGCTAAAATACATGTCGAATGATTGCTTTTACGTTTGGCATGTTTGGAAGTGAATAGCAGTAACATTCTGCCCCATACGATGATAAAGAAATATTGGATATTTACTATGGTACATTTCGAATTAAATATCAGTAACATTCAGCTATACGTATGATGGTCCAAAATGTCTGATGTCTGCCTTGACGTTCAAAAATGAAAAACAGTAACATTCGGCTCCGTGCGATGATAAAATAATTGTCAGATGATTCATTTCACTTTCGGAAGTGGACAGCAGTAACATTCGGCTGCGTTCGATAATGAAATAAATGTCAGTCAGATGTTTGAAATGAATAAGGGTAATATTCTGCTCCGTACGATGCAAAAATAAATAACAGATTGTTGCTTTAACATTTGGAAATGATTAATGGTATTAATCCGCTCAGTTAGATGCTAAAACAAATAGCGGATGTTTGCTTTCACGTTTGGAAATGGATTAGGATAGCATTCAGCTCCGTAAGATTCTAAAATGAATGTCGGTTGTTTGCTTTTACATTTAAAAATGAATAACGGTAACTTTCGGCTTTTTACAATGCTAAAACAAATGTCGGATGCTCACAAATGTCAGCAAATGCTCCCATTTTCTCATTTCAAACGTAAGTTTTGACCTCCTAAATATATAGGCATCAACTTTTATAATAATCTCTACGCCTAAGTCTTGTCAAATCTTAAAACACAGAGTAAGATGATTGAATTTTCTATTCATTTGTTTTAGACATGGGCATCTGTATCACTTCAATAATGCTTAATATTAATTTTTCTATGTTTAGTAGGACCGATTTAGTTTTTCTAATGTTTTTCCTGATTTTTTTTTTTGTGTCACCAGATTTTACTTTCGACCACCAGAAAATAAAAATCAATGATATTGGTGACCCGATAAAAGTTAGTGCGGAGCCCTGTGTATTCTATTCTTCATTTTGATCAGCCTATACTTTCAGATTTATTCTTCCCCGAGAACGCAAGCACGGAAACTTTTTTTTTTTCCAGCAATGCGATTATGAAAATCTGGAAGTATAGGCCGATCAAAATGAAGAATAGAATACACAGGGCTCCGCACTAACTTTTATCGGGTCACCAATAAGTTTCCGTGCTTGCGTTCTCGGGGAAGAATAAATGAAACACACTTCGTGAAAGGCAAAAAAAAAAATAGTAAAAAAAAAGGCACTACGCAGGAGATTGATGTTTTGACAATGGAGCGTGATTAATGGCAAAGATATAACTGTCAACGTAAGCAGGTGCGCCCCGACGGTTGAGAAATCTACGCGCACGGTATGACTATCTCGATCAAAAATCAGAACACAGTGGTTAAAGAAAAGCAGATGATGGGGCAGCGCGTAGTGCTAGCACTCCATTGGCACGGGTGCTATGTGCATACCATGTACGTGTGTTGGTAGGTGTTGGGGATTTTTCTTGTCAGCTGTGTATTGGGTATTTCTTAATTGGGTATTTCTTAATTGGGCGTGCGATTGTTCTGGTCTCAGAATATTTACAATCGAGTGTGAAAACATTTGTGACATGTCTTCGCTGTCCACGCGCGCTTAATCGGAGATGCTGAGTGATGTTTGCAATTTCGATTCGAGCAACATGCTGGGAAATACAATAAGTTAATTAAGATCGGGACATTAGATTTCCCTTCGAGGTAACCGAACTTCGAGTTATCTTTTTCGAGCTACGCGAATTTTAATACACGGAAACTCCATAGGAACAATTGGGACTTTCATTTTGCCCCCGAGGTAAGTGATATTCGGCTTATCCGACTTATCCGACGTCGAGGTATCTGAGTTTGACTGTAATTGCAATGTACCTGGATATCAGATTGTACCTCAACAGTGCACCTACTGCAAGTTCAGTCACATAAATTTTTATAAATTTCCAAATAATTGCTCTCTTTTAACCAATTTTGTCATGCAAAGAAACTCGCATCGTGTAAAGGAATGTGTATTTATACCTGCTTAGCACTTTTTTTTTTGGGGGGGGGGTGTGTGCCATGAAACCTTCAAACATGTCATTATTCAAATTCATGAAATTCTTCCGTCGAGATGTTTTCATTGCAACTGATTGACAAATTGCCCCACATCGACGTAGATAAGCACTGAATTGATCAGTGTTTTAGTAGTAGCCATGATAAAAATCATGGGCGTACATACTCGAGCAGGATTCGAACCTACGACCTCCTGATCACCGGACAGGCGTCATCTCCACTAGACCACCGAGCTTTCGCCCGACAGCAAGTGTTAGTTCTAATCCTTATAGCATGCAGCGGGTACTGCTTTGTTATTCAAATTCATGAAATTCTTCCGTCGAGATGTTTTCATTGCAACTGATTGCAACTGATTTGTCAATCAGTTGCAATGAAAACATCTCGACGGAAGAATTTCATGAATTTGAATAACAAAGGTGGTCTAGTGGAGATGACGCCTGTCCGGTGATCAGGAGGTCGTAGGTTCGAATCCTGCTCGAGTATGTACGCCCATGATTTTATCATGGCTACTACTAAAACACTGATCAATTCAGTGCTTATCTACGTCGATGTGGGGCAATTTGTCAATCAGTTGCAATGTCATTATTAGTTTGTTTCTTGCCAGTCATGTGAAACTGTCATCTCACATTGTCAAGATGTACATGTACTGTAGACCTATCGGGAGAATAATGTGACATACATTTGTATTGTAGCAGAGGCATGCCAACTGTCATAGGGACATTTCTAGTTTCAGTGTTTGTCATTGTTGTTGATGTTATTAATGTTTGTTTGTTTGTTTGTTTGTTTGTTTTTTTTTGGGGGGGGGGGAATCAGAGTACAGCTGTGATATCTAGTCATGATACTAGTGCATGTCTAGCATTTCCAGAATGTCTCCTTGCTTTTATCTCCCTCATGTGTATTTTACAGACCTAATACTTGACTGTCGGCAGCTTGGAAATTCAGCGCTGCACAGGATCCAGAAATCATGACAAAGGTCCATGCTGTCACTCATTTGCCATGTGGTGAAGTACATTTGACCGACTCTATTATCATGGCATCCACAAGCTATGACTGCTTTCCTCCACTGTCATTGTGAATTCTTCAACGATACTTACAGCTGTAGGCCTCAGTTTAACGTTGGCTAGCAAGCATAAAGAACCATAAGAAAGATGAGAAAAAGATTATGAAAGGGCTGAGATTGGGAAAGACTTTGTTGGCATACTGAATAAGCTGTCATTTTCACCAGGATTTACTTTTCTTGAGTTTCGCAAATCACAGTTGGGCCGCACATTCAAACACATCATGAAGGCTTCTGTATTAATTCACAAAAACATCATCTCACAAAAATATCTGTGACCTCATTTGCGAAAATGTCTGTAAGCCTATACGAAAATAACAGCATATACAGTATACAATGTAGCTCATACACGTGTATTTGATGCCTGTTTCTATGTGTGTAGAGTTCATTCAACCTTCATCGTTGCATACAGTCAGGTAGTCACAATGGAGCAGGGCATGTCAAGTCAACAATTTTAACTTGTTATAAATAGCAATAATTCTGTGAGTTTGAGCCGAAATCTTGCCTCTACAGTGTAAGTACACATTTGTATATTTCTTTCTGCAGAGATTTGATACCTTGAAAGGCATTTAGCTTGGTTGCAGCAAGGAGGTTCTAGAGAATGGAGTCACAACCGTCTTATTTCCTTTGCTAGATGTTCGAAGCCGCCGCTCAAAAATATTTGAAGCATGTGGCAAACTGGATTTGCCGCTCAGTTAGGAAGACAATTGACTCATGTCTCATTGCATAATCACCAGCCACTTTCAAAGGAAGATATGTCTTTGTGATGGTAATTACTTTTCGCTATCCCTTCTTATAAAAGGTAGGTGGTACAGACACGGGGATGCGCAAATAGAAATTGAACAAAAAATGCTGAAATAAAGATGAAAATTACTCGACTGGGCATATCCGGGCACTAATCTGATATATCTATCAATAAAGAATAATACTTGAAGATTATTCCATATTAGTTCATTTGTGGAATTTAAGCGTAAAAGTGATAAAAGCAGCTTTCCAGGATGGTACAGTTTTAAACATTTTCACATGTGTCACAAATGTACACACTAGTAGTTGTGTACATGTATGATATACTGTATGCATGGCTGTTTTAATGTGTATGTACACAGGTGGACCACATTAATGGAGAACATTCTACAGTCAACTTCGGATACCTCAAATTCGTCGGGACTGAAGAAAATGGTTCGATGTATGCGAAATTCGAGGTACGCGTACGTCAAATTTTCTTCGACTTATCCGACGTTTATGGATGTTCAACATGGTATCTGTTATAGTACCTACTGATTGTTTGCATGCTTGTCAATTGGAATTGAATCGACTTTTATATGAATGAATTGATTGAAAATCGGAATTGAAATAAAAATTTCAGAAATAAAGATTTTGGTGGCCCGATCGCACCACCAAAAAAAAGTCGGATGTTTGCCTTTACCTTTGAAAATGAACAGCGGTAACAATCGGCTCCGTAAGATGCTAAAATAATGTCAGATGTTTGCTTTTAATTTTGGAAATGAATAACGGTAATATTCGACTCGGTAAGATACTAAAATAAATGTCGGATGTTTGCTCATACTTTTGGAAATGAAAAACGATAAGACTCAGCTCCGTATGGTGCTAAAACTACATTGTAATATCAGATATTAGAATAGGATCAGAATAGGATTTTGCGTTCGGAAATGAATAAGGATAACATTCAGCTCCGGAAGATGCTGAAATAAATGTCGAATATTTGCTTTGACGTTTGGAAATGAAAAACAATGTTCAACTCCGTACGATGGTTAAATAAAAGTTGGATGTTTCCTTATACTTATATTAGAATAGGATCAGAATAGGATTTTGCGTTCGGAAATGAATAGCAATAACATTCGGCTCCGGAAGATGCTAAAATAAATGTCAGATGATTGCTTTGATGTTCGGAAGTGAATGGCAGTAATATTCTGCTGTATACGATGCTAAAATAACTGTCTGATGTTTGCTTTTAAATTTCGAAATGAATAACAGTAACATTCAGCTGCGTTCAATGGTAAGATTAATCATAATGTTTGATGTTTGCTTTGACGTTCGGAAATGAGTAGCAATAATATTCAACTGCTTACGATGATGAAATAAATGCTGGATGTTTGCTTTTACGTTCGAAAGTAAATTGCAATAACATTTAGTTCCGGAAGATGCTATTAAAATGAATATCGAATGTTTGCTTTGATGTTCTAAAATGAATAACAATAATATTCAACGCCGTACGATGATGAAATAAATGCCGGATGTTTGCTTTTACGTTCGAAAGTAAATGGCAATGACATTCAGCTCCGGAAGATGCTAAAATACATGTCGAATGATTGCTTTTACGTTTGGCATGTTTGGAAGTGAAAAGCAGTAACATTCTGCCCCATACGATGCTAAAAAAATATTGGATATTTGCTATCACATTTCGAAATGAATAACAGTAACATTCAGCTACGTTTGATGGTAAAATAAATGTCTGATGTCTGCCTTGACGTTAAAAAATGAAAAACAGTAACATTCGACTGCGTACGATGATAAAATAATTGTCAGATGATTCATTTCACTTTCGGAAGTGGACAGCAGTAACATTCGGCTCCGTACGATGATAAAATAAATGTCGGATGTTTGAAATGAATAACGGTAATATTCTGCTTCGTACGATGCAAAAATAAATAACAGATTCATGCTTTTACATTTGGAAATGATTAACGGTTAGCCGCTCAGTTAGATGCTAAAACTAATAGCGGATGTTTGCTTTCACGTTCGGAAATGGATAAGGATAGCATTCAGCGCCGTAAGATGCTAAAATGAATGTCGTTGTTTGCTTTTACATTTAAAAATGATTAACGGTAATATTCGGCTCCGTAAGGTGCTAACAGACTAATAAATGTCGGATGATTGCTTCATTCACAATAAGAAATGAATAACGGTAACTTTCGGCTCTTTACAATGCTAAAACAAATGTCGGATGCTAACAAATGTCAGCAAATGCTCCCACTTTCTCATTTCAAACGTAAGTTTTGACCTCCTAAATATATAGGCATCAACTTTTATGATAATCTCTATGCCTATTTGCTAAATCTTAAAACACAGAATAAGATGATTGAATTTTCTATTCTTGTTTTAGACATGGGCATCTGTATCACTTCAATAATGCTTAATATTAATTTTTCTATGTTTAGTAGGACCAATTTAGTTTTTCTAATATTTTTCTTGATTTTTTTTTTTTTTTTTTTGTGTGTATCACCAGATTTTACTTTCGACCACCAAAAAAATAAAAATCAATGATATTGGTGGCCCGATAACAGTTAGTGTGGAGCCCTGTCTATTCTATTCTTTATTATGCTCGGCCTATACTTCCAGATCATATATCACACTATTTTCATAATCACTCTGCTGAAAAAAAAAACCCCAAAACCGTGCTTGCGTTCTCGGGGAAGAATAAATGAAACAAACTTTGTAAAAGGCAAGAAAAAAGATTTTAAAAAAAGGCACTACGCAGGAGATTGATGTTTGGACAGTGGATCGTGATTAATGCCAAAGATATAACTGTCAACACCTGAGCAGGTGCGCCACAACGGTTAAGAAATCTACGCGCACGGTATGACTATCACGATCAAGAATTAGAACACAGTAGTTAGAGAAAAGAAGATGATGGGCAGAGCGTAGTGCTATCGTAAGCACTCCATTGGCACGGGTGCTATGTGCATACCGTGTAGGCCCACATATGTAGGTAGGTGTTGGGGATTTTTCTTGTCAGCTGTGTACCGGGTATTTCTTTGGGAGCGCGATTGTTCTGGTCTCAGAATATTTACAGTCGAGTGTGAAAAGATTTGTGACATGTCTTCGCTGTCCACGCGCGCTTAATCGGAAATGCTGAGTGATTTCAATTTCGATTCGAGCTACATGCTGGAAAAAACAAGTTAATTAAGATCGGGACAGTAGATTTCCCTTCGAGGTAACCGAACTTCGAGTTATTTTTTTCGAGCTACGCAAATTTGAATACACGGAAACTTTATGGGAACAATCGGGACTTTCCTTTTGCCCCCGAGGTAAGTGATATTCAGCTTATCCGACGTCGAGGTATCCGAAGTTGACTGTATATGGTATAGCTATAGTACATACAGGCTGACCAGATCAGTGGAGAATTTTCTAGGTGGTATACAATGTAACTACAGTACATGCATGTGATAGGAAATACATTAGCTCACTCAATCTAGAATGATTTCACCCATTCCAGAATATTCTAGGAAGTGCTTACATATTTGGCTGAGTGAGGCACTGTCCCTGTAGCCCAATGTGATTGGTAGTTATTTTTGGCAATGATGTTAATATGCACATAGTTAGGCAGTGAGTCAGCTAGGATTCCTGGAACAGTCTTGGACTTGCCAGTATGTGCAAGTGTGTGGCCCCAGGTTGGAAAAATTACAGAATGTGCTAGAAAGGGGTGAATGGATATAAAAGCCGGAGAAATTCTGCAGTAGGCAGAGTACCCAACACCTCTGCTCTGAGAGTTACGTCACTTCTGGCTCTGAAGCGACTTGTTATAGTCAGTCCTGTGTTACCTGCTGACCTGCTATGTTTGTGGAGATAAGGCCTGGGAGACATTTTGCCTGCAGAGAATTAATTTGCCTACATTGGAGATAGACTCCATATTTCAATGTCAACGGATATTGCTACGGCAAAGCTGTGATGGGCTGGATTCCTAGCTGGACATTATTGAGTACGGTAAATTGTCATTCAACGCATAGACTGGACGCGGTCGTCATAACGTTTGGCGTGACTGTATATCCTGGATCTTTACCCCGGATTTATACCTTGGATTATCGCAACCTGCGCCTCTGGATTTACGTCGGAGGAATCATTCATCGGTGCATTAAGGACCATTCATCTGTGCATCGAACATCGTATTTAGACATCATCAGGGGAATATATGAACACCGTGATTAAGATTTGGGCTGTAATGCGTGTAAGTGATTCCATTACCGATTTATAATTGTTTTATTGATCATTATTGTACTGATGTGAAACCGATTACCAGTCTGTACCCACAATATCACTGTTAATAAACTGCCTGAAGATTAGTTGATTGTTTCTTTTGTGCGATCATTCTCAGAGTGATTTTGGTTGTAACACATGATACAGCTCTGATTTACACTTTTGCGCAAATTTCTGGACGGAATTGACTTTTGTTTTACATGCTTTATCATTACGTAAAATTTCATTTCATTTGATAAATAAATAAGCAAAATATGGCCAACATTATGATAACATTCAAAATCAATCTTCAGATTGCTCATCAAGACGGCGGCTTGGAACATCGATCATCAAAGGCACAAGTGCACCTGTGGAATTCTTTTGTACATCAATAGAAATCTGACAACTGTTTGAATAATTGCAGCAAGTTGGAACTCCAATGTATTAAACCTCCTTGGTTGCAGAATGGCTCCCCTGTAAGATACCATGTCCTCTCTTTGTCACAAGATATGGGAGAAATAAAGTTGGATTTTTGTTCTCTGCCCTTCAAGCTGTGTGGAGGGGCTGCAAAGTGTTTGACAATGTGTAGAGGCTGACAAGCTGACTAGTGAAGGAGGTCATAGAGCCCATCTCAGTACTCCTGGTAGGGTTTTAAAGGCACATGGTCCTGGTGGTTTAAACAAAATGCGTATGCGGGCGCACGGCGCAAGTTTCCTTTAGAGACCTACGCTATCGACTCCTCTTTAGCACTTACGCTTTGGCCTATTTCCCCCGAGTCCGAAGAAGTCTGATCCACTGTAGTCAGTGCTCCAATCACAGTTCGGCTCATGATTCGGCTGAGGGGGATGACAGCTTGAGCAATCTTCTTTTGTGATATCATAGTAAGAAGCACATATGCACGCACCCTGGCATTACTACAGACTGCGTGATGCGCAAAGAAGACAACGAAGGCAACGTTATACCTAGCAACACCTATGCGCTTGACTCTGGACGACAACTCAACTTCGGCAATCTTCGTATCAATGCTAATGGTGATCACACTATCATTCAACAGCCCCCTCTCCACTACCGGGACTATGCCCCTTTAAAGGTAATGCTGGGCTCTCCAGATATTCCTGGTGTGAAGTGGGCATGTGATTCGATTCACTCAATTTTTATTTTCATGCTTTTTGTCATAGTGGCACTCTACATTTATGTAAATATTTTTTGTTTCTCCCTGGTGATATCTCTACAGTACAGCTAAGTGGGTTTGGCTTGCATTTACATCAATAAAAGGTGGCCCTGTTTTTGTTACTGCAAGTGGGCTTGTTTGCATTTACACACACAAAAAAATTGAGGTACTGAGCCAAGGCAGGTCTTAATACCGCAATTACCTTGAGGTAAACAGGGTCTGAAGAGTTACTGTAAAAGTGGATATTTTCGCGCAATTAATTTTTCGCGCTTGGCCGGGTCAGAAGAGTTTCGCGTGTTTTTAATTCCGCGGAATCTAGACATCACGCACAGGAACAATGGCAAGCAAAAATATTCGTGGGCTTTTATTTTCGTGCTAGTTTCTGGTTGCGCGAAATGCGTGAAAATTTCAACACCGCGAAAATTTCCACTTTTTCAGTATTCCATGCCTACTTTTATGAAAGGAAAGTTGATGTATATCACAGTTTAGGTGAATATCAAATTACTGTGATAGGAATAGAATCATAATTACATTGTATACTGTAGTAGACTCTCTTGTGACATTTGTGGTGTGCAATTGAATATTTTTCACCCATCATGCTGTAGCTTGTATGGTTAATTGTTTGCCACTGTGTATCAGTAAGTGAACAGTTTATGTTTGGGTAGTAGGACATTAAGATGAGGGGATGATGTCTGGTTTTGGTATGGTTCCTTGATCCAGAATGAAAAAAGATTCTTTACTTCAAAGGTTTGTTATTCTGAAGTTCTGTTACTCTGGAAATTGAATACAGTAATTCTGAAGGTTTCATTACTGGTCATAAGCAAGGCCAGTGCCAAATTGTGTCTCACCCATTCGTGTAGAAGAAATTAATGTTTTTCTAACTCCGGTAAGTTCATTGACCCGCCTATGACCTTTGACCTTGTGTAGACCTTCAACTCCCCCAGGAACATTTACCATTCAAGTTTGGTCACAAACAAAGGGATCAAAAGTTATGAGCCATAATTGAAACGCGCCGTAAAAAACATTGGGCCCTAAAAGTTCGTTGACACCTGTCTGTGACCTTTGACCTTGTGGTGACCTTCAACTCCCCAAGGGACATCTACCGTCCAAGTTTGGTCACAAACGGACTAAGGGGTCAAAAGTTATGAGCCATAATCGAAACGTGCCGTAAAAACTTAACATTGGGCCCTAAAGTTCAATGACCTCTGCCTGTGACCTTTGATGACTTTGAGGTGACCTTCATGTTTGGTATATGTGTAACTTTGTATAACCACTCTTACCTCCAAGTTTGATTGAAATTGAAGTCCTCAGTAGAGAGTTAATCAAGTTTTTGTAGCATTATGGACGGACGACGCAGGCGACCCCTTTGTAAGTCTCCCCACACCTCCGATGGGCTCCACAAAAATTGAAATGAGGATTATTGTTCGCAAGGTTTGATAGTCCAAAAATGGAAAAAAAAAATTCTGATCTGAAAATGATAAAAGAAAGGTGCTTGCTAATGAACCTTTCAAATTCTTGGTATTGCCAATACCTAGGTGCCGTGCGCAGAGCAGTGTTCTAGATGCATTATGGGATAGCTCAGGGGACGAACTTCCCTCGGTTTTGACTGCATACACACTCAAGTCACATTACGTCTTTATCTAGGGGAATTTTTTTTTGGGGGGGAAATTTTTTTTCACGTTCCATCAAGTGACCAGCACATTGAAGCCTTGCAATAGTGACGGCAAATCAGTAAGATTTTGAAATTTAAAACTTTTTTTCAGTTGAATTCTAAGCAAAGAAAAAAGCAGCAACAGAAGAAAAGCAGACAAAAATTGCACTGAATTACATGGGAACTACGACACGCATAAAACAACCGGAAGCAACAATGGCACCGAGGAATCCCACAGTGCATCTGTGACAGAGCTTTTTAGCGTGCGCAGAAGTTCTCTGTGCATTGGCGATACTGAGAATTGCAAACCTCATTTTGTTTTTCGGAATACCGAACCTTACTTCACTTTCAAATTAATGAATTTTCGGAATAACAAAGATGAGGTACAGAGTTCTATCTGTGTAAAAAAGAAATGTGAAATCTATGACTTTAAAAGAAGGAAAAAAAAAATCGGAAGTACATTAGCATGTAGTTCAAGAAATCTGTTTAGCATGAAAACAATGTCAAATTCTAAATTTTTGAAGCAAAGAAGTCTGATCACGATTGAAAAGCCAATACAAAAGCTGTAACTATTTCCATATCACTCGCTCTATCACACCATACGAACAATTCATAATGCTGTATTTACGAGTTTCTTGTGTAGTATGAATTAAAATAGTATTTTGTATATATTTCAGACAATATACATATAATACATGTATCACAGATATGACTGAAGGTGGACATTGATAATTTAGTTGATTCTCATGAGTGTTACTATCAAGCATTTCTCATTTGTACAAAGTGTATACTGTTAGACATGCATGGGTGTGCCAAATCTCTTCCATATGTGAAATGTAATTTAAAAGAAAATCAATTGCTCTTCATCTATGATTTTAGGTAAAGATTTAAGCAATGTAATCGTACTTTGTGTATTTTTGCTTGCATTCTGTTGCATGAATGAACAACACCAATCTTACCTACAGTAAACCTCGCATGAGTCGAAGCTCTCGGGACTGGCAAAAATGCGTCGACTTAAGTGAAATTCGACTCTCGCGAGAGTCTAATTTTTTTCGACTCACAGTTATGTACATGTATTATAGTATATTTGCATGCGTGTGTGTGTGTGTGTGTGTGCGTGCGTGTGTGCGTATGTGAGTTTGCATTCAAATTTGTCTGTTCTTGAAGATAATGTTCTTATTTTGTTCTAAATTGAACATGGAATTTGTATCAATACTAGTAGTTAAACGTAGTTCTGAGAATGTCTGCGCTAATGTGGCAATGTGCATGTGCTATGTCTATGGTGCAACATAAGTAGCCATCTCTGTCAACCTACCCTGAGACAACCACTTTCCCAGGCCCATCCCACCTCCACTGAACAAAACTATACAGCCAGCCGGGCACGCACAAACAAGCTCCGCCCACTTGGCCTGTCACTAAAATATTAAAGCAGCGATTGGTTGACCAAGGAGTTCTGGCTTGACATGGATAAAGTATGGATGTGCTGTGTGTATGGATAAAGTATATGGATCGATGTGCTGTGTGTATACATGTATACATGTGTACGTATTCGACATGCGTGCAGAGCGGTACGGTGAGTGTGCATGCTTACCTGCAGCAGGCCAGGGACGGGGTTCTGCGACATGCCGATTTTTTTGTTCTCCTCTAAATGTAATGAGAATGCCAGACAAATCTTCTTCGGCTCAAGTGATGTAAACTACGTGTATTTTGTACAAAAGGGACTGAATGTTTTACTTCGACACAGCCGAAATTCGACTCTCGTACTTCGGCTTATCCAAATATTTCTTAGAGAAAATACATAGGGAAAAATCGGGACTTTTTATTTTGCTTTGAGTTAAGTGATTTTCGACTCACTCGACGTCGACTTATCCGAGGTTTACTGTATTTTCCACTGTCCATCACTGTGATGCACATCTCTTCACTGAGATTACCATTGCTCATTTCATTATATCAGAAAAATAAAGGGTATGTCTGAATCACTACAAGATGAGTAATCAGAAGAATAACTGCACATCAAAATTACTGTGATTTGGTTATTTTATTGCACAATGTCAAAATTAACCAAATACTGACAGAAAAAAACAAAGTCATTGACAAGACAGGCTACACAAGTGGTATAAAGCAAAGTATAAATAGCTGCAGTATACATGTACATGAATGAACTACATGTACTCAGTTGAAGTTGGTGTACCTTTTTCTACCAAGAGGAAACATGCATCATACACATTGTGGACCAGCCATTTTAACTTAACATATTTTCACATATGTTCTTAACATCTAAGAACAAAGAACAATAATGCCTCCGGCACCACTTAGTGGCGGAGGCATTAAAATGTATGACCAATATTTCAAGAAAATAAAATCAAACATATGATGTTTGTCCTCCATATGCAGGTGTGCAAAAAGTCTGATACTGAGTAGCATTATGAAGACCCTGTCTGTTACAGTGCACTTCGGTTATAACGAACATGGTTATAACAGAATTCTTGTTACAACGCAGTAAAAATTCCTGTCCCAGTCACACTACGCATGATATCACTTCCTGGTATTTTGCATGGCGTAGTTTGGGCAGTGTGATGACACAGTTCTCTAGAGTCACCAGTGAAACTTCCCACAAAACTTCCTGCACGCACTTGGGAAGTTCTCAATTCTCGTGAAACTATATAAGTGTAGTTCTGTGTAGTGTGTGGGCGTGGCTGAAACTTCAAGAAGTTGGTGACATGAAAATAGATCCATTCATGTTGTTCATGCACAATGTGCATTCTTTTTGTATGCTGCTGCACATTTGCATTTTTCCGTTATCACTGAAATTACACATAGTTTTGTCTGTAGTATGACCACGTCTTCAGGAAATTATCATGAAGTAAACTACAAATGTCATAGTTTCTTGTAGTGTGACAGCGGCTATCTACATGTAAATAGCTATACAGTGCACTCCCATAATAACGAACACTGTTATAACAAAATATCGGTTACAATGAAATAAAAATCCAGGTCTCAAAATTATCGGCTCTTTATTTTTGTTAAATTTTTTGTTTGTTTGGTTATAACGAAATTTCAATTATCATATAGTAAAAGAAGTTGGATTGACTGAGATGGTATTCAGATTGGGTGCAGCCAAGTTGATTTAAATTGTAGCATACAACTTCATCATATTTTAATTTTGACATAATCAAAAGATACGTGAAGGGGGTATCTATCTGTGTGGCTGATATTTGTGAATGTAGTGAATTTCAGCAAATTTTAGGTTTCATCAGGGTTAGGTAACAGTAGCGATCAAACTTTTTTTTATTGAAAAGAAATTTTGATCATGTTTAGATTTACAATGCAGTACGTTTGCAAACACTTGCCGCTCACAACTAAAGATACCCATTTTACGTATCTTTTGAGAGGTTAATTCACCACTTTTTTTCTTGTTTAAGCCAAAAAGAACATTAATTCGAATCGTAGCAATTGTGACGTGTAGGCTTATTCTTCATATATACAGGGGAATCCCGTTAAAACGAGATCGTCGGTTCTGGGTGCTTTTTCTAGTTATATCCGGATTCTTGTATCCGAACACCTGTGGAAAGTACGCTTTATTAACATGCTCTATTAAAATAGGATTACATGCATTGAATAATGACATCATGTTGATGAATCTAAAAAACAGGAACTGCGACTGGAAAATGCGAAAGCATTGTCGCGATAATTACAATTATGAAATATTATGTATACATTTTTTTCTCGACGCTTGTAATCGAATGTTTTAAGATTTCACAAATCATATAATTGTGTCGTAGATGGGACCAGCCTAAGCTGTTGTTATCCGCATGCAAATCAATCTGCACATCTGAGAAGAGAAAGATGAATAACTAGAATTATCGCTGAAGGTGATTAATACCCCTGCCCCTAGTGTTGCTTTATAGTATGTGATGTCATGAGGGCAATGACATTAATACCAAGTTTGTACATTTGTCGAATTGGAAACAGAATAATTTTAGTTTATTGTACAATTACAGAGTTGACACCGAGTATAAAACTTACAGCAAATGGAAACATGCTTTCCCCCAGCATCACTACACTTAAAGACCATCATACACACCAAATTTGACCTTCATTGCTTGAATGGTTTATTTTGATACAAAAATGAGTGGTTATCATGGCAACACATTTTCCTTAAACTAAAACTCTGGTGTCTGGTGATACATACTAAATTTGACTTTAATTGCTTGAATGATGGAAAAGTTATTTGATCTGCAAGGTTTTGGTAAAATTGTGGTTACCACGGCAACGGTTTGTGTGACAAACACAAAATTTATGTGTTTCACATCTATACCTCAGGGCCATAATGCCTACCAAATTTGGTTTCAAATGCTTGAAAACTGGAAGTTCACTCCACAGGATTAAAAAAAAAATGGCAACGCATTGTCTGATACAAATACAAAGGACATTTTGCAAAACTACACTTAAAGAGCATCATACACACCAAATTTCACCATCATAGATTAAATGGTTCAATTTGATAAAAAAATGAGTGGTTACCATGGCAACACATTTTTCTTATATTAACACATTGGTGTCTTGCATAACTACACCTCCCGATCATCATACATACTAAATTTGACCTTAATTGCTTGAATGATGTGGAAGTTATTCAATCCATAAGGTTTTGGTAAAATTATGGTTACCATGGCAACGCTTTGACAAACACAAATATTATGTGTTCCACATCTATGCTTCAAGGTCGTAATGCCTACCAAATTTGATTTCAATTGCTTCAAAACTGTGGAAGTTGTTCACTCCACAAGATTTTGAAGAAAACATGCGGTTACCATGGCAACGCTTTGTCAAGTACAAACACAAAGAGTGTCTTGCATAACTACACCTATAGATCATGATGCCAATTTTGAAATTGATTGCTTAAATACTATGGCAGTTATTCAATCCACAAGGTTTTGGTAAAATTATGGTTACCATGGCAACGCATTGTCCGACAAACACAAAAAACATGTCTTGCACATCTATACCTCAATATCATTTACCCTACGTTTCATTTAAATTGTTTCAAAACTGTAGGAGTTCGCGACGCAAAATTTTGCAACAGACCGACCGACATCATGGTGATTCCTATGTGTGGCGGGGGTATAAAAATTATGCAACTATGCAGGGAATGTCATTGTGCTATCAACGCTGCATTTATCGTAACTCGCGTGGACGAAAGCTGTGACTGAAGTGTGAATTTACCTTTCATTCTCTGACAAATAATCGATATAAATCACATGTATTTATTGTGCAAGTTAACATCACAACTTTTGACTCATATTTCATATCCTTCAAGGAAACTGTGCCAACATCCAATTTTTCTCTCGCTATTACTGTACAGTGCGATGCGCGAAACGCACGATTTATCAATTCACCAAGATGACTTATTTACTGCAAGACCACCATGTGCTTCTAGCTCACTGCAATGTATTGGGTTGAATGTGTGCTTTCCATGAATGTTTTACCGACGAGATTGACGGGTGCATGCCGTTTACAAAAACAAAAACTAATGTAGGCCTACCGGGTAACTGTAGATTGCAAAATTGACTGAAATAGTATTTAGATTAGCTAGAGGTGAGTTAATTAACTGCATTCTGTTACTGGCAGTATAGTCACTGGTTACAGCTCGTTAGTCCGAATGTTAGTTATTCCGAAGGCTCTTTAGTCCGAAGATTCGTTATTCCGAAGGTTTGTTATTCCGAATTTCATTTCCGGATTAACAAATCTTCGGAATAACGAACCTTCGGAATAATGCCACAAATGTTCGGATCGAACCCTTTTTCATTTTTGGATTAACGAACCTTTGGAATAATGAACCTTTGGAATAGCGAACCTTCGGAATAACGAACAGCACCCTAGTCACTGCATGCACGCAGCAGTAATTCAGACAATTACACGGATGGTGGACCTCATAATCAACAGTAGTTTTGGGTTTTCAAAACAGCACGTGATTTTGCCCGCTGTTAAGTTGAAATAAAAATGCCCTAATATCTGCATAGATTTGCCTTTGTTTTTCTTTGTTTTGGGGCACGAAAACTATCTCGTAATAACAAGAACTTCGAATTCCCATTCACTAAAATTAAAATGCAAAGTTAGTTGGGACCGGACAATTTCTCGTTATAGGCAGATTCTCTTATCCAATCTTCTAACGGGATTCCACTGTACTTAGTGTAAACTGAAGGCCACCCTAAATTTGTGCAAGTTCATTTGCCTAATGCTTTCATAATACAATATTTCTTAAATACCCATGAAGGGGAAAAAAAAAAACACTATAAGAGGATATTTGTGTGGAATGACTGCTGCTACAAAACAGCTGCACCAGATAAGTGCAAATTTGTGTAAAACTGGACAAGAGTATATTGTACTCATTTTAAAGGGTGTGTACAGTTCTGGTCGAGGTGAGGATTTAGCTTATAACGTTTTGCCAGATATTCAGAAACCACTCTATGAGATGTCAAAGAGCATGCAATTCTAAAGGGTATCAAAAGTTTATTTGATGAAAATCAGTATTGAAATGGCTGAGATATCCAAAAACAAGGTGAAACAAAGAGATCCTAATAAAAGGCGTGGCCTGTCGCCTTTTATTATTATCACTTTTTTTTTGATATCTCAGCCATTTGAAAAACAATTTTCATCAAATAAATGTTGAATCCTTCTTAAAATTACATGCTCTTTTATATTTCATAAGAAGTTTCTCATTATCTCACTTGGGAATGTTCAAAACATGAATCCCCACCTCAACCAGTACTGTACAGTCCCTTCAAGTCTTCATAAAAGAAAAAATATATAGATATTTTCATGGGATTTCTGATATCAAAATAAATGTTGATATCCTTCCATCTAAAACTATAATATATAAATAAACTATAAATGAGTGAGTAAAACTGGCTTTTGACCTACATGTATCAACACTAGCATGCTGAAAATTACCTGATGTTGTACCCTTGTTACCGTATCTTATTGCCACTAAACATTTCCAGCTGAAGCTGCTGCTGGTAAGTTTAATTTTTAGCTAAAGTTCATTGAAATTTGACCTCGAGGGATTTTGCCAAATATCTCATCTGCACATCTACAGTTTACATGTACAGTAGGCCTACATCTCATGTACCATACATGTACACACACACAAAAAAAAACTTTCCTCACTTAGTTCTTAAAATTCCTTTGTATGTGTACACCAGTCAGACCGCAACGCTGCTGCTAATGAGCTCAAATAAAAAATTTATCGTACGCGCAGGTTTTTGCGCATGTCCTTCTCAGCATCCGAGATTTTGCGAGATAATTCAGAGACAAAGTGCATGGTCTACGAGATTCACTTATTGACGACATGAAGATCTACTCACTGTGACTAATTGACATGGTTTGTGAATATTTGAAATAAATCACACCTTTTAATGCTTACATTACATAAAATGAGCTTATCATACCATTATTCATATCTCTGCATTATATCGATATTTTCCAAACGACCCTGAGACAGATTATAACAAGGCTTTCTATTTATTGCCAACCCGACCTGTTCATAGGTTGAATCACCACATGAATGATAGTCAACGTTTCAGATATACTTGGTTATAATAGCACAGGAAGAACTGAATTGGTCCCTAGCTTAGAAAACAATAAAAATTGAAAGTCTCGTCGAGTAAGAAATCATAGAGTGGCAATTTGAGATACATGAATGATCATGCGCTCCCAGGGTATCATTAGATAAATTACTCAGCGATGTATACAGTGGATTAATAAGGAATAATTATTCTAATACCAAATAGAGATTCCCAAAGAATTCATGTGCGCAAACTTAGTGCTAGATCTTTTATTATTGATTTGTGTGCTATTTATAAACCCTAACTAGGCCGGGGGGGGGGGGCCCTCCGAGGCCCCCCCTTTGACGTTCCGCGCGATGTATCGCTAACGCGAAAAGCTATCGCCGCAACATTTCATTACTTTTTTCTTTTGAGTCTCCCGCATCTTTTGACACCAAATTTGCGATGTCCGGGCACGCGGTTCCAAAGTTGCGCATAAATATGTACGTGCATGTCAGACCAAAAATTGCTCAAAAACGTGAATTCATGTACAATTTCAATGCAAACTGTGCTTACAGGCAAATTTCATAAAAGTATGATTATTTTGGGGTTTTATTGATTAAAATCAATTAATAATATATTTTCTTGATTGGAACAATGTCGCGGACAAGTTTCATCGAAAAAACAATGAAAAACAAAGTCGAAAAAGCAAAGAAATAGATAAGAAATTCAAAAAACAATAAAATACTTAAGAAATTTTTTCTGATGGCACAATTTCTTTCACTTATATTTGCTCAAGACACTAAAAAGAACATTTACACAAATAATGTGTCCATTTAGAGCTTTATTTAGTGATTTATACCAAATTGTCTGATTTCATGCATCATTATGAATAAATTAGCATAATTTAGTGTAAATGATAATATTTTTAAAATTCAACTTTGTGGTACTTTAGATTACATCATAGGCAATGTGTGTGCCAATTTTCGTCACGATCGCGCTGTCGACAGCCGAGATCTGGAGGGGGGGCCTGGGAGGCCCCCCCCTCTACGATCTCTATGATCTCCCCCCCCCCCCTCCCCTATGATCTACCTAAATAGCCCGGCCTAGTTAGGGTTAATACACGCTACTCTATCTAGTTGTGCAAACAAAGTTCAAGCCAAAGTTGAGCTGTGGATCGGAGTGGAGTGTTGTTCTTGTTGTTTACGTGGAGATCTTAGCTGCATGCAGTTGCCTGAACCTGAGCGCGTATACATACATTGTGCGCGCACACACACACACACACCATAGGGTCCTACACTGTCATCTACACACAGTGTATTACTGTTATGTAGAGTACACGTTTACTGTCATTCCGCGAGGTTCGTTGAGCTCTCCACTCAGAGGGAATTAACCAATCAGAAACGCGTATTCGCGGCAAACTGAAATCTCGTCCAAAATTAACTGTACAACGCAATGATTTATTCGCCAACCTGACCCGTTCATAGGATCAGTCCACATAAAGTCGTCATGTTTTCATAGAATGATATTTCCTCTTTCATTTTATACCTCTTCAATTTTGGTCCACCTTTATTTCGTTGGTCTAGTGTACCCCTTAAGAAACATGAAAAATATGCAAATTTTGTGTTTTATAATTTCCTTGTTCAGTATATTTTATATGTCATAACCTTTTAAGTGGTCAAATTTCATCAAAGTACAACTCTTCAGCTTTTTATCGATGTATAAATCATGAAGATTGATACTGTCGTTTAGATTTACAGACACTCTAAAAATGTGGTCTCCAAGCTCATTATGTATTCATGTCCGCGAGGTCCATGCATACGCGTACGATAAATGCAAAGGCTTTGCAGGACGTTGCGGGTCTGACTGACACTGACATTTACAAGTTGAAAAATTGACTACCATGTCAACATGATATAATGCTCCCAACTGAGGAAATCCCATATAAATGGCCATGCAAAAGTACAGTATAATGCACATGTATGTACGCACATACCGTAACTGTGTTCAGAATGACAAAGAGAATACATGGACTAGGATAGCGTGAATTCGGATCTCAATGTTTTGTCTGTCGCGTGTTTGAAAGCGGCAGGTCAAGAAATAGAACCTCATTGTATCCAATCAGATTGCTGATCAGATGTTTTTCTTTATCGAGACGCACTGAGAATGTCCTTTTTATAACCACACTCTCGTTATGAACCGAGCTCATTATAACCGATTCGTTCTGCCATAGGTTTACATGCAAAGGAAAATGGGATTAACACGATCACCTCGTTAAAAGCAGTTCCTTGTTAAAATGGAACTCGTTATGACAGGGACTCGTCATATTGGGACACACTTTGTAAAGAATTGGTGACATAATTCAACAATTCCTTACAGTGACTATGCCTTCATCAAAATATTTTACTTTGCTTCAGTTTGTCCAGTATTAAAGGTTTTCAGTCATTCAGTTGCCTGCTTTATATTCATTCTACTTATCTTTCACTGTAATTTATTTTTATTCAGAAATGGCAAAGAACAATCACAGTTCTCTTGGCAAGAAATTCATACCCTGTAGGGTCATGCTGAACACTTATGTATGACAGTTGCAGCAAAACAAGTTTGTGAACTTCAAGACATCCAACTCATGCATATCAGCCTCTAGCCTCCTACCACCCCCATGTTTGCAAACTGAGAGGCTCACAGGCACGGAACTCTAATTCCTTTCCTTCTACCAGTAATTGTAGTTCATGCCAAGAAAAGATGTACTTGGATAATCTGGACCATACACAAACCACACATTAAATCACTGAAAACACGACTTGCAGATGAATAACTAGTTTGTGGTGAATAACTAGGACCTCACTTTTACATGAAATAGGCATTCACCATACATGTACATGTATCTTTAAGCATGACTCATTCATAACAACATATACATAATTTCGCTAATGATAAGAAATCCCCCAAATTATGGCAATAAAAATACAGAATAATCAACAGTACATGTATTTTGTACCAATTTTACCACATCATAGTATCTGAGCACTCAAGTTTTACATAATTTAAAGGTCACTGACTTTAAATTAACAACTGCACCTGAAGTGCACATTTCCCCCTCTAAATCAGCACATGCTTAAATCTTCCAGGTGGGGTGCACAGCATTAAAGTGAAAAATCAAGGAATATAGCTAGGTAGATTTTCTGCTTGACTTCAAGAGTTACATATGAGTAATTACTGCTCAAATTAATGTTTCATGGGAACACAGAAGATATATCTTAAAATGGGGTAAATCAGAAATACAATCGTCATGTACATGTATATGTAACTGGATTTCAGACACAAAAACAGCAAAATTATCATAATATGCTGCTAAAAATACCTCTGAGAGCTTTGGCCCCCTACAGTACAAACTTTTTTTTTTCTTCATTACCAAATAACATAAATGAACAATTCAATATCCTTTGGCTAGATGGTAGCAATATGACACAATGAAGGTGACACAAGGTGAAAAACAAACAAACAAAAAATTCCTTAATTGTATTCCTTATACAGGCAAATAGGCTCCAATATAAAGCCTTGTCACTATTGCACAACTACACACAACTGTACATGTATCTATTCTTCACTAATCCACAATTGTATACCAGAACCCAAATAACGTTGCAGTCTTTCACTGCCATTCAAGGTGTTTTTAATAGTGTCACAACAATAAATAATGAATGGCCACTTTGGTCGCAAATATGGGAAAGAGACAAGTGCAGGACAATAAAAAGAAAAAAAAAATCACAGAAATTAACCTACAGGCATCACGCCGTTTTTCCACCAAAAAAAAAAAAAAAAAAAAAAAAAAATTGTTGAAAAGATGGATGAAGTCCTTTGAGCAAGATCCACTGTTTTAGTCTCATGTCACTGACGGCCTTGATCTCTCCGCCACAATGGAGAATATAAACATGCATGCCAAGAAGAGCTTACACTATTGAAACAAAGTATGAATAAGAGAACATTAACAAGAAACATGTGTTCTTCATACATGCAGTGTGCTGAATTCATTCATTCAAAATGAATTTATGACAACTGATATGTAATCTATAGCGACATTGTATTTCAAGCCTATGAATATGACAATGTGCTAGTGGTAATAAGGATCTTCTCCTTTTTGTGAGCTATGTACAATTGTATAAATCAAAATTTGATGCACAAAGTAAGTCACTAGCACACAGAAACAAGTGATCACAACAAATACATCAGCACTTGACTGTAGGATTGAGAAGGTCTTGATCTTAAAATCTTAGTTGTATCAATACGTGTAGTAGAGGTATTCTCTCCCACATCACCAATCCCGTCAGCTTTGACATAAAAAACAAAACAAAACTATATCCACGCTGAGAAAAGCAGTAAGAAACATATGCTAGTATTTAAAAGCAACACAAACTAGAGCGATCAGAATGCAGTAGGCAGTCAACTGGGATACTTTTACACAATTACACACTGTAGACTTTTATCTCCTGTAAAACGCACATGGCCCTTCATGCACATTTTGATGAAGTGTACCAATTTTAACTACATTAGTGACAGAGGGCCGACTTTTAAACTTTCTGCACAAGGGAAATATTTCCAAGCTGATTTCCATCCATTATACCAAGCAACATCCAACAATAACAGAAAAGTATTGCCTACTCATTTACACAATAAGAATCTCATCATGTGAGTGTCAAAATACTCCCAATGGCCCTGGTTGAGTGTGAGCATTCCCTGTATTGCAAAATATCTGTCCTTGTCAACATTGCTGGATGCACTGAAAAATAATTGTGGTTAGATCTACAATATGTACACAATACATGTACCTTAAACCTCCTATTCATTGACTTTTTACCTGGCCAATTTTGTTATATCAAAATCAAGACAAGAACTTATACTGAATATGAATTTTTATGTTTTTTAGTCTAAAATCAAACAAAAAATGTTCTAGACAGGCTGCAAAATGTGTAGATTTCCCCTCGCTCACGGCCTCAGAATTCGTCTAGAATTTACCTACTCACTTGATGACGTCATCATTTGAACGACGCATTCCGCTGGCATAAACGCGCCGGCCATTGCATATGAGTTTGCGTGCATTTTTCGTCACGGGAATGAAGTTCAAGCAATTTGATACTTTCACTGATGCAAAATGGTCTAAGACGATCTCGACGTCAGTTTTGAAGTCAATGAAGATGAAGACGAGTGATCTTGAAACCAGGGCCCCGTTGCTAGAAACTTTGCGTTTAAACGCAACTTGCAACTGATTATCACTGGCCAATCAAAATCATTGTTGCATGCATGTCTTCTTAATAGGGCAGACCCTGAGCCAATCAGAATGGTTGTTTCAAAATTAGCAATTATTTGCAATTGATTGCAACTTTCTTGCAACGGGGCCCAGGAGTGGTAACAGCGACAAATATGACAGAGATTTGGGGGAGTTAGGGGATGCTGAAGACGGTGTGCAAGCAGCCCGGCTATATTAGCAGTAGCCTGCTCCCCAGCAGGCCAGGGGGTTGAGGCGGACGATCGTCCCATCTCGAGATTGGTAAGGGCGCTTAAATGTACTTTCGTATCCATGTAGACATCTCAAATGCCTTAAAACAAAATTACACCAAAATTACAGGATATACTTTCAGTTTAGCTCATTTCCAATTACTCACATGAACGTGAATGAAATAGGTTGAGGGGAAGCACCGCTAAGTACACAAACCCAATCTTTGCAACAGATCGTGGCATACGCTGCCTGCACAATCTAGAACAGATAGCCGTCTAATACATGTATATCGAACAAGAACTTACCGTGGGGGCTAAAATTCATTGTGCAATTATTGTAAAAAGCTAAAATTAAGTCGGTTATTGAGAAGTGTGTGTGTGTCTGTCTGTCTCTCTGTTTGTAGTCTCGTACGATCTAGAACTGCATTTCTTATCCGATTTTATTCAACTGGCGATTTGTTTTTCTCTCAGTCATCATTCTCGCATAATAAAGACAGCTAACTTCAGTTTCATATTTTGCATTTCAGGAAGAACGAGTTGTTTTGAGGGAAAATTGAGTGACGACATGATAGTCACATGGATATCGATGCTCCTCAAAGAAGGATATGCTACGAATTTAAGTGAGTGATTTAGAATAAGCTACTACGTATATCCTGTGATTATGGTGAAATTAAGGTTTCTGGAATTTGAAGATAGGCCCTATCTATCCACATGGATAGTCCCTGCCATATATTGTAATTTGTAAGCTGTAACATAGGCCTACACAGCGATTTGCATGGACTATCTGTAATGTTAGACCTGTTCTACTAACTGTGTGAGTGATACTGGGACTGTTGGTTGAAATACAAAATTGATTTGTCATCTTAGTAAATAGACTGATGGTATCTGTGTCTTCCTGTTGGGCTTGTTATCTAATGATGGTAAGCCTAGTGTTAACATGGTCAGTCCCGAGTAGCTACACGTAGCTAGAGACAGATCTTATCGCATTTTTTGCCATGCAGAACTAACTAGCCAAAACGCCCTAAAAAGGGCACTTCAGCCTCACTGAATCACCTCTACTTGAACATCTAGGCCTACCTAATTGATGTTTGGCTCACCGATTTTTTGGACTTCTCCAAAAAAAAAAGTATTTTTTTTCTTTTCTTGCACACATCTTGCAACTGCCTTCCAAAACACAGCGTCGTTCAAATCAACTGCTTATAACCCATCATCCAAGAGTATACAGTACTAGTAGAGTAAGCTAAAGTATATGGCATAGGCTATGTGTGGCGTCCATGCACGGTGCGGCAGCCACAGCATAGCAGTTGATTTGAATAGCGCTGTGTTTTGGAAGGCAGATGCAAATTCTCTGCAAGAAAAGACGAGAAATGTCGCTACGGCGACTGGTATGCCTCAAGATAACTTGAGCTACTTCCGAGATATGGAGGACGAAGTAAAGTTCAGTAATTTCACTTGATCTTTGACCTTTTTGGCAAAAAACAAACTTCCCAGAGAATCTCTATTGGGTAATACACGTAGTTGTATAAACCAAGTTTTACAAAAAATCCTGCAGGTATTGCATAAATATGAGGGTAATAGTAAATTTTGAAGAGTTGACCTTGACCTTTGACCCCTGACCTTTGACCCCATGAACCCAAATTCCCTAGGTAATCACTGCCAGTCAGTACATGTATATGTATATATACTATGTCCAATGAAGATAGTTTGAACCATTTCCAAGATATGGAGAAAAAAAGTGAAATTTTAACATTTTCACATGACCTTTGACCTTTGATGTCAAGACCTGAAACTCTCATCTGAGAATCTTAATTGGGTAGTACATGTATATACTAAGTTTCGAGAAAATATCTTCAGGAATTGCATAGATATGGGGGAAATAGTGAAATTTTGAGCATTTGACCTTGAGCATGTGCACCCAAAAGTTGATAGGCACAACTTCACCCCCTCACACACATACATGCCAAGTTTCATTAGGATACCTCAGAAGGTTTTTTAGTTACGCTGTCCACAAAATTGATTATGGACGGACGGACGGATGGACCGACAGAAGGACAGACAGACGGAAGGACCGATGGAAGGATGGACAACCCGAAAACATAATGCCTCTGGCACCACATCGTGGTGGAGGCATAAAAACAGGATTTTTTTTTGATTAATTCATAAAATCGGTAAGCTAAACATAGATTAGGAATAAATTAGGCTTCCCACATTCCACTAGAGCTGATTCAGTGAGGATAAAATGCCCTTTTAAGGAATGTTTTAGCCAACAATTTTATGGATCGGCGCTGATAAGTACACGATAGCAACGTGATACGAGAAGATCTCTCTATTGTACTAGATCTACAGCCTACTCAGGGCTGGCTGTGGCTCTGTTACATCTACCATTAGACCAAGCCATCAATTGCACCTCTCCTTTAATGATCAAGGAAGAGGTGAAACATCTCCAGCTCCCCTAGAGGGCAGGAGCAGTTTTTAGCAGCACGTTTTAATTAGCACTGTAGAGATGTGCCTTCATAGCAAAGATTTTGAAATACACTGTACATGCACGACTGCACCTCGCACCACACCAGTACGCTGATACACAAGGTGGCCTGTACTTAATTGAAAGAAGAAGATGATGAGAAGCCCAACGAGTAGAAATAGATAGACCTACACCATGTTTTAACTAGAAATGTCGCTACGGCGACTGGTGTATGCCTCCGCCATAATGCATGCTTCTCCTAATAGGTCTGTAGTACAATGTCTTGACAATGTGTGATGAAAGTTTCACACAATTGGCAAAATATTAAAATGACAGGTTTGCCACAAATGTGCTGAATGTTCACTTTCCTAGAACTAGGTTCAATTGGATGAATGATTAAAACGTCAGAGTGCAGGTATTTGGGGGAACTGATGATTTTTACTTGACTTTTGACCCTTTTATAAGTTTATGCATTGAGTAATTTTCAAGGTATTGAGAAAAAGTATAATTTAATATTGACATTTTACAGTCCAAAAACTGTCGTTTGTAGCTACATATATATATTTTTTTTCGCTTTGGAGGGAGGGGGCACCCAGTGCGCCCCCTGGATCCGCCACTGGTAGTCAAGGGTGTCGGTTTATGTTCATGATTGGGGGAGGTATGACCAGCAAGGGGGCGTCGAAGTGACCAAGCGGGAGAAAGATGTCCAAAATCTGCACTTTATATAGAGCATCCCCTAATTGCTTGTGTTTGTGAGTGTGTGTGTTTCATATACATTGTAGATGGAAAAGTTAGGAAATAGCCAAGGTCAAGTCTTATTATTGGCAATGCAAGGCATTTTAATATAGACTAGTATGTAAAGCAACACTGCAAAATCAATGATCTAGCTTTGATAGCAAAATGTGTACAACCTACATCACATTGCGCAACATTGCAGCGACTCTTTTTGCCGTTCCGATGTTCTGAGTACCTGCGCACATCCTGCTTATATTCAAAATACCAACCAGGAATCAAGCTGAATCACAATCTTTTGTCGTCTCCGGGCTTTTTGAGCAATGTTTCACTATATATACCTCATTAATTATATGGTTAAAAGAAATCTTAGAAAAACATCTTTTTACTTGATCACCCTTTCATGTCGATTTCAAAAGTAGTTTACTAACCCTTGAATTACCATTTTGGTAGGTTTTTTTTCTTTTTTTTTCTTTTTTTGTTACCAGCAGATTGCCCCATTGCGCCCCCTCTCCTTAATTTCCAAAGCGAAAAAATATAGCTACAAACGGCAGTTTGGGGACTGTAAAATGTCAAAATTTTCAAGCTCGCTCGCATTTAATCGTTATGCCATTCTCCTGATGTTACTGCCATACGGTGAATATTGTGTAAGCTCGGTGATCCATGTCAACAAAAGATACAGCTTTCACATTAGTCACGGGCCAGGAAAAAACCATGTGTGTGTGTGTCTGTGTGTGTGTGTGCGCGCTCCCAATATGAAAGCGTTATCTTTTGTTGACATGGATCAACGAGCTTACACAATTCACCGTATGGAACGCGTGTCGCGCCCAAATTATTATCTCATAAGTTGCAAAAAATTGAAAATAACTGCATTTACAGAAATTGGCGTAGAATAAAAAGTACTGAACCAAATTTAATGATGTTGGTATCATGGTCTTCTGCGGAAGATGCTCTTTCTAATAATGTCAAAAAATATATCACTTTTAGAACGCAAGGTACTGAAAATCCACCGTTCCACTTTTTTGGGGACACCCGGTATAGCCAAAAAATGGCAGTTTGGGGACTGTAAAATGTCAAATTTTCAAGCTCGCTCGCTCGCATTTAATTGTCCCGTTATGCAATTCTGATGTTGCTGCCATGAGGTGCCCCCCCCCCCCCCCAATGTCTTGACCCACGGTACGCCACCGAGTGTACAATCATGTACTTCATGTTTAAACTATCTCTGTCACCGGCCGATTTAATTGGCCCAAACTTCCGGTTATGAATGCACAATGTGTAAATGTACGCTTTTACGCACATTGAATGCCGAATTAGTACTTGCATTCATAGATCGTATCAAATTCTATCTTGTAATCTCACAAATAATAAGAGTTATTTTCTAATCTGTAACTTTAGGGCCTACATTTTACAAATGGCATTCTTCAGCAAAGCGGCCCACTGCTGGGCCGATGATGCCAAATGACGATATTATGGAAAATATTCATAGATGAAGGACGTGACGTGGGTGAAGTTCCCCAAAAAACAAAGTTCAGCGGGGAGCATGGAAAAATCTGCTTCGCAGGAAAGACCACTTCGACCTGAAGTCAAACACGCGTATTTGTGCGAAACATTTTCAGAAAGGACCAATTTCAGCAGATGGCACTGCAAATGCCCCACCACAATATTTTCACTGGAACAATTTCAGACAAGATGAAGCACGAAGGGAGAGAAGTGCTCCATCCAAGCGCCTACTGATCTGGGCCGGTTCACGATCATTACCCAGACCCAGGCAAAGCCTGGCCGCACTGGACGTGAACCCGAATGCGAAGCAGCCACTTCATGGCAGCATACAGGGAGTTATGCCCAGAAAGTCCTTTAATCACGACACAGACATTCTCCGAAATTGGTCATGAGGTCGATCCATGTTTGCTTGCTCATGACAAGTTCTGTGCATTTTGAATGTACGATCAAAGTTCCTACACTACATAGGATCCTTGGTACGATTTTCCAGAACCGCAAAATTGGATGTATACGTCCCTAAATCGATCGATCAGATATTGGTATTGCAAGGTGCTATGTCCGCCGTGCTCAAAGAACACTCCCTACAAAGTGGTTTCGCTGAACGCGGATGTACGTAGACTGCCTGACGTCAGCTGCAGCTTGCAGATCTATGCAAACGATTCACAATGCACATCTAACGACTTACGAGCAGCGAGCCTTGTTCTTTGATGTTGTTAAGCTCCTCATAGTTACTTCAAAGTTTAACAATCACTCATTCAAATTCAAATTTATATTACGGTATAACACTTTCACTGTTTAATTATACCCATACTTATAGTTGAAAAAACTCTCCAAAGAGCTCTGAAAATTGGTTGAATCCATTGTGATTATAAGGCCAAACCACCCAGTTAGAGACGACGGAACCTGGACCTGAATAATAGAGGCTTGCAATGCACGTGTGATTCAATCATGCATGGTGTCTACACTGCTACAAGCGTGCTGATTGGTTGTTGATTCTGTGTCCGGCCTCGTTGCGACCAACATGAATCTGGGCAAGACCCGTTCCAGATTTCTACGCTACGGCAGGCTGCCCGCTGTTACTATAGTAACATGTCGATTTTTGCGTACAGACCGCAAATTCTAAGTCCGTGCTGAGGATGCGAAAACCGCCTACTGAATGAGCTCACAGAGAAATAAGAACGCAGACAAGATGGTGATCCTTATCACTTATCACTTAACACTGCCATAAACTTCAGATTGCGATGACTAAGATCAGATCAAGTTATTGCCCCAAAAATGTTGGCTGCGATGTCTACAAATGTGCTGCAACCTTCACAAACCATGCATAACACGAACACATGCAAATTCATAAATTGTACACACATGAATCAACACAAACAAATTTCACCCAATGCGGCTGCAAACATGTCGTTATTGGGGTGTCTGCTGGCCAGCCAATGCCAGTTAGCGTGTGACTGCGCAATTTCAGAGTCTATTATCATGGCTCGACACTAACTTTTTTGTTTGGTGGCCCAATGGGGCCACCAAAATCCTAAATTTCATATTTTTGGTGGCCCGAGAGAAAAATTTGGTGTCCCGAAAAAAACCCCATAAAAAACATTAAAAGTCCTTTTTTTTTAATGTGTCAAATATTTCAGATTTATGATAGTAAGAATTAGAAGTTGGACATGTCTACTCACAAATAAACTTCAACACTCACTCTCAGGCATTCAATCAGTCCTTTTCATCTATCCTTTGAACAAATTTAACTGCTAATTTCCAGCTCAAAAAGTTACGAATGTATTCACATGCTTTTCAAAAAATTTTGGTGGCCCGAGGCGGGCCACCAAATTTACCCTTTTTTGAAATTTGGTGGCCCGACTTTCATTTTTGGTGGCCCTGGGCCACCGGGCCACCGTTAGTGTCGAGCCCTGCTATTATTATCATGTATCCATATGCGCATGCATGCTGAATTTGAAATCAAACTGACCCGCTTAATGTTTTTAAATCATTGCATGTATAAACTTTGTTCCTCAATATTTAACGAGGTGAAACATCTCTATATTTTGATTTCTGTGAAAAAAACCAGAAGAATAGAATTCCAAGATATATATTACACCACTGTTGCAGTGTAAGCTACCTACCTACATGTAGCAACCACTAGGTTGGCAGCTACATGTACATAGTTTATACATAAACATTGTTTCTCCCATATCTGTGGAAATTGCTTATGCAAACAGGCCCTGCACCCAATATGGCCAGACAACAAAGATTGGACTATATTCTCAAGCTTTAGTTGACAAAAGATGATGCACCTTCAAAGTTATTTGACCTTTTGAGCCTAAAACATCTCAGTTGACTTCCATGTACCTACTGCACACACCTGAATTTGCGCAACTGTCTGTGTGCCATTAGAGAGAAAGCCTTTGAAACATCAAGTGTAGACATGTCTCTATGCACCCACCCTGGTCCAACCACCCAGGAGTCAATAGTAAGAAAATGCTCTCCCAGAGGGTACTTTCATGCATAGTTAAAATGGCCATCAACTCTACATGAGTATAAAGTGTGCAGGTGATAAAAAGGACTAAATTGTGAATCCAGTCACGATAAAGACACTGCACAATAAATGACATTATTTCAATAGTGAGAATGGAACTGTTGGCCATGATGCTGCTTTCCACACCATCCTTCTCTAATATATTTGGAAATACTCCAACAGGCAAGAGCCACATAATCTGCTTAAGGTGTGTTGCAAGTGTCCCAGAATACATTTGTTGATTGATGTTACCCTTTTGAAAGGATCCCATGGTGTAACTCTCGTTTGGCAAGTGTGCATACACATTGGAGAAAACAAAATAATATAAATTCAACCTTTTTCCCCATGCACTGGTGTTCTTATTCTGAATCACTCAATCAATAACCCTTGAGGTGACTCAACAAGGAGAGGACATGGAGGTTGTCCATAACAAATGCAGCATGACTATCATCAGGATATGCCCTCACATGATGGCTGTCTGGTGTCTTCAGTATTGTAAACATTGGGATCCCTCTGTTGAGATGCAAATTAGGAATAAACAAAGTAAACATTTTCTGTTAGAAAAATCATAGATTTAATGCCAATATTCTATATTCAAAATCTAATAATTTATGAAATACATTGTATGTCAGCTTTCATTCATACCTGGTAAACAAATTCCACAAGATATAAATTTGGATCATATAAAATAGTGCACATAAACAAAGACGTGCATAGAGGCAGATATCTCCAGTCATGATTGCTAATGCACAGATAGTGGTATACCAGGTAGTTTACTAATACTTCCCATGTCTGTGCCTGCTAGAGACCCTTTTCATCTCAACGACAGTTATATTACAGAATATTAAAGGATTTGCAACTTTCATAGTCATTTCTTAAATTCTGTACCACTAGGTAAAATTCCAAAACTGCACCACATCTCCCGTCATATACATGTACAAAACTGTAGATCTATTCTCAGAAATCCTTATAATGCCAAATCTCCTATTCTACAATGTAGCTCTGCAACTGATACCTAGACAATGACAAACAGTAGCAGTGGCGCCCAATGAAAGACAGTAGAATAGTTTAACCCTATCTCTGTCACGGGCCGATTAAATCGGCCCAAAAACTCCAATAGAAATGCTTCGGCCGATATTATCGGCCCTATTTTGATTGACAGATTACTTCAAAGGCTATGACACTACCACTCTATAAACTCATTTGTGATTGGCTGACAGTGTAAGGAAACGATTTCCAGCGTGAAAAAAGCTTCCCCACCTTTAACCAATCAGGAAAGCCTTCTCAAAGTCCAAGAAATTGTGGTGGCCCCGCCCATGTTCATTTGCATTCAGACTACAATGTATTGTGTACAGTTTTGCCATGTGTGGAGAACTTACACGAATCTGTATATGTGGGACTGTAATAGAGATCGCCACGAGCGATGAAAAGATCGTACACGTGGGGCAATTTTCATCTATTTTATCTAAGTCAAAATAGTAAAACATGAAGTGAAAACATTCAGATTAGGGATTTCAACATCTCTGAATTTCGTGAAGGGGTATAGTTTCAGTAATATCGGCCTCATAAATGATCTGAAGAATAGATGAACACTGCACATTCGGTGCAGCAGTTGCAACTGTTTACTCAGCACTAACAGCAGTGCAATGGGTCTCTAGTTAGCCGGGGCCAGCGGGGCAGGTGTAAGGAGCAATAGGGTTACAGTAGCTTCCTGCTGGCGGCCTGAAACTGTACAGTCTTGATGTTGGGGTATGTTTGACTGTTATTATTATTACATGATGAAACCGTCACTATGCAAAACTTCAGTTCAATGCAGGTTTATCATAAAGAAAATGACTGCTGTGAAAGTTACTTCTGTTTCAATAAGGAAAGTGCAGAAAGTCGTAGACTAGCATATGATGATCAACTGGAATGCATGGACACTCCGAAGTCTGAATATTTTCAATAACATTTTTTATCCTTAGATTATCTTATCATTATGGCATGATCATAGGACAAGATTAATATAAATTTGAAAGAAAAAAGCACAATTCAATTTATATTTTCAGCTTGACAAGATACAAACACGCTTTGTCTACTTCCAGGCCAACATCACTCACAAAATCAGAAATTACACAAAATGTGTGAAATCTAGGTTGTAATTGCCACAGACTTTTGTTTATAAAATGAAAAGTACTGATGCTATTGATGAAAAAATCATACCATCTGAAAGCTGAATAAATTCTCTACAACATCTATGAGACCTTTTTGTGATGCAAGCTCATGTTGTGTGGAAAAATGAGGTGGTAACATGTAGAAATAAGTCTGCACTGATAATTATGTGACATAAGAGGGCATCCTACTTAAAATTGAAGTGCGCCCTCACTCAGATTATTATGGAAAATGAAAGTTTAGACCATAAGCTTTCAAATGATGTATAACATGACACATTAATGTCAATAATAATAATCAGAAATGGCCATCAACAATCTTGTGTCTGTGCACTGCAAAATGTCTGAGCAGTCTGGCTACGGCGTATGTGACAGATATAGGGTTAATAAAGGCCCTGTCACACCTTTCCGGGTAAGCTATGCAGGCTTGTTTCAAGTAGGGATTTTCCAGCAAGCAGGAAAATTTTCTGCAGGCAGACAAGGATGTTGGCGAGTTCTGTATTTGCATCTTACCTGCTAGACGCATGCTACTTGCCTGCTACTTGCGTGTATTCCGGGTGACCTGCGTGAGAGCTTTCAAACCGATCCGTTTTCTGTTACGAGCGACATACAGGGGCTGCCAAGTACATTGTACCTGCATTACAGCTGCAAAGTACCCTTGTATGAGTTGTCTGCGTGGTGCTGCCACTAAGGACCTCCTACTGGTGTTCTATGTGTACCTCTGCAACAAACCCCAGCGACTCACCCGTAACGAGTTTTGAGCATTGCCAAGGCCTTGTCACACCGTGTCTGAGAAAGCATTGCAGGTTAAAATTTTTTGCTACCTGGACCTCCCAGCAGTTGGCCCGCACCTGACAGTACATAGTGCGTATCTCGCCCGTAGCTGCCTGGAGGAGCGCATGCAACTTTGATTTACCTGCAGCCAAGTTTTGAGCATGACCAAAACTTTTCCGGGTGAGTCGCAGGGATTGCCCGCAGAGGTCCACGCAGAACACCAATAGGAGGCCCGTAGCTGCTGCAGGTCACAGGCAGGTGACCCGCTCGAAGTACGCAAGTTACCCGTGGATCTATGCTTTTGCGCTGGAAGCCATATCAAATCCTTCAGAGGAATTCCTTCACCGAGTTGTCAGCCCTCACTCGCCACCCATGCGCCTACACGCGGGTCAACCAGAATGGAAGTAAGTAAAACGTAAGTAGCACGGGTCCAGCAGGTAAGACGCATGCGAAACTCGCCCAAATCCTTGTCCGCCTGCAAAAATTGTCCTGCGTGCTGGAAAATCCCCACACAAGTCAAGCCCACGTATCTTGCCCGGAAAGGTGTGACAGGGCCAAAACTTGGCTGCGGGTAAGAGAACTTGCGTGCGCAACTCCGGGTAACTACAGGTGAGATAGGTGCTTGGTACTGTCACATGCGGGTATCTGCGGGGACCTTCGGGTAGCAAAAATTGTTCCTCGCAAGTCGCATGCAAGGCTTGCCCGGAAAGGTGTGACAAGGCCTTAACCCTATCTGTGTCACGGGCCGATTAAATCCGCCCAAAACCTGCCATGTAAATGCTTGGGCCGATTAAATTGGCCCTATTTTGATTGACAGATTACTTCAAAGGCTATGACACTTCCACTCTACAAACTCATTTGTGATTGGCTGACAGTGTAAGGAAACGATATCGAGTGTGCAAAAAAGCTTCCCCACCTTCAAACAATCAGGAAAGCCTTCTCAAAGTCAAAAAAATTGTGGTGGCCCCGCCCATGTTTATTTGCATTCAGACTGCAATGTATTGTGTACAGTTTTGCTATGGGTTTCTTGTGTGGAGAACTTACGCGAATCTGTATATGTGGGACTGTAATAAGATCGCCGTGTGCGATGAAAAGATCGTACACATGGGTCAATTTTCATCCATTTTATCTAAGTCAATATAGTAAAATATGAAGTGAAAACATTCAGAATAGGGATTTCAACATCTTTGAATTCTGTGAAGGGGTATGGTTTTAGTGATATCGGCCTCATAAATGAACTGTAGAATAAATGAACACTGCACATTCAGTGCAGCAGTTGTAGCTGTTTACTCAGCACTAACAGCGGTGCAATGGGTCTCTAGTTAGCCGGGGCTAGCGGGGCAGGGTGCTAGGAGCAATAAGGGTACAGTAGCCTCCTACCCGAAGCTGGACAGTCTCGGTCTCGAAGCTTAGAAGCTGAGGTATGTTTGACTGTTGATCATTATTATCTAATAAACCGTTACTTTGTGAAACTTATGTTCAATGTAGGTTTATCATAAAGCAAATGACTACAGTGATGGTTCAATTCTGTTCAATGAGGAGAGTGCAAAGGAGTCTAGCATACTCGACAGGAATGGACACTCTGAAGACTGAATATTTTCAGTGACAATTTTTACCCTTAGATTATCTTACCATACATGGCAATATTATAGGACAAGAATAATCTTAACTACAAGTAAAAGTTGTATAATCAATTAATACTTTCATCCTGACTAGATGTTAGCATGCTTTATCTACTTTCATGCCAACATTTCATCCATAAAATCAGAAATTGTACGAAGTGTGTAGAATGTAGGTTGTACTTGCCACACACTTTTGTTCATAAAATGAAAAGTACTAATGCTACTGACGAAAAAATCACATCATCTGAAAGCTGAATAAATTCTCTATAACATTTGTATAGACCTTTTTGGGGTATATAGAGCATATTGTGTGAGAAAATGAGGTGGTAACATGTACAAGTAAGTCTGAAAAGATAATTATGTGACATAAGAGGGCGTCCTACTTAAAATTTGAGGACGCCCTCACTCAGATTATTATGAGATATGAAAGTATAGACCATAAGCTTTCAAATGATGTATAACATGACACATTAATGTCAATAATAACAATCAGAACTGGCCAACAACAATCCCATGTCTCCACACTGCAAAATGTCTGGACATTCTGGCTTCGTCTATGTGACAGAGATAGGGTTAAGACAGATATAACACAGAACATGAATGACCAAATCCTATTCCTGTATTAAAGCAAGAAAGGTGTGACAAGGCCTTAAGACAGATATAACACAGAACATGAATGGCCAAATCCTATTCCTGTATAAAAGCAAGAACACACTCACCAGTGAATATGGAGGAGGAGGTTGCCTGAACTCATAGTTGGAGACATACGTGTACATTGGAGTGAACATTGGGTCACCAGTCATCTCTGCATCTCCTGGCTCATCATCTCGTATATCCACTCCACCAAAGACACACTCTGCATAACTAGGGGGAGCTGATGGTCCAAAAGCAATTTGAGACCATGCATCACAAACATATATATATATATATTTTTCATTTTGAATACATGACATTCTGATTCAAACTAGAAATGTTGCTATGGTGACTGGAATGCCCCCACCATATCACATTATTCTACCAATAGGTCTGGAGTAAATCTTGACAGTGTGGAAAGAGAACAGTTACTCAAGACTGGTTAAAAAAAATTCATATGACATGTTAAAAAGTTTTTGGCAAAATCCAACATGTATTGAGTGTTTATACATGTATATAACTTAAACTAGATTACATTGGGATGGCTAAATTTTCGTTTGATGTTTAACCCTTGCCCTTTGACTCCATGGCCCACATCTTTCTTCAAATAATCACTTGATACTTCATACCTGATAAGTAATCCCTTAAGCAGCTCACACGGGATGCTATGCTGGGATGATAGGTGAAGTGAGCCATTTGAAGGAGTGTCACTATTTGCAGAAATGGTGGTGGGCAGACATTAACAATTAAAATGATAAAAAGTTTAAAAATTGCTACATTACGTGCAATTACAAACCAATCCAATGTATCTAAATCATATGGGCTGCATCACTCTGATAAAGGGTGCCTCCTTGAACCTGGACATTCCTTTGAATTGACAATTTAGCTAGCCAGTTTGTTCCAGATCCTTATTGTTCTTGGGCAGAAAGAGAACTTGAAGGTGTTAATGGTTGCTTCAGGTATAACATACTTCAAGTTGTGATCATGTCTTTTGAAGAATTTTGCTGGGATGTTGTGAAAAAGGAAACATTGGGCTAGGATTCGGCATGTGTGAAGTGAGTCCCATTCCAGTGATGACAGAAGAGCAGAAGGTGATGCGGAGTTCCCGTAGTCAGAGTACACAAAGTGAGCCGCTGATTTCTGTACTTGCTCAGGCATGTTTTTTACCTTGACAGTGTGTGGGTTCCAAGCCTCACAGTCATACTCAAGTTGGGGTGCACCACAGCTGTGTAAGCCTTTGACTTCACATCTCTTGTACAAGAGGGAAGAGTCCTGCGAAGGAGACCAAGAGCATGGCTGGCTTTCTGTTGGATGAGTTGGCAATGATTGCTCCAACACAAATCAGAAGACTCCTAGGTACTAATCTGTAGTTGCCAACTCTGGGGATCAGTCCATATAACAGGGGATATTGTTGGATGATTGGAGTACGTTTGCACGTAATAGTAAGCTCTGAACACTCATTGATGTTTAAGTCCATCATCCATTCAGTAGACCAACTTGACAACTGTTGGAGATCATTCTATAGGATTTGGTGGTCATCAGAATGCTGGATCTCACATTAGATAAGTGTCATCTGCAAACAGACGCATTACTGACTGTACAATGTACAATATATTGGATGTTGTCGATGTACAGGAAGAACATGGTTAGCCCAATTACAGATCCCTGCAACATGCCAGATGTTACATCCCTCCAAGTACACAAGCACACTTTGACCATCAACTACAGCTGCCTGTTTCCAATCACTAAGGAGCCACAAGATCCATTTGCAGAGTTACCTGTAATTGCATAGAATTCAAGTTTAGTACACAGGAGATGGTTGTTGTTGTTGTTGTTCATTATCCATCTGTGAAGATGGCTGGATAGCCCATATTCAGCTACACAAAACTGGTCTTCCATGGGGTCCAGTTGGACGTGGGGTGGGACCACTTCACCGGGTTAGACACCCTGCTCTTTGCGATGAATGAATGAAGTGTGATCTTTTACGTGCATGAGCTGTGACTCTCTCATACACGGGACCTCCATTTTATGTCCTATCCGAGGGACAGAGTGTTTTGCCTGTTGCTAGAGGGAACGGTATGTTTACACACAACATTGCTCAGTCCAGACTCGGGTTCGAACCCGGGCCGCGTGATCGTGAGGCAGACGCGCTACTGACTGAGCCAACTCACCGCCCTAGGTTAGGATTCAGTCAAAAGCCTGCTTGAAGTCGAAGAAGATGTCTACCTGAGTTCAATGTTGAAGAATTATATAACAATATAATCATGTATGGTTGATATTAAAGCCAAAACATAGTTCTGGTATACCCCTGCAAAAATTATCAAATTTCGCTCCCAAATGTACACATATGCCTAAGAAATGTGTGGAATAATGCTGTAATAACAACATATTTGTTAGGTAATGACAAAAATGTGAAATATTAACCGAAAAGGTTGGCCAGAGTCGCAATCTCTGAACTTACGCGATCGGGGTCAGGCTAACTCGGACTCGGGGACAACTCGGCCTTGCTTTGATGGCGAGCGGAGTTGTCCCACTGGATTGTACAGTGTTGTACTATGGGAGCGCTTTGCGATCTGGCTGGTCGCAGTTACGGGCCAAGTTGATACAACGCGAGCATCAAAGAACCTCTAGGAGTAGAATCTGTGTCTAATAGACCGGTTTACTAATATATGCACAGATCTTTAATTTTGCACACGGCCGCAACCGCGGGCAAACAAAGGATATGAGCCTGCAACGTCGGCTGCTGCAGCCCTCCCTGACACGTCCCCACATGTAGACTTACGTGTATGTTGTGTACATGTGTGCGATGCATCAACTTTGACTTTAGCTCCTGGCATTTCGTGTGGCTCTAAATCAATTCCCAACCTTAGATGAGGGATAATTCTGCTGTGATCAAACACAATTTGGACTATAGTTTCGATTTTGTTGAATTTTGGTTTTGATTTTGTCTTCAGTAGTTTCTGAAAATGGGTGGAAAACACTGCTGCTATGGAACATGCAACAGTATGACCGCCTCACTTCATACTTCAATGATTTTAAGCATTATGATTGATTGTAAAATCTAAACCTCTCAGAACTTTTTTTTTGGGGGGGGGGGGGGTGTAGACAACGAATCTCTCATAATCAATATTTTCAAAGGATTTTTTTAAAGTTAGACTCAGACTGATTAGACTTCATGAAATAGAATGACGATTTTGACCCATTTTTCTATTAACAATAACAGTTAGGGGCCTAGCCCTAGATAGAGTAGATCTAGATGTAGGATAGACCTAAAAACAAAAACAATGATAGACCTACTCCCCTGACATTCACAGTAGGCAACATTTATTTCCCCTGTTGACTTATTCATCACGACCCAGGTCTGGTATGTTGGTTTGCTGAGGTATGTCTGGTCCTTTTGCGTCGGCCTAACCTCACCAAGGAAAACACAAACAGGGTTCGTGTCCGAAACCTCATTGAACTTTAGGCTTGAAACATTCCCATCTGCGAAAAGACGGTAGTCCTCAAATGACTTGTATCCCTTTAGCTTTTTCCGGTCATAGTCAGCCCGATTGATGATCAGGTAGTTGAACACGTCAAAGAGTCCAAAATCTGGAATACTCTCGAAGTTGGATGTAAACCCAGCGAGCTTGGTAGGATCGGAGAACGAGCAGCCTACCCGAGTGAGCTTCTCCTGCAGTGACCGGCCGGTGTGCGCCCGGGAGAGGTCAGGATCGATGAGCAAATCCAAATCGGCTATGGCAGTTGCAAGTTTGATGAGTTTCTCTTGGTTGTAGCCGCTTGTGCGCACACCTCTATATCCCTCAAATACTCGGTTAATTCCTTAACCGTCCAATTCTTCCATGGCTTGCTCGAACTTTGGCTAGAACTTGAAGCTGATGCCATCACAAAGCAAGATTATAGGAAACAAAAGTTGTCGATTATCCGCAGCGAGTAACGATCGTAGACAATATACACGTGAATGCAAAACCAATGTGGCTTGCGCGTCCACGCTTATTTCGCTTGGCTGACATAGTTACAATCACTAGGGTCGCGTGGGGTTGACGTCATTATGCATATCATTAGTAAACCGGTCTATTAATTTGTGCAAATTTATGCATTGGTTCTACAGCATGACAACTGAAAACTCAGCATTCCACTGGCTTTCATGTTCCATGCTCCAGCCCACTCTTCTCTAGTTTTGATCAGAATACCCAATAGTGAGTATCTCATTTACTAGTGAAGCCATACTCACCCATCCTCATTTCACATCAATTGCTAATGGCCACCGGTAAATATTATACATTTTTCCCTTTAAGCCCCTATATTCCAAAATGGGTAACCCTGCCAAAAGCCTATACTGTAAAACGAGGAATATTTATGTGCATTTTAATTTTGCGAGCGCCAAGATTTGCGAAATTAAAATGCACGCGAAGTTCTTGATTACACTATATGCATTGAATACCAGTGGCAGTTCGCGAAAATTTCATGCTGCAAAAAAGGCCGTCTGCTCCAATTCGTGAAAAATTCACGCCGCGAATATATCATGTTTTACAGTATAAGTGGCCCTCCCACCGCCTCTTTCCTCTTTCGTACCTCTTATGAAAGTGGTGTGATTGCCAGCGGGAAGGAGGGAGTATGGCTTTGCTAGTAAATGAGATATTAGATACTCACTATTGAGTATTCTGATTTATGGCGCTTTGCCATACTTACCCATCCTCGTTTTAACATTGCTAGACTCCCACAGTGACTTAGGACGGGAGGCAATACACCACTGACAAGATTGTGGATATCGAGAATACCTACCATCCCTTGTCTTCAGGGTCAGATTAGGTTCTACTGGGGCAGGATAGCACTGCTATTGCAACAGCAGTCCCTTGGCTTATTACATCAGAAAGGTAATAAGAGATAAATGTGTCTGGGCTAGCACAGTATGCTGCTTGTAGGATCTCTTCTAGAGATACACCCTTAAAAAGGGCCCATGAGGCCACAACTCCTCGGGTGTCATGGGCTCTGATTGGTTCTGAGGATAAGAGTTTCATCTCCCCCTGCCTTTATCCCTTGGAATATCCATCGAGAAATTGTATCTACGGATGCAGGGCCGTGAGGTTCAACTGAAAACTCTGAACGAACAACTGCTTTGATTTCCAGATTTTCTCAGTTTGACTAATGCAGCATTTTAGGGCTCTTACAGGACACCATAATCTGTCCTTTGCTATTGATGAGAAAGCTTTCATGGCTGGAAGGACCACCTCACATGGTTTTGAAGATTCTCTGATTTTTGGCTACTAAACCCGATTTTGGAATCACGCAAACTCCTTTTCCTAGCAAATGTGACCTAATTCTAGCGAGAGTGCATGGATCAGACTGGGTGATTTCAAGTTCGGTGCTAGTGCTAGTGCTAGTGCTAGCCCCCATAAAACAACGCTAAATCGACCTCCAACACCGATGGTCAGATTAACCCATCCACGTCTCATCCCACAAAAAAAGTGGGAAGCATTATTTATGACCAAAAGAGGGCGTCCTAAGACCTCAGGCTTGGCCAGGAGCTGTAGAATAATTTTAGCCAATCACAGAGATCCTTACTGGGACTCAGAAAAATAATTTATGCAAAGAAACCTATTTTAGAATGTCTCTTATTGGCCAAAACATCTGCCAGGGGTTCGAGCCTGCTGAGAAACTAATCAATATTCATGTTTACAGCGCGCATGTATCTTTGTTGCCCCAGCAACTGCAGTGATTCCTTACGCGCGGTATCGTGATAATCGATCTCCTCATAGAGTGCTTGACGGTATCTGATTACACGAGCGCTTGATCCTTGTGTGTACGTATAAGTGTGTGCGTTGAATTCAATTTACGTTAGTGTGGGTATTACTTCTCTATGTTTCCCGTCCATTTCTCTCTCTTTTCTTTCTTTTGCTTTCGTATCATTCTATATCTTTTATTCTCAGAGTACAATCGTACTTCTGAGAGTGTTTTGTTCATTTTTTCTCAGTGATTATCTCGTTTGCAACAATTTAGAGGTGAGTTTTTGTCCTAGTGTTTGTTGAGTTTTTTGATTGAACACGATGTAGCTTATCTACATGTGTGCGAGAACATCGTAGTTTGTGTGGTACCCACTAGTTTGTTTCCGTGTAAGCATTTTTACCGTAAAGTGTCTTCATCGTTCGTCTTCCAAGCATCGTGTTTTCACCCTAGTTTTCCTCATCGTAGTTTTTGCCTCGATTTTTTTTTTTTGCGGTGCAAGATGTTCTGTGTATTTTTTCTACGGTAAAATGCCATCGTTGATGATCTTCGTGTATTCATTACTAGTTTTTCACCTCCGTTTCATTTTTGTGTACAACTAATGTCTAACGTAGCGTAGTTACAACTATGTTTAGAGCTAGTTAGCTAGGTCTGCGATGTCTGTATTGTTTGCTGATGTGTTTTGTGAGCTGAGAGTGACTATGATGGGAGTGATATTCACGGTTTTGCTGTGGTTGAGGTGATGGCAAGGTGCAATTTATTTCGCGTAACCATGCATGACGTTGATGATGGCGAGTAAAACTACGACACGAGTAGCCTAGCCTAGGCCAATGACGAGAGTGACACTGAAGAAACGGGGCTGATGCTCGCTCGTGCACGGGAGTGGTCTAGAGACCTCCATTATTTATAATTTTTTTCCTTTTTCTTATTCACTCGGGTATAGTGCTACCAACCCAAAATTCGTGTCTCTGAAGAAACTCAACCAAAAGCTGGACAACAAGTTTACATCAGGTCTATTCTGTAGTAAATATTAGATCTAAATGGCGATGCTAATTTAGTTTTCATTTAGAACTCGACGAAATTCATTTTCTTTGCTCATTTTCAACTGATAAATCATTTAGAACTGTACTTAAATTCTGATGTACTGCATTCACCATTGTAATAAAAAAGAACCTGCTGATCAGGTGTTTTATTCTATCCTTTTCATTTCCTCCCTATCCTTTTGGTTTCCTTCCTGTCACTTTCTTCATTGACCCTGGATGGAAAAAAAAAATCCCATCTTGCCATGTAAAGACAGAACACATACCATCATGAAATATCATGACATTGAAATAATCATAAAAAAATATATAAGTGACCAAAATACTTGTTTGTGAAAAATAAATAACAAATGAAAGGTGATTTCTTATGGAGCAGTTCTTTCAAATGTCAACAGCTTCGATAATGACGCAAGTGAAATCTGAATACTATCCTGGCAACAAGTTGATATTGATAGGGAATTCTGACAAAACTGTCACACCATTTGATGTTTGAATTTGTCTTTTTTATTGGATGAGGTTATAAAACTATAAATGTTACCGATAAAATAACAATCCTCTCAATTTGAACAAGAGCAGTAGGGTGGTACACTGGTACGACTCAGTAAACAACTGATTATTTATGCATCGTATCCATGGGCAACTGCGGGGTAACTGCAAGAAGGCACAGGAAATTAGACTTGAGTCAAGAATGATAAGATTATTTATTATCATTTTTTTTATTCAAACTATTTTTTTTTTCTTGGACTAAAAAAAAAGCCAAAATATTTCATATTACTCTTCTAAAATATATAATGAATATATGAGGTCTTTTTATCGTGATTTTATGAAGAATTAGAATTATTTTTTAAAATATAAATACTAGACGGGCTGAACAAGAAAGTCTAATTTCACTGCAAGAATTTGCAGCACACCGCATCTCGGGTGCATTCCTAGCATTCTTGCCGCACTCTCACCTAGCTAGCTGCCATGTGCATGCAAGCCAGTCACATGTTCACAGTACACACGTTGTATCCAGTTTACCGATCTCATTCCTGATCTCATGCGTGTAGAAAATTCTCCCAAAACTAAGCCAGACATGATTTTGGAACATACATTACAGTGTCAAGACCTTTTCAGTGGACTTTGAATTCGCTATTTGTCTGTTTTAGCTCTTGAATGTATGACTTCGAGCGTCCGATTTGTTTTTTACCACAACACGTGGAGCTGCATGTTTTTTCAGCCCCATGCTTCTCCACACACGTCACACACACAAGCCATCGCGATCGAAGTTTGAGCGATAGCGATAACATGTGCGGAGCAGACATGCGGATTTCAGCACAGGGTAAATGAGTAGTTGAACGTATCACGATTGTAAAACAAATCTTTTTCTATGTCTCTGCAAATTTGAATTAGGTTATCTCAGCATAGCTAGATTATGATACATTACAAAATAGATTAGCCATAGCAAGAACTTGCTTACATGAGAGTTATTAGATAACGTTGCAAAATAAAAACCCTGTCATTGAATGGAATGTTCCAGAGCTATCTCTGGGGGCTCGAGGACATTATGGACACGTCTATTCGCAAGTGGGTGAGATGTGATTACAGATGGCTTGAAATGAAGAGGATTTATGAATGAAATACACAGAAGCAATATTTTTTTCATAATTCCTGCACAGTATATTATTTCTTTTCGTAAAATTCACATAAACTAGTGCTGTATTGAGTCAACCAAGTGCATATTAGCACGAGTGTACACGCATCATCCCTCCTGCCTAGTGGGAATGACACAGGCAGTTTTTCAATGACGTATGAATGCTCTTCGCGTGTAGATCGCGTCGTAGGGAAGATCGCGCCCAAGTTCATGGCCAACTTACTAGGCAGGCACGATTTTACAGATTACACAGAGGCCAGTACGTGGATGGCTTAACGAGGCGATACCGATCAAAACTATCGATTACCAACAATAGGTGCTGGAATCACAGCACCGCGAGCTCCACGGGAATTGTGCGACGAAAAAAGTGATCGCGCGTGATTACAGTTAAATACTAAAAAATGTAGCCAAAATTGCTTAGTTTTAGAGACATAGCGAGGAAGACAGATTAAAATGCCACAAATTTCATCCACTCCCCAAAATACAGCTATCTTAATTTTGCTCCCAGGCTCAGATTTATAAAGCCATGTCGAGAGTGGGGCTCAAGTCGTCTGACCTCCCCGTGGTGAGCCCTGGTAACTGTGCCAACAGCCAGCTTTTGACACAGGCGAATGACGACACCAGAGACTACTACTGCTACTACTACTGCTTCAACACCCAAGCAAAAGATGCCTTCTGGACAGCTGCAGTCTGGCCTTACCCCTTCCCCGGAACACGTGCCCTTTCCAGGGCAGGCACCAGCTGCTGTCAAGCCGGATGGGATATCAGTCCTGCAACTAAATGTAGAAGGTATCACCAAGTCGAAGATCTCAGTCATTGAACACCTCCTTCAATCATACCAAGTCACTGTCATCCTCTTCAAGAGACCCACTCCAAAGAAACCTCCAACCTACAGATCCCCGGCTACGTCCTTGCAGCTCACACAAAGAGTGATATCCATGGTATTGCATCCTTTGTGAGACACTCTACCCAGTGGCGAGAGCTTGGTATATCTGCTCCTGAATCGAGTCTGGAATGGGTAGCCACTGAGGTTAAAGGCGTCACCATTGTTAACATCTACAAACTACCTCCCTTTCAGCTCCAACCCGACTCAATCCCAGTGTTTGCCAGTCCGTGCATTTACTCCGGAGACTTCAACTGCCGCAGTACAACCTGGGGCTATTCGTCATCGAGCCCAAATGGAGATACTCTCGAAAACTGGGCATCAGCATCTAGCATGCATCTTCTCTACGATCCAAAGCAGCCAGACAGCTTCCACTCTGGCCGCTGGAATACCACATCCAACCCAGACCTAGCATTCACCAACTTAGATGGCCCAGCTCCCTCCCGCATGGTTTGGGAAATTACATTCAAAATAAATCTAGATATTGGGTCATCGGAAATAGCGCCCTCATCGGCCATGGCAGCCATTTTTCAAAATGGCCGCCATAAATGTCATTTTTCAAAATATTTGCTCACTTCAGAAAGGAAAGCCAGTAAGATTTTGCAAACAAGAGGAAAATTACATTCAAAATGAATTTAAATATTTGGCAATTGTTAATTGCGCCCTCAACGTCCATGACAGCCATTTTTCAAAATGGCTGTTTAATGTGCCACTTCTTCGATGATTTTGCAAATTTCAGAAGGAAAAAGTTAATAAGATTTTGCCCATAAATGTTAATTACATTCAAAATAAATCTAGATATTGGGCCATTGGAAATTGCGCCCTCAACGGCCATGGTACCCATTCTTTTCAAAATGGCCGCCATAATTGTCATTTTTTGTTAAAAAATGCAAATTTCAGAAGGGAGAGCCATTTTCTTTCTTTTTTACAAACAAGCGGGAAATTACATCCAAAATAAATCCACACATTGGGCAATTGAAAATTGCGCTCTAAATGGCTATGGCAGCCATTTTTTTTTTTCTTTGTTAAATGGGCAAACAGGTGGGAAATTACATTCAAAAGTAAACTTATTGGGCCATTGCAAATTGCCCCCTCAGTGGCCATTGCAGCCATTTTTCAAAATGGCCACCATGAATGTCTTTTTTTTTTTTTGTAAATTGTTGCAGACGTCAATTAGAATTGCCACATTGGTGGAAAATTACATTCAAACTGAATTTGATAATAGGCCATCCAAAAGTGCACCCTCAACAGCCATAGCAGCCAACTTTCAAAACAGCTGCCATGGATGCCCCCCCCCCCTATTTTTTTTTTTTTTTTGCAAAAATTTGCTGATGTCAGAAGGAAAAGTCGAAAAAGACTTTGCAAACAAGTTGAAAGTTATGCTCAAAAATATATTTAAGTATAAGGTCTTCTTAGAAGGCGCCCTCAAGGGCCATGCTGACCGTCATGGCTGTCTGCTTTTTTTTTTTCTTTTTTTTTTGGGGGGGGGGGAAAGATTTGCTAATTTCAGAGAGAAAATCAATGAATTTGTACATATGTTGAAAATCATATTCAAAAGAAAATAATATATGAGGTCATTACCAATGACACCATCAACGGCCATGGCAGCCATTTTCCAAATGGCCACTATAGATGCTATTTATTTCTTGAAAATATGATAATGCCAGAAGAAGACAATACAATTTCTTGTGCAAATAGACAAAAGACATTCAAATAAATTCAAGTTTGAATTTGAATTTGACTCTTTGAAATGAAGATATTGACCCACCATTTAAACATCGTCCCCAACGGCTATGACAGCTCTTTGTCAAAATGGCTTCGGCACACTCCTTTTTTTTTTAATTGCTTATTCCAGAAGGAGAAAGCAATAGAACGCTGCTAAACAGCCATTATATCTAATGCAATCTGGTGTTCAAAGAAATTAAATAAAAAAAATGGGTTAGTTCTGAATTCATGTTTTCAGTTTAGTTTAGTTCTAATTGCAGTATTGCAGTATTTTGCGTGTGACGGCTAACAGTATGGATATCAAAGGTATGTGTTTTTGTGGAAGCATAGCAAGTAAATTAACTTTTTTTCGTAAAATAAAAGGCCATTTTTTTCGTATCTGTTTTAAAAATATTTAGGAATTTACATTTTAGAATAAATACATGTCATATAGTCCCATATATTCAATGATAGAAAGATTAAACGAGAACTTACCAGTTTGAAATTTGATCTTTATTTTATGAGGGAGTTGGAGAAAGAATTCACAGTGAGAGCCCGCTCAACGCGCGCGCAGTCATACTTCGTAGCAACAAGATGTGACTTCTTTCAGAGTGGAAAGATTGAGAACTTACTTGAAGTTGATCTGTACATTTTTTGAATTGATAGTATTCATGATAGGGAGGGAGAGGAGGGACTGTGAATTCTTTCTCCAACTCCCTCATAAAATAAAGATCAAACTTCAAACTGGTAAGTTCTCGTTTAATCTTCCTATTTTATTTCGTGAGTTTACGCAAGAACTCACAGTGAGATTTTGTAGCACAGAAGTCACATTTGTTCCAACTGAACAATCTCAGGCATGTACAATGGCAAGCAAAATGTAAGCTAAAATTACCTGGGTCTGAGGCCATTATTTCCTCATAATCAGCTGCGACAGACACTGTCCCTCGTCTAGCAGAGGCTTGTCATAGAATTTGCGATATGTCTGTTCTTTCGACCAGCCTGCTTTTGCAAGGATCAGAGGAATAGGTGCATCCGCTCTGTTTGCTGCTGAGCTAGATGCTGCTCGGGTTGAGTGTGCACTGAACATCGTGGTGTCAATGCCAGCGCCAGTCATGATTTCCTTGATCCATCGAGAAATTGTCTGTGCTGTTACTCTCTTGAAAGGCTTGCGAAAGCTAATGAAAAGATGTCTTTCCTCTCCTCGGATCTCTTTGGTTTTCCGAAGATAGGCCTTAATGTATGTAACTACACACAAACGTTTGTCTGGGGGGTACGCTTTCAAAAGCACGTCAAATCCAAAATTCCCAGGTCTAGACTGCTTAAGATGTTCATTAACTTTGAATGACACCATAGATTGTTTGAGAATCATGTTGTCTAGACTCAGGCAATGCAAAGTCTGTACCCTGTGGGTGGATATCAAGGCCAGTAATATGCACAGCTTCATTGTTAATTGCTTCAAACTAAGCGAGCTAGCGGGAGCTAGCATTCTCAAATACCTAAAAACAATATTCACGTCCCAAATTTCCGAATACCGCGGCCTTGGAGGCCTGAGCTGAAACACACCTCTCATAAAACGAGAGAGAAGCGGATGAGTGCTGACAGTGAATTGTTCATCCTCTAACACTAGAAAGGTAGCAAGTGCACTCCGTGCTGAGTTAATAGCTGAATAGCTCAAATTCTCTTCATAAAACATGTGCGTAAAGAACTCCAAAACAAAATTAATCTTGGCATGATGGTGACTTTCCTTCTTAAGTGTATAAAACGTTCTCCATTTCCTTATATATGTACAATACTGTCTTTGGGTTGATGCCCTCCAAGATGCTGCCAAGATGTCCACCGTTCTGCTGCTCATGCCAGAGTTCTCGAACGGCAGCTTCAAAACCTGCAACAGATCAAGGCAAGCGTGTAAAGGGTGCGGTTCCCCAGATACTGGTTGCGTAATCAAATTCCTGTGTCTAGGAATAAAGAGTGGTTCATCTTTAACCCTATCTATGTCACGGGCTGATTAAATCGGCCCAAAAACTGCAATAGAAATGCTTCGGCCGATATTATCGGCCCTATTTTGATTGACAGATTACTTCAAAGGCTATGACACTACCACTCTATAAACTCATTTGTGATTGGCTGACAGTGTAAGGAAATGATTTCCAGCGTGAAAAAAGCTTGCCCACCTTTATCCAATCAGGAAAGCTTTCTCAAAGTCCAAGAAATTGTGGTGGCCCCGCCCATGTTCATTTGCATTCAGACTGCAATGTATTGTGTACAGTTTTGCCATGTGTGGAGAACTTACACGAATCTGTATATGTGGGACTGTAATAGAGATCGCCGCGAGCGATGAAAAGATCGTACACGTGGGTCAATTTTCATCTATTTTATCTAAGTCAAAACTAAGTCAAAATAGTAAAACATGAAGTGAAAACATTCACATTAGGGATTTCAACATCTCTGAATTCTGTGAAGGGGTATAGTTTCAGTAATATCGGCCTCATAAATGATCTGAAGAATAGATGAACACTGCACATTCGGTGCAGGAGTTGCAACTGTTTGCTCAGCACTAACAGCAGTGCAATGGGTCTCTAGTTAGCCGGGGCCAGCGGGGCAGGTGTAAGGAGCAATAGGGTTACAGTAGCTTCCTGCTGGCGGCCTGAAGCTGTACAGTCTTGATGTTGGGGTATGTTTGACTGTTTATTATTATTACGTGATGAAACCGTCACTATGCAAAACTAAGTTCAATGCAGGTTTATCATAAAGAAAATGACTGCTGTGATAGTTAATTCTGTTTCAATAAGGAAAGTGCAGAAAGTCGTAGACTAGCATATGATGATCAACTGGAATGCATGGACACTCCAACGTCTGAATATTTTCAATAACAATTTTTATCCTTAGATTATCTTATCATTATGGCATTATCATAGGACAAGATTAATATAAATTTGAAAGGAAAAAGCACAATTCAATTTATATTTTCAGCTTGACAAGATACAAACACGCTTTGTCTACTTTCAGGCCAACATCACTCACAAAATCAGAAATTACACAAAATGTGTGAAATCTAGGTTGTAATTGCCACAGACTTGTTCATAAAATGAAAAGTACTGATGCTATTGATGAAAAAATCATACCATTGAAAGCTGAATAAATTCTCTACAACATCTATGAGACCTTTTTGTGATGCAAGCTCATGTTGTGTGGAAAAATGAGGTGGTAACATGTAGAAATAAGTCTACATTGATAATTATGTGACATAAGAGGGCGTCCTACTTGAAATTGAAGTGCGCCCTCACTCAGATTATTATGGAAAATGAAAGTTTAGACCATAAGCTTTCAAATGATCTATAACATGACACATTAATGTCAATAATAATAATCAGAAATGGCCGTCAACAATCTTGTGTCTGTGCACTGCAAAATGCCTGAGCACTCTGGCTACAGCGTATGTGACAGATATAGGGTTAAGCATTCTCCTCATGCAAGGAAACCACACTTGCGTCGGCCAGTTTGGGACGATCAAGAGACCATGTGCCTTGTCGTTTTTTATTTTTTGGAGACATTTGGGGATGAGGCAGAAAGGAGGGAATGCGTAGAAATACAGATCACCCCAATTCAGAGTGAATGCATCCACTGAAACTTCATCTGGGTCAGGCAGCCACGTACCATAAGCAGGCAGTTGCTTATTGAGTCTGGACGCGAAGAGGTCAATTTGGGGAGTACCACATTTCTTTGTGATATCAGTAAAAACTTTCTTATTCAGCATCCATTCTGTTCTGTCATTAAAATGACAAGATCTCCTGTCTGCTTCTGTATTGTCACGACCAGGTAAATAGGCTGCTGTGATCCAGATGTTCCTTTCCTTACACCAAACCCAAATCTCTCGTGCTGCCCTGTCGCAGGCTAGAGATTTAATGCCTCCCATATTGTTCAGGTAGGCTACAGCTGTTGTGTTGTCAGTTCTAATGAGCACATGTGTATCATGCAGGTGGCCACAAAATGATTTCAAACCAAGCCCTGCAGCTAATATTTCAAGATAGTTCTCCTGATCATCCCATCTACCGCCAGTTTCACAGCTTAAATCAGTGGCACCCCATCCTTGCCCACTGGCGTCAGTACGTAGCTCTAAAGCTGGCCGATCTCGACTAATTGGTGCCGACTGGCAGTGAATGTTATTTAACCACCACGTTAACTCCTGTTTAGAAGCTTCAGACAAATTCATAGGTCTATCAAAATGCCCTTTGCTTGATTTTAGTGCAAGAATTTTGTCTCTTTCTAGGTTACGATAGAAGAGGGGGCCATATTGAATAGCAGGGAAAGTAGCAATCAGTTTCCCAATGACCTGCGCCATCTGCCTGATAGCAGGGTTCTGTTTCCCTAGTAATTCCGCACATACTGCCCTGATATTTTGACATTTCTCATGCGGGAGCGTTATGGTCATGCTTTCCGAATCCAAGATAAACTCCAAGAATTGGAGCCGTTGCTGAGGCTCTAGGATAGATTTCTCTGAATGAATGACAAAACCAAGGTCAGAGAGCAGTTTTGTGGTTGCTTGCACCGCTTCTAGTGCTTGTGATTCAGTTTCACCAATTATGAGAGTGTCATCTAAATACCCCACAACCAGGTGGCCTGTCTGTCGCAGCTTTGCGAACACCGGCTTCATAAGTTTTGTGAAGAGCCTAGGTGCTGTATTAAGGCCATTGGGGAGTACCTTAAATTGCCAACATTTCTCTTGCCAGACAAATCTCAAATACTTGCGATGTGAGGGGTGAATAGGGACAGAGTAGTAGGCATCTCGAAGGTCGATTGAGGCAAGGTAACAACCAGGGGAAATTAGGGTTGTAGCTGTATGAATGTTATCTACAATTTTGAAATGCTGTACATTCAGACTGTCATTTAGGTCCGATAGATCTAAAATCAGGCGTATGTCCCCATTTTTCTTTGGGCGTGTAAAAATATTGGACACAAATTCTCCTCCCACATGCTGGCATTCTTCGATTACGCCTTTCTCGGCCAGTTTTTGAATATCAATGTCAATCTTGCTCTCCTCAGCATTTCCCACTTTGTAGTGGTAAGGCGGTTTACCTCTGCGAGGTGGGATATTCGCCTCTTGAAATTCAAGTTTGTAACCGCTAATTGCATCAAGTATGAAAGGATCAGTGGTAATATGATTCCACTGTTTGCTAAAATGCCTCAGTCGACCCCCAACAGGCAGGTCTAATGTAATATCTATATGTTGAAAGTCAAAAACTGACTGTACAGTGTGAGTAGATTGTGTATTCCCACAACAGCTAGGCCTGCAACTTACCTCCTTGGGTAGTGCAGTTACTTTTTCCGTGACACAGTGTTTGGCTTGGCTGGGGTCGCTGGGTAGCTCTGCCCCCGGTTGTGCACATGCGCTGGAGGTGGGCGAGTCTGCGTGTGCGGGGCTGAATGTCTGTTCCCCCGCTGCTGCTGGCCTAAAAAAGGCCCGGATGTATCCCCAGCTTCGAGCCAGCCCGCGCTCCGATATTGCTTCCGGCTGAATCCACCGCTGGACGTGCGCTCGTATGGGTGGTATGGCTGATGTGTAGCTCTCTTAGCCTGCCCTTTAACCACACTAAAGGCAGCCCTATTCTCCTCCTTGAGATCTTTTACATGTTGTCCCAGGTCATCACCGAAGAGAAATGCGGTCACGGGCGTTGTAGGCTTGCACAAATGTGCGTAAGCAGCGTTCATGTCGGGTCTGATCAGCTCCTTTCTCAGACAGTTCATTTCATAATTGGCGTTACAGAGCAAAGCGAGTGCGTCCTGTTGCACCTCGTTCAAGTCAGTAGGAAGAGTTTGTAAGAACGCACACAACCCGCGGGTGAGAGATTTCTGTACTCTCTGCAGCTTAACGTCTCTGCTGCGCGTAGTCTGTGTCACATTATCCCAAATCACTGGATTGACTTTCGGGACTAGTAAGTTGGGGCAACTGCTTGGTGCTGGGTAGTTTGCCGCTGACTCTTCCATGGATTTTTCTTCCACACAATGGGAGATGAGATAATTGGCAGAATTTGCCAATTCGTCGTTGATAGGTTCGCCCACAGAGGGGGAGACCGCAAACTTTGTAGCAAAAGATGGTACTTGTATTGTCCGCCCCGTGTGCTCTGCGGGTGCGTAACCCGCTGCCTCCGCAGGGAAATCGCATTCATCCCCACTGAAGCTGCTGCCGCTGTGGTCGTGCAGCGTACCGCGTGCTTGCGTACTATCGTCTGTAGCACACACATCCATGTCCCCAATCGGCACACCACCGTGGTCTGCGGTACAAGCTGTGCCAACATGGCCGGCACGTATTTGCTGTTGTTGAATACGAGTAGGCTGAGACGGTAGAATTTCCATGACCTTTTCAAACATGGATTCGAGCTTAGAAAGGCGGGAAAGCAACTCCGCGTCCGTCTTCTCTTTAGGGGGGGCTGCCTTCTTACTTAGGCCTGGTTTGGTAGGTTTTTTAAGGGTTTTCCCATTCCCTTCTTTCTTCGGCTGAGCCTTAATAGCCGGCGAACACTTATGTTCAGGATGCGCGGCTGTAGTCACCACCGCCACGACAGACTTAGCTGTATGCAGGGCGCTCGTACTAGTGGTGCCACCCACGACAGGCTTAGCTGTATGCTGTGGGGGAACGGTAAGCGGAATTTCCATCCCGCAATATCTCGTGAATAAAAATCCTCTTCCGAGGCAAAGTCAGCTCTAAACTGTGCTACAAATAATAACAATCCACAATATGATAAGATAGTGTGACGATGCACGGTAAAAAGGACGAATAAAACTTGATTTAGACTGCGATGAGGGAACTTATTCCCTCGTGCAAAACGTGCGAAGAAGCGATATGACTGCGCGCGCGTTGAGCGGGCTCTCACTGTGAGTTCTTGCGTAAACTCACAAAATGAAATATGGTGTTACTGTCAAAGTTAATACATGGCGCCATTATCCCTGGATATTCATATTACTCTTTTACGGAAATTTTTCATGTTTGCCACCTGAAATATGCATTCATCATTGGTGAGATATAATCGCTAAGCATTTGCCTTGTTTATTTTAGTTGTTCCTCAAATGATTTCTGTAACACCATTTTTCAGATATAATGTCTCTGTATTTTACTCTCTTCTTCTTCTGAAGTTAAGCAAATTTTCAAGACAAGAAAAAAAGAAGAGTGTATTGTAGCTATTTTGACAAATAGCTGAAATAGCCATTGAGAACACAGCTTATGATGACTCAATGTCTAAACTTCTTTGTATATAATTGTCAACTTGCACAAAAAAAGAAATTATTGTCTTCTTCCGGCATTAGGACATCTTCATAAAAGAAAAATGGCATCTATGACAGGCATTTTGGAAAATGGCTGCAATTACCGTTATTAGCATTTTTTTTTTCATAAAAAATTGCGAAGGAACAATTTCTAGAGTTAATGCAATCTAGATGTATTGCTTGATTTTAAACATGATTTTTCAATTTATGTACACATTTGTTGACTTTTCTTTCTGAAATTACCATTTTTTAAAACAAAATGATTGTGACAATGGCAGCCATTTTGGAATATGGCGGCCATGGCCGTTGAGGGCAGTACAGTTAAACTCGCATAAGTCGATCTTCTCGGGACTGAGCAAAACACATCGACTTAGGCGAGTTTCGACTTGTACGTAAGTCGAAAAAAATCGACTTAAAGTTACACCACACGTACATATGTATAATGTACATGTATGTTGTCTACTCTGGAGCCGAGAACTGGAGCGGTGTGCCCGATATTTGCCCTTCAGCAAGACACTTTATCCACATTGATGCAGGCCAGGGCTCCACACTAACTTTTATTTTGGTGGCCCCAAAATGATTGATATTTATTTTTTGGTGGCCCGAACAAAAAAAAACAAACAAAAAAAAAACAAGCAAAACTAAATTGGTCCTACGTTCGGTCCGAAAGTTACCGTTATTTATTTCTGATTGTAAAAGCAATCATCCACCATTTACAAGTATTTTAACACCTTCCGGAGCCGAATGTTGCCGTTAATCATTTTCAAATGTAAAAACAAGCAACCGACATTCATTCTAGGATCTTACGGAGCTGAATATCATCCTTATTCATTTCCGAACGTGAAAGCACACATCCGCTTTTTATTTCATCATCTAAATGAGCCGATTGATACCGTTAATCATTTCCAAATGTAAAAGAAACAATCTGTTACTTATTTTAGCATCGTACGGAGCAGAATATTACCGTTATTCGATCTCCAAATTCAAAAGCAAACACCCGACATTTATTTTATGATCGTAAGGAGCCGAATGTTACTGCTGTCCACTTCCGAAAGTGAAATGAATCATCTGACATTTATTTTGGCATCTTCAGGAGTCGAATGTTACATGCTATTTACTTTCGAACGTAAAAGCGAACTTTCGGCAATTATTTCATCATCGCACTGAGTTGAATAGTATAGTTATTCATTTCCGAACGCCAAAGCAAACATTCAAAATTTATTTTAGCATCTTCCGGAGTTGAATGTTACTGCTATTTACTTTCGAACATAAAAGCAAACATAAGACATTCATTTTATCATCGGACGGAGTTGAATACTATTGTTATTCATTTCCGAACGTTAAAGCAAATATCAAACATTAACTTTACCATCAAACGCAGCTAAATGTTACTGTTATTCATTTCGAAATTTAAAAGCAAACATCCGACAGTTATTTAGCATCGTATGGAGAAGAATATTACTGCTATCCACTTACGAACGTAAAAACAATCATCTGACATTTATTTTAGCATCTTCTGGAGCCGAATGTTATTGCTATTTACTTTCGAAAGTAAAAGCAAACACCCGACATTTATCTAATTGTCGTACGAAGTTGATTATTATTGTTATTCATTTCCGAACGTCAAAGGGATAATTCGACATTTACTTTAGCATCTTCCGGAGCTGAATGTTAATGTTATTTACTTTCGAACGTAAAAGTAAACATCCGACATTTATTTCATCATCGTACAAAGTTGATTATTATTTTTATTCATTTCCGAACGTCAAAGGGATAATTCGACATTTACTTTAGCATCTTCCGGAGCTGAATGTAATTGTTATTTACTTTCGAACGTAAAAGTAAACATCCGGCATTTATTTTATCATCGTATGGAGTTGAATATCATTATTTTTCATATCCGAACGTCAAAGCAAACATTCGACATTTATTTCAGCATCTTCCGGATACTTTTTTTTATCCTTATGCATTTCCGAACGCAAAATCAAATCTCTGACATTCCAAAAGTATAAGCAAACATCCGACATTTATTTTAGTATTATACGGAATCGAATATTACCGTTATTCATTTCCAAAATTAAAAGAGCAAACATCTGACATTTATTCAGCATCTTATGGAACCGATTGTTACCGCTTCATTTCCAAAACTGAAGGCAAACATTCGGCTTTTTTGGTGGCCCGGCGTGCGTTTTTGGTGACCCCGGTCGCAAATTAACCATTCGCGAAATCGTGATTCGATTCGCGAAAAGACTCCGCTAAATATAAGGCATAGATCGCTACACTCGGCAGGGGCTACGTCGTCCTTTCACCAGGTCTCGTTACAAAACCAAAATCTCGCGCGAGTTCTTGCGTTACCTATCGTTAATGTTAACGAAACATCGTTAATTTGCGCTAGGGATCGTTACTCATCGTTGCTACCGAAACGTTAATTTTCCCGATCGTTAGTTTGCGTTACTAACGATTCAGGTGAAACCGCTTGCGTTAATGAAACGTTAATGTTTATTTACGCAGTTTCTTTTGGTATATACTGTATGTAAACAAAAACTGGCGTCTCGTGACAGTGATTTATTACACAATAAAATCTTATTCGACTTAGGCACAGTGAATTCAATGGTTTTTCCGTGAAAGTGTTCTTGGAATTTCATCGACTTAAGCGAGTATTCGACTTAAAAAATTCGACTTATGTGTGAATTAATACACGTAAGTCAATGGGGAAAAATCGGGACTTTTTAAAATTATCGACTTGCGCGATTATTCGACATATGCGATGTCGACTTAGGCGAGTTTAACTGTATTATTATAATCGAACACAAATATTTATTTCAAACATAATTTTCAAATTGTATGCAAAATCTATTGACTTTTCCTTTTGTGAAATCAGGAAATGAATAAATAATGGAATCCATGGTGGCCATTGTGAAAAATGGGTGAAATTGCCATTAAGGACGCTATGGTATTTATTTCAAACATAATTTTCAAATTGTGTGCAAAATCTATTGACTTTTCCTTTTGTGAAATCAAGAAATGAATAAATAATGGAATCCATGATGGACATTTTGTAAAATGGCTGCAATTGCCATTGAGGGCGCTATTTACAATAACGTAATATATAGGTGCAAAATAATATTTCAAACGAAATTTTCAAATTGAGTGCAAGATCTTATTGACTTTTCCTTCTGGAATTAGTGAATTCAGAGAAAAATGTTGTATTTATGGCAGCAAATTTTAAACATGGCCGCCATTGGCGTTGAGGGTGCAATTTGCGATGGCCCAATATCTAAATTCATTTTGAATGTTATTTCCCACTCGTTTGCAAAATCTTATTGATTTTCCCTTCTGAAATTTTTAAAATTTTACGAAAACTGGCATTTATGGCGGCCATTTTGAAAAATCCCTGCCATGGCCGTTGAGGGCGCAATTTGCGATGGCCCAATATCTGAATTTACTTTGAATGCTATTTCCGACATATTTGTAAAATCTTATTGATTTTCCCTTCTGAAAGTTTAATTTTTTCGCGAAAACTGGCATTTATGGCGGCCATTTTGAAAAATGGCTGCCATGGCTGTTGAGGGCGCAATTTGCCATAGCCCAATATCTAAATGTATTTTGAATGTTATTTCCTATTCGTTTGCAAAATCTTATTGATTTTCCCTTCTAAAATTTGTAAATTTTTAACGAAAAATAGCATTTATGGCGGCGATTTTGAAAAAATGGCCGCCACGGCTGCTGAGGGTGCTATTTACGATGGCCCAATATCTGAATTTATTTCAAATGTCATTGTCAACATGTGAAATTTGGTGCTTTTATCATAAAATGCACAATTCCTCAAATTTTTCAAGCTATGCCGCTCCACTGACAAATCAAGCAAGGAAGCCTTATGCATTGGTTCAAAGGGAGCTTCAGTAAGTCCCCGCAGGACATTGGGCAGGTTCCATCTTGGACACAGAACTCGCCAAGGGGGATTCTGTAGGGAGAAAGCTCTGGTTAGTCTACACAGAAATTTGCAGTTAGATACCGTTTCTTCATTACTAAGTTGGAGATCTTGCGCCCCCTAGTCTATGTAGGATACTACTGTCGTGTATTGTGACTTCGTATGCACCTGTTCATTATTTGTGCTTGAAATTCCTTCAATGGCAACTGGACTGCTTTCATTTCCAGCATGTTTATGTGCAATTTTGCATCTTCTTTTCCCAACATTCCAAAATTTTTCTGTCTGTGATGTGAGCTCGCAAACCATGTAGGGATGCATCTGTCATTATGGTCAAAGAGGGAGAGGGGTTCCTTGCTGGTTTCCCTTTGCATAATATGTGAGGATTTATTCACTTCTTCATCGCAGTCGTAGTCTCTGATGACAGTACATGCATGTGCCAAGTTTCATTTGGATACCTCCAACAGTTCTTAAGTTACACTGTCTACAAAATCGATAACAGACGGAGGGACGGATGGACAACCCGAAAACGTATTGCCTCTGATGACACTTTGTGGCTGAGGCCAAAAAACTTAATGGATCAAACATCAGTAAGCATAAATCTGTTATGAGTATTTTGTTCTTCTTTACTACTTAATTCACAAAATGATTTTGCAGTTGATGGCATTGTGCAATAATATCAATTTGTCGTTACTTGTTACTACCATCCTACAGTGTACATGTATAGCTTACTAGCACTGAAGGTGAAACTTCTCTATATTTTTACAAATATCTTACCCTCTTCTGGTGACAGTGGTGGGGTGTACATTCCCGGAAAGCTCATATCTATCCCTCCAGAGCTCACGGCTAGCATGTCAAAAGGAGTGTAAGGTGGTGCTCTGAGGGGGACGGTGCCAATAACGATGGATAGATGCAGGTAAAGATTCATTGCGCCAGTAATGTCCAGACAAACCTGAAATGCGAAATGGAACTGACATGACTTGAAAGAAAATAAGCTTGCAATGGGTAATTTCCGAAGTTCTTTTGCTGACAAATTTCACGTTTAGCTTCCAGACTAATATTAGATTTGAAGGAATGACTTTATCAATGTTCTACTGGATAAAGAGAAAATTGAAATCTTACGATGTTTGCCCTAAGGAGCACCTCCCCCAAGGCATCTATGGGGGCCACCATTTGGGTTAAGTTTATCAATGAGATCATACTTTAAAGACCATGAAAAACAATGAAATTCTCTGTATAAATACACAAGATAAATATGAATCATGTTACAAGGACTGTCACAATGACAGCACAGCAGAAAAGAGGAAAATCCTTGGGTTCCAATGTTACAAACTGTACATTCATGTTGACCTATGGCAATCTGAAGATTCTGCTAGAACAAGGTGATGGTCATACTACCCAAAAGGAGGGCGGCATGGGATTTTCAGTGCAGTCTATATGGGGCCTGTCTCATGAAGAGTTGCGATTGATCTTATGCTCGATTTATTGAGCGTAACTCGGTGAATCAAGCATGAATTCAATATTGAGCGAAAGTCCTGTTTCATACAGACATGATCGATTTCAAGAAAAATCAAGCGTAACTAGGTGTAACAGTAAACTGAGCGTTAATTCCCATCAATTACAAAGTTGTTTATGAAACGCAATTTGTGATTGATTGCAACTTACGCTCGATTTATGGACACATAAATATACTGATAAAGTTATGAGGCACATTGTAACATATCACACAAAAATGAAATGATCCATTCAATGATGCGCAGCCTCGTTGAATGGATCAAACATTTCATCTTTCACTGAATGAAATATTCTGTCCATTTATTTGTTTTATATAATACCTAAAATAGATCCTTGTTATTATACAAATGATGCACAGGATAGAGTGTGTTAGTGAAGGTGCGGCGCGCTCGAGAGTATTGACAATGGTGCGACATGCACTCGGCTGCGCCTCGTGCATGTTTGCAACCGTTGTCAATACTCGAGAGTGCGCCGCACCTTCACTAACGCCACGAAATAATCCTGTGCATCATTTGTTTTATAAAATGGGTTGAAAACTAACAGCATTATTCACGTACCTTTGTGGGTCAATACCAGTCAGCTACATGTAGCACTCGCTCAAAAGTCAAGATGTCCGAAGATGTTCGTCCCAAACATTTACGCACGTCGCACTCGGAAATCCCGCACATAAGTACCGTACGTACGTATAAGAGTATACGTACGCCACGTGTTATGCACAAGAAAGGCCGCCGGCTGTAGTGGCAGCCCGCGGCCCGAACTAGAAGTTGTTTACAGGATTGACAGCGTGTATAGTAGCGCGTGACGCACTTGTAACAACTGATTGAGTGCGCACTGCTAGTGTAAACATTGTGACGTACGTCAGGCCAGGGAGGTGGAAGAGAGACTCTTCTTAGTGCATTTACTATTAAAGAAATTAATGCACGCACACGTGACTCATTTCAGCGCTTCCAATTGGCTACATTCTTGAACCCATTTTATAATTGATGTTATATCAATTTAGAAACAAAAGAGAATATGAGATAGCGAGAGCGCTCTCTGAGCGCTTTACGCTAGCGCACTGTCACATACACACACTGCAAACGCAAGCGTTTTACACGCGTAGTGTGCCCGATCTTAGCAAGCATGCAATGGACCAAATCATATGGATCCAAAATTGCATGGTAAATGGCGCATGGATGATGATGTCATAATGAAATGGGCAAAATGATCAATATCAAACAACCAATCAAATGCTAAGGATCTCTTCAGGCGTTATATGATATGCAATATGCATGAAGATAGAGATGCAAGCCTTTGATTGTGCATGCATGATCTTAAGGTTCACAATATCTACATAGCAGTAATGTTGGAGGGGCAATATCTATACTGAGTGATTTAATAGACCATACAACTGTACCTATAAAATCATTACTATTGCCATATCAGACATCTAAGCTGTAGTTTTACGAAATTGTATTCCCCTCGCTTTTTACACAATGTACATGCCGGTAGGAACAAGTGGGGTAAATTTCTCATACTCCCTCTCTAGCAAATGTCTACAGGAGTTGCATGTTAAAAACGGGAATATAGCATCTGAGCACTTGAGCTTACGACGACAAAAATTTGCAGTTGATGAGTTTCTCGCAGAGCGGTTTCGTGACAAAGGGCAAATTCCCAGGGTTAATACATAGAAATAGTGGGTGATCGTTGCGTTCTGTGTGTTGCATGACCCTAGATGCACTGCACTCGGTATGCTTTCCGCTTGCCTGAGCTGTGTGTATGCGCGTGCGTACAGCTGTATGCAGATAATGCATGAAGCGCATAGTGGTAAGAGCCAGCCATAGCTAGCTGGCGCAAGATCTGGGCTACGTACAAAGTTACCAAACAATCGCAACAGAAAGATTAGCAAAATGGCAGTCTCCGGGTGCAAGCATGAGTAAGAAGAGATTCACAAACTTTGAAAATAAGGAATACGACAGGGTTTTGCAAAACAAAGACGCGCAGACCACGAAGAAGGCAACAAAACAAGCAGTGATGATATCTAGGGAGTATCTTGTGGAAAATGGTGCAGATGTACATATTTAAATGGGGGACAAGAAGACAATGGCTTCGATTTTGGCAGAGTTCAACATACAAGCATGGAAAGCTGACGGGACTCGTTACAAGACATCTTCAGTTCAAAGCATAAGTGCAGGTAATAGGCATCTGAAGTCAGTCCATTCAGAAATTATTGATACGGTGTAACACCACGGATGTATAATTCACTAATACAGCAAAATGTTGCATTCAAGGCAGCAACAGTACAACTGAAGAAAATCGGGAAGGGTGACATTAAACACCATGAACCCACTGATCCTGCACACATTGAAAAATATTACAAGATTTCAGTTTCAGATCAAGACTCTCCATCTGGTCTGCAAGCTAAGGTATGGTTCGAACTTAGTCCATGCCTTTGCCGTAGAGGACGCAAAAATATGAGACATCTAACAAAAGACCATTTTGAAGTGAGGAAAGATGCCAATGGATGCAAATACTTGGCACAATTGTTGATGAACTCAACAAGAAGACAAGAGAGTATAATCTATTGTCTCGAGCAGATGGAGGACATATGTACGCTATGGGTTGTTCAGATTGCCCTATCTCCTCGTACTGCAGGAAACTGAACAACAAAAATAACTAGAAATGTCGCTAAGCGACTGGTATGCCTCCGCCATAATGCATGATTCTCCTAATAGGTCTATAGTACATGTGGACAATGTGTGATTACATTTTCACAAAATTGGCAAAATATCAAAATGACAAGTTTGTCACAAATGTGTTGAATGTTCACCTTCCTTGACCTAGGTTTAATTGGATGAATAGGAGAGCATGTATTTAGGGATTTCAGGAGTTTAACTTGACTTTGACCCATTCATAAGTTTATGCATTGAGTAATTTTCAAGGTATGGAGAAAAAGTGCAATTTCTGTATTGAAAGGTACATTGTTACCATTTTCATCTGGCCTTTGACCCTAAAATTCATAGGATAATCACTGTCAGGCAGAACATGCATAAATATGTAGTAAGTTTCAAGATAACTTGAGCCACTTCCGAGATATGGAGGAAAAAGTTAATTCAGCACTTTCCATTGGTCTTTGACCTTTTGACCTTTGAGGCAAAAAGAAAAAAAGAAAAAAAAAAGAAAGTTTCCAGAGAATCTCTATTAGGTTATACATGCATATACCAAGTGTAAAAAAAAAAAAAATCCTGCTGGCATTGCATAAATATGAGAGAAATAGTAAAATTTTGAAGTGTTTCCCTTGACCTTTGACCCCTGACCTTTGACTCTATGAACCCTAAATTCTCTAAATAATCACTGCCAGTCAGTACATGTACATTTATGTTCCATGAAGATACTTCGAACAATTTCAAAGGTACGAAGAAAAAAAGTGAAGTTTTAATATTTTTACTTGACCTTTTGACTTTTGACCTCATGACCCCAAACTTTCACCGGAGAATCTTAATTGGGTAATACATGTATACACTACGTTTCACGAAAATATCTTCAGGCATTGCATAGATATGGTGGAAATAGTGAAATTCTACGTATTTGACCTTGACCTTTTGACCTTTGACTTGAGCATGTGCACTCAAAAATTGATAGGCACAACTTCACCCCCTAATACACATACATGCCAAGTTTCATTAGGATACCTCAAAAGGTTTTTTAGTGACGCTGTCCACAAAATTCATTAAGGACGGACGGAAGGACGGACAACCCGAAAACATAATGCCTCCGGCACCACTTTGTGGCGGAGGCATAAAAATCTCTTCCAAACAACCAAATCATCCATGCTACAATCCAGACCATGGTACAAGAATTGTACAGTTGGTAAAAATACTCTGGGTGACACTATGTCAACAATTTCCGAGAAGGGTGGTCTTTCAAGAATTTATACCAACTATTCGCTGAAGAGATTCATTTGATTGGAAAATCAACTGGATGAGTGTTCGTTTTATCACAATCAGTGGAAGTTACCTTGCTTGATAAAACTTTTGCCTGCTGGCTCTGCAGGCTTCTTCAGATCGAGCGTTGTGAGAAGGACTTCCCACTAGCCGACGTAGCTGGTGCACGCCGATCAATATATGATCCCATTCTCTCAGATCGGCGTGCACCAGCTACGTCGGCTAGTGGGAAGTCCTTCTCACAACGCTCGATCTGAAGAAGCCTGCAGAGCCAGCAGGCGAAAGTCTTATCAAGCAAGGTAACTTCTACTGATTGTGATAAAACGAACACTCATCCAGTATACCAACTATTGTGTGAGGGCAACTTGCATTGGAATTCTTGATAAAGCCTGTTTTGAGAACAGAGATTTGCAAGGTGTCCAGTCAAAACAATGAATCAAGTCTTTCATACTGCACAGGACAAGTGTGCAATAACACCAAAATGGTGTAAGGTAGTTTTATGTATGGTTGATAGGTTATAACACCAGTAAGAGGTTTGTATGTAAGTTTGATAAATGTTGTAACACTGTATGTATAAACAGTGTGCCCAGCAGTAAGAAACTGTGTGTCACAGCGGAATGAATAGAACCCAACTGAATAGGCTTTGGATTAACAATATAGCACTAGGATTAAGAATATAATACAGGGCACAGCATGTATAGCCCTATCTCTACTCCCCAAGTGAGTCACTCTTTTATATTAAAGCAGTATATTGTTCACATGTAACATATACTGGTACAGCTATTAATTAACATGTCTGTAGTTATAGTAACCAGACTAATAAGCATAAACATAGATACAGTGTATATACAGTGTGACTAGGAGAACAAGTCAGTCTTGATTCCCACCTTCTTCAGGTGAGGACCTCAGATAAGCTAAAACCCTAGCCACCCCCTCCGTTGGGTTACGGCTTTTATATTATATATATGGGTTATATCGCACTGATACTTGACTGGATATTGTGAACTTGTTTCCATAATCGAAGCATCTCGTGTTCAATAAACCTGCTGGTGGACTTCAACCAAATGTGTTACGCTTCATCATTGAACTGCTGTTGTTAACACTCTACCACGCTACCTCTAAATTATCGAGTGTTACATTGGTGGCAGCGGTTAAACTTGGAGCCATCTTACCGCTCGGGACTTTGCCATCGATTCTGATTTGCGCCCACTTTCGGATGCTTGACATCTACAGCTGAACTTTGCTACTTAATTGGCGTAACTGCTACAGGATTGTGTGCTAAATTTTTGTGGTACTGCCATCATCTCTCCCAAAGGCTACTGCTCCTATGACGGAACACTTCACTTTTGAGACTGCCTCCAGTTTGTATTTGATGAGATTGAAGAGATTCTCTTCTCCACGATTTACAGCCACTGTGCAGATACATTGTGAAAACTCCCAATATTTGTGTCAATGATATTGGGCTGTGGACATTGGAGCTTTCATTTTGTCATCAGTGTGCGCTCTACAACTAAACTGCTTTAACTGTATTGCCAGAATTCGCTGATGTGTGATTCGGCTGTTTCTGCTGATGTGCTCCTGTTTATGTGACCTGGATCGACGCCGTGAACTTGCCTCACGTAGCATTGGGTTCCGGATGTGACTTCTCAACTTCGTCCAGTGACTGACTGCTTCTAGCTGATCTACGTCGATAATTCCTGTGTGACACTGAGGACGAAAAAGGAGACCTCAAGCTGCGCCGCACATCGCCAACGTACGGGAGTCAGTGACTATTGGTGTGTGTATAATTGGAATCGACGGTGGACGACCAAACACATGTACATCTTTTACTTCATGCTTGATTCCGCCGCTTGTACTATCAGCTAAGTATTTGATTAGCGGTAATTGTCAGCTCTTCCTTTACTTAATTATACATGTAGTCTTACTCTTGCTGATGCATAGGCCTATTAATCTTTCATATTATTTTCTGTCTATGCATATATGCTTTATACTGTTGCAATATTGGCCTTCCTTATTAGTTTTCTTGTAAAGGTGGTTTTGTTATTTTTGGTATTACTGTTACCATTCTGCACTAGACATTACATTTTCTCATTGCTTTTCTATTGCTCTCTTTGGTGCTAATTGGGTGTGTTGTGATTTTATTTGTGATCTCCTCATTCTTTCTTGTTTTTCTGCATTTATTGTATCAAGTGTACCGGTTGTCACTATGACCTCCACTTCTGACATTCCATCTTCTTCTCGATCCCATTCTTCATCCTCTTTCATTTCCTGCATATTTCCTCCTCAATTTGCTGGGGATGGTCGCTCTGACTTTACTCAGTGGTGTCGGCGATTTGAGGTTTCAGCGCGCACTGCTTATGGCAACGACGAAACTAAATTTGCGCAAGTTCTACCCCAGCATCTGGGGGATACCCCTTTTGATTTTTGGTATAGTCTCTCAGATTCTGAAAAGAATGACTTCCAGACGGCAAAGAAACGCTTATCAGAGGCGTTTTGTAAACAGGACGATGTTGTTTCTTTTCAGAATTCAATCTATGCCCGTCCTCGTAAGCCTGGTGAGTCCTTGGAGGTTTATGCAGCTGATCTCCGACGCCTAACTAAGCTGGCATTTCCCGATCACAACACTGCTGCGCGTGATAGTGAACTGCTCCGTCGCTTTCGGGCAGGACTTAGCCTGGATGTGCAACGCAAATTGTTTGAGCATGGCGCGGATAACTTTGCCGATGCTTTGAAGGCAGCGCAACGCTTTGAAAGAGCTGACGAAGCATTAAAATTTTCGCCGTTGTTCCAACAGCCATCACTCGCCGCTGCCGCTTCCCCTGCGCCTGCTGCAAATGGGCCTTCCTCTTCCATTGCTGAACTCACTGAGTCTGTTTCTGACCTTAAACTCCACCTTCAGGTACTTTCAAAGTCTGTGGCTGCTATGGCCCGAGAATTTTCTTCTCAGTCTCAGTCTTCATCATCCTCTGGGAGAAATAGATCAGCGTCTCCTTTTCATTCTTCATCTTCTCGCCCTCGTTCTCCTTCCCCCTACCGTCCTCGTGACACATTTTCCTCGCCTTCCTCCCATTCTCAGTCTCGGTCACGCCGTGATCAATATGATGATCGTCATAATTCTTTCTCTCAGCCTCGCCCTCAGTCTCCACATCCTCGGTCGACTCCTGGTGGTTATGCATCCACCACTTCTGGGCGTTCTCCCCGTCGTCCTTCATTTGATCACCACAGACATGTTTCTCACAGGCGTCGCCCTTCTCAGTCTCCTCATTCTCGCTTCAATCGAGACTTGTCATCCCGGCAAGTTTCCTTCGATGATGCCCGTAACAATGGCCATTCGGAAAACTGGTATTAGCTGATGGTGTGGGTCATCTGTCAGCTTCATCAATTTCAAGACCCTCATTGCACTCCAGTGTCACCGAGGCACTACCACGTGTTTTGGTGACCATTGGTTCCACACAGATTGCTGCTTTGATTGATACAGGTGCAACAGTCTCTCTCATCAGTGACCAGATGCGTCTATCACTTCCTGTGCTTTCCCGTCGACAGTTTTCTCGCATTCCGAGGCCTGTAAACTCAGTTTCTGGTGATCCGCTAGATACACTTGGTTCTCTTTCAGTGGATTTTAGTTTGAACTCTCATCGCTTTTCCTTCATGTTTCAGGTTGCAAGAGATATTCATCCCCCTCTCATTCTTGGCTGTGACTTTCTCCACCAGCACCAGGCCTGTGTAGATCTGTCTTCTAGACAACTCACACTCAATTTTTCGTCATTCCCATTCATGACACACGAGGATGCAACGCCTCTCTCTGTCACTGCTGTGGTTGCTGAGAAAACCATTGTCCCTCCGTGGTCTGAGATGGTTCTCCCTGTCTCTCTCCATTCTGATGCAATTTCCTCTACCCAGTCTACCTTCGATGGGGTCTTGGAACCCAATATTGACTCCCCAGTTGTTGTCGCATGCTCTTTGTCTTCAGTTACTGATGGCATTATTCCTGTCAGGGTGGCTAATCCTACCTCCGCCTCGGTTGAATTGCATCCAGGTATGCGACTTGGAGAATTTCATTCTCTCCTTGGCCGTGATGCTGAAAGTTACTCGGCTTGTTCTGTTTCTTCCTCCAGTCCTCCTGCTTCTCCCACAGCCTCTCCAGCCTTTGATTTCTCTTCCTCCTCCCTCTCTCCATCTCAGCTGGTCAGCGTTCAAGCCTTACTGTCTGAATATGCTGATGTATTCAGTCAGACACCTGATGATTACGGTCATACAAACCTGGTGCAACACACAATACCCACTGCGGATGCTACGCCGGTACGACAGCGGGCATATCGTGCCTCTCCTGCCATCAGGGAGGAGATCAGACGTCAATGTGATAAGCTCCTTGATGCTGGTGTGATTGAGCCCAGTACTAGTCCATGGAGTTCGCCTGTGGTGATGGTCAAGAAGAAGACTGGTGGGTATCGGTTTTGTGTGGATTATCGCAAACTGAACAAGGTCACCTGTCCCGACTCACATCCACTCCCACGTATTGATGATACAATTGATGCTCTGGCTGGCAACTGCTTCTTCAGCACAATGGACTTGTCAAGTGGATACTGGCAGGTTGGCATGCACCCCGAGGATAGTCAGAAAACTGCTTTCACCACGGGCACTGATCTTTTCCAATTTAAGGTCATGCCTATGGGTCTGCGCAATGCACCTTCTACGTTCCAGAGGTTGATGCAAATGGTGTTGCAAGGTCTTCACTATGACTGTGTCTTAGTGTACTTGGATGACGTGATTGTCTTTGGCCGAACTTTTGATGAGAAGCTCCAACGTCTCGATGAGGTTTTTGGTCGTCTCCGATCCGCTGGCCTAAAGTTGCGTCCTGAAAAGTGCCACTTCTTTCAAACCAAGGTAACGTTTCTCGGTCATGTTGTGTCCCCAGAGGGCGTACTACCCGACCCATCAAACATCGAGAAGGTACGTGACTGGCCTACCCCAACTAATGTGACAGAAACGCGGGCATTCCTGGGACTGTGTAGCTACTATCGCCGGTTTGTAAAGGATTTCGCTCAGGTTGCCCAACCTCTCGTCCACCTGACAAGTAAAGGGGTTCCTTTCATTTGGTCAGAAGAATGTGAACAGTCCTTCCAATCACTGCGTCAAACTTTGATCTCTCCTCCTCTCATGGCTTTCCCAAACTTCTCCCATCCTTTCACTCTCTACACAGATGCGTCAAATTTTGCTGTAGGTGCTGTTCTCACTCAGAAGCTGGAGGGTAGAGAACATGTCATTGCTTATGCCAGTCATTCACTTTCTCGCTCTGAACGTAAATGGTCTACATACGACCGTGAATTGTGGGCTATTGTGTGGTCAGTTCGGCACTTCAAACACTACCTTCTCACGTCTACTTTCGTGGTTGTGACAGATCACAAACCCTTGACGGGGCTGAAGAAAATGTCAATCACGCATGACAACACAGGCAGGCGCAGTCGCTGGATGCTCGAGCTTGATACATTCAATTGGACAATTGAACATCGGGATGGCATGAAGCATGCAAATGCTGATGCTCTGTCTAGGGTGCCTGATTCATCTACGGTGCCCGACTCAGCTGCGGCTGTTCAGCCGCAAAGGTTACTTCCTACTGCTCCCTCACCTCACTCATTGCCTCAACCTCCTTCCTCTACATCAGTTGAACTTCCTCTTTCATCACCTCCTGTATCTCAGTCTTCTTCTTCTTCTTCATCCCCTTGCTTGCATCCGCCTGACAGTTCCGCGCCAACGACTGATGATGTCATAGATGGCAATGCTTTCTGTGCAGCCCTCTTAGATGGAGGCCACCGCCTTCATCATGCACAGCACAACGACCCCGTTTTGCAAACAGTCTATGCTTGGGTGCGCGGTAAGAAATTTCCACACAGGGCATCAATTCTGCGTTCAGAATCAACTCTCCGGAAGTTTCACAAGATGCGACACAAGCTGGTCATACAAGATGGTTTGCTCTGTCGCAGGCAGCGACTCTCTTCTGGTAAGACTGTTGACCAGATACTGATTCCTCCGGCTCTTGTTCCCAAGGTGCTTCCTCGCCTCCACGGGTCATCGGCTTTCACAGCTCATTTGGGAGCGCAAAAGACATTTGAGAAGGCAGAACGTGTCTGTTTCTGGTTCGGAATGCGCCAAGACATAACTGACTTCTGTAGGAGTTGCCGTCCATGTCAAGAGCGTACGAATCCGACTCCAGCTCGCAAAGCACCCCTACAGTCGATCGCTGCCACTCGCCCATTTGAACGAATTGCAGCTGACATCATGGAATTACCCCTCACGGCTAATGGGAACCGTTATTTGCTAGTTGTGATGGATTACTTCACCAAGTATGTGAATGTGTATCCGTTGGAAAATCAAACAGCCACCGCTGTTGCTGACTGTCTCTTTCACAAGTACATACGGCAGCATGGTATTCCAGAGTCGTTACATACTGATCAGGGGAGACAATTCGAGTCCCGGGTTGTGAAGAACTTGTGTGCAAAGATGGGTATCACAAAGACACGTACCACGCCATACCATCCTCAGTCCGACGGGATGGTGGAGCGATTCAATCGCACTGTAACCCAAATGCTGGCTAAGCGATGTTGCCAGGTTGGCTCACAATGGGACGAAGTTCTATCTGAGATTGAATTTGCATACAATACTACACCTCATTCGTGCACTGGTGAGACCCCTTTCTTCCTTGTACATGGCCGTGAGGCTAGACTTCCACTGTCTGTAGTGTTGGATGCTCCTTCTGATGATGCATCATCATCCATTGATGAGTACACTTCCCGACTTCTAGCCAGGTTAGACTTTGCATTTGATGTGGCGTCTGATCGGTTGAAGGTTTCACAGGAGACACAAAAACTGCATTATGACGCCCACTCTCGGTTTGTCCCGTACGCAGTTGATGACCTAGTCATGATAACTGACCCACCATCGTCTCGTATGAAATTCGCCCCAAAGTGGAAAGGGCCATACAAGGTAATGGAAGTTGATCCCAGAGGTACTGTTTATTGTCTACAGGATCCCATTAACCCTTCTGTCGCACCGAAAGTCTTGCACTACAATCGGTTGAAGCCATACATTGCACAATCCTATACTCACCCACATATCCCGTCATCAAATGACCCTGGATTGAGCAGTCCAGGCTCAAACCCTCCTCCCTCTCCGTCCCTACCCGTCTTCTTACCATCTCACCCTTCTCCATCATCTAATACCTCCTCTCCCACTTCCCGCCAGAGAACCGTCAATGAACCATTCCCCTCCACCTCCCATGATACAGCGGTCCCTTTAACGCATGCCTCAAGCACACCCACAGGGAATTTAACCCCCTCACATGATGGACATGCACGTAACCATGACCCTCAGTATATGACTAGAAGTGGTCGCCGTGTGAACCCCCCTCAGTACTATGGCTATCCTACTCCATCAGACATCTAATTGATTTCTTCTCCTTGTTTCCCGTCTTTCTACATCTCCACTAATTAGGGCCCGCTTGATTCACAGCTTTGAACCTTGCCTACTACCTTCTATTTATGTTTTTTTTTTATAACTTTCTCTGTTTTTTTTTTCTCTCACATTTCAATGAAATGTGCAATTCTTTTAAGGTTCCATGAAGTGAATGTTCCTTGATGTTAATCGAAGCATAAAAGTACAGATGTGTACAATATTAAACCTTATCATTTGATACAATATTTTTGATGTATATATCTCACTACTTCCAATTTATGCACTCTAGCTCAATTGTTTTGCAGGCAGTATGATCTACTATATCTTTTTTTTTTTTATTATTACTCTGTATTGTATGATGTTCTGTTTTATGCAACCTAATGTTGTTGTTTTTGGCTATTTTTGCTGGTTTTTTTTTTATCTCAATAGAGGTGAATGTTTTCGCTTGTTTCAGAACCGTTACATATTATGTTTAATTGCAGTACTGTATATGTATACACACACCTATGTATACAACTTATATATTTAGTGCATTTTGCTGATATTGTATCATTATTTGCCCAAATTATCGGTTTCAATTTTGTATCCCACAATTGGCTTTCTTGTTATTTTCCAGTGCATTTTCTGGTGATATGGCCAGTAATTTCTCTCCTAAACTCCTAAATAAGTATTTATGTTGTGTTATGCTGAGTATTTTAGCAACAACAACAAATGTTAACCTACCTTCAAGCCTGTTGGGTGTTCAGTAACCTAGCGTCAATAATCATACCTGTTTATCCCACACTCACACACACAGAAGAAAAAGATTTTATTTTAAAGAACCTTTACAGTTAGGACCGGTTTTGAATTCTTTCGGTCAATTTCACTTTGGTTATGTATAAATATTTATTTTTTTCTTTCTGTACAACTCTGGTACGTATTGAGTAGTAATACAATTATGTTTAATAATTTTGTGTGTTTTCGCATATTATTACTATGGTTGTTAATCCATCTTGATGTTTTGTATTAGAAACATCATTTGACATACAGTAATGTATGTGTTGTTGTTGTTTTTTTTTTCCCTATGTGTGCTCTAATCTCTTTCTGCTTTATGAGACACCATCATCATTTGCCATTCATTTTATGTTTCCATTTTTGCATGGTGCTTTACCTATATTGTCATTCATATCTACTGATTTCCGTACAATAGACATTCATTCTACTACAAATGAGTTCCCACATGTATATCATGTAGTGAACACATACCCCTCCATGATTTTTGATTAAGTTTTTGACATTGATTTTTTTAATAAGTTTAATGTTTGAGTATGTTTCGTATAAAGTTAATTTCTTTTGATAGTTTTATATTTTAAGTTGTTGCATTTATATGTTATTTTAGAAAACTTCATCGGTTTTGTATTTGATTAACAATTTAGAAACGAGGACGTTTCTTTTGGGAAGGCCATACTAATGTAAGGTAGTTTTATGTATGGTTGATAGGTTATAACACCAGTAAGAGGTTTGTATGTAAGTTTGATAAATGTTGTAACACTGTATGTATAAACAGTGTGCCCAGCAGTAAGAAACTGTGTGTCACAGCGGAATGAATAGAACCCAACTGAATAGGCTTTGGATTAACAATATAGCACTAGGATTAAGAATATAATACAGGGCACAGCATGTATAGCCCTATCTCTACTCCCCAAGTGAGTCACTCTTTTATATTAAAGCAGTATATTGTTCACATGTAACATATACTGGTACAGCTATTAATTAACATGTCTGTAGTTATAGTAACCAGACTAATAAGCATAAACATAGATACAGTGTATATACAGTGTGACTAGGAGAACAAGTCAGTCTTGATTCCCACCTTCTTCAGGTGAGGACCTCAGATAAGCTAAAACCCTAGCCACCCCCTCCGTTGGGTTACGGCTTTTATATTATATATATGGGTTATATCGCACTGATACTTGACTGGATATTGTGAACTTGTTTCCATAATCGAAGCATCTCGTGTTCAATAAACCTGCTGGTGGACTTCAACCAAATGTGTTACGCTTCATCATTGAACTGCTGTTGTTAACACTCTACCACGCTACCTCTAAATTATCGAGTGTTACAATGGCAAAGTTTGACACAATTTCTCATGCTCTTGGTAGGTTTAGACACCAGGAGGTGGCTCGGTCAGTGCCAGCTGCTACTGTAAGTGTTCCAAAAAGGCAGGATGAAATTCAGTCCCCAATTCCACAAGTAAATCTACATGATGTTGGTGAAACTGTGAATGAGAATTTCAATCTAAACTTCGATCTAGATTTTCATTGGGAACTTTCAAATTCTCAGACGTCTGTTGTGGAGATTCATTCTCAATCAGAAGTCACTAAGGAAGTAGCTGTTGTGGAAAATCAAAACAATGTTGACTGTAGAAACACCACTTCCACCTCCAACACAACAACTCGGCAAACAATGCCAATGCAGCAAACACCATTTGTGTTCAACAACTGTAAAATGTAAACTTCTACTAACACTGTGATCACACTTTTACAGGATATAAATGCAAGAAAAGTGAAAATATGTTGAATTTTCTTATTCTTTCTTTATATCGTTGTACATGTGACATCACAAGCTATAGTAGTCTTCTCATCCAGCCTTGAGTGAGCAGAAACTTCAATAAGGCAAGTGCCAAATTGTGTCTCGCCCATAAGAAATTAAAGTTTTTCTAACTCCCGGAAGTTCATTGACCCCGCCTATCACCTTTAACCTTGTGATGACCTTCAACTCCCCAAGGGGCATTTACCATCCAAGTTTGGTCACTAATGGACAAAGGGATCAAAAGTTATGAACTATAATCGAAACGCAACGTAAAAACTTAACATTAGGCCCTTAAAGTTTGTTGACCCGTTTGTGACCTTTGACCTTGTGATGAACTTCAACTCCCCAAGAGACATTTACCATCCAAGTTTAGTCACAAATGGACATAGGGATCACAAGTTATGAGCCATAATCAAAACATGCCATAAAAACTTAACATTGGGCCCGAAAAGTTTGTTGACCCCCGTTTGTGACCTTTGACCTAGTGGTGACCTTCAACTCCCCAAGGGACATCTACCATCCAAGTTTGGTCACAAAGGGACATATACATCAAAAGTTATTAATCGAATTGCATCGTAAAAACTTAATGTTGGGCCCTAAAGTTCATTGACCCCTGCCTGTAACCTTTGACCTTGAGGTGACCTTCACGTTTGGTAAATGTGTAACTTTGTATAAACACTCTTCCCTCCAAGTTTGATTGAAATAGAAGTCCGCAGTAGAGAGTTATTCAAGTTTTTGTAGCGTTATGGACGGACGACGGATGGATGGACGGACGCCGCAGGCGATCCCTTAGTCTCCCCAAACCTCCTGTGGGCTCGACAAAAATTCATAACTTTTGAATGGATTGGGTGATTTCAAGTTCGGTGCTAGTGCTAGTGCTAGTGCAAGACCTAGTGCTGGTGATCGATAATTTTGATCGGTATCGCCTCGTTAATCTGACCGTCGGTGTTGGAGCTCGAAGTTAGCACTAGCACTAGCACCGAACTTGAAATCACCCACTGTCCGATTTTCCTCAAACTCTCACTGATGTATTCTACTAATATTTCTGCATTCACTCAACCTACATATCTATGAAGGTGAACTTGTCCTTTAATACCACGAGCACATAGTTTCGAGAATATTGTAAGTTGTCATATGTCATTTGCTGCAATTGACAGGTGAGCTTCTGATCGCATGTTGCACGATATGTGTAGCGATTTGCGACTCTGATGCAACACTGGGCATATTGACGTGGCATTTGAAAGTAGAACTGACAAGTGTGATCCAACATAGGCTTTTTAAAATTCCATTTTCGATAGGAAAAACTTCGTCTTATGCCATGAAATTTAGTACAGAAATAGAAAACTTATCTAAGATTCCATTTCTGGAAAAAACAAACAAACAAATCGACAAAAATAATGGACAAAATCTTTGTAACTCGCCTAGGAGGGAATTTATTCTTGTAACTTTTGCTTGAAACCGTTGTCGCAGGCCACATAAACAACTAGAATTATCACTGACGGTGATTAACACCCCCGCCCCTAGTGTTGCTTTATAGTATGTGATGTCATGAGGGCAATGACGTTAATACCAAGTTTGTGCACTTGTCGAATTGGAAACAGAATAATTTTAGTTTACTGTACAATTACAGAGATGATATTGAGTTCCACAAGGTTTGGGTAAAAAGTGTGGTTACCATGGCAATGCATTGTCTGATACAAACACAAGGGACATTTTGCATAACTACACTTAAAGACCATCATACACACCAAATTTGACCTTCATAGCTTGAATGGTTCATTTCAATACAAAAATGAGTGGTACCATGGCAACACATTTTCCTTAAAATTACACATTGGTGTCTTGCAAAACTACACTTCTGGATCATAATACATACTAAATTTGACTTTTATTGCTTGAATGATGGAAAAGTTATTTGATCTGCAAGGTTTTGGTAAAATTGTGGTTACCATGGCAACGGTTTGTGTGACAAACACAAAAATTATGTGTTCCACATATATACCTCAGGGCCATAATGCCTACCAAATTTGGTTTCAATTGCTTGAAAACTGTGGAAGAAGTTCACTCCACAGCATGTAAAAAAAAAAATGCGGTTACCATGGCAATGCATTGTCCGATACAAATACAAAGGACATTTTGCAAAACTACACTTAAAGAGCATCATACACACCAAATTTCACCTTCATAGATTAAGTGGTTCTATTTGATACAAAAATGAGTGGTTATCATGGCAACACATTTTTCTTATATTAACACATTGGTGTCTTGCATAACTACACCTCCCGATCATCATACATACTAAATTTGACCTTAATTGCTTGAATGATGTGGAAGTTATTCAATCCACAATGTTTTGGTAAAATTATGGTTACTATGGCAATGCTTTGTCTGACAAACACAAAAATTATGTGTTCCACATCTATGCCATCAAGGCCATAATGCCTACCAAATTTGGAAGTTGTTCACTCCACATGATTTCGAAGAAAACACGGGTTACCATGGCAACGCTTTGTCAAGTACAAACACAAAGAGTGTCTTGCATAACTACACTATCATAGATACCAATTTTGAAATCTATTGCTACACTATCATAGATACCAATTTTGAAATCTATTGCTTAACACTATCTGTGTCACGGGCCGATTAAATCGGCCCAAAACCTGCCATGTACAATGATGTAAATGCTTGGGCCGATTAAATTGCCCTATTTTGATTGACAGATTACTTCAAAGGCTATGACACTACCACTCTACAAACTCATCTGTGATTGGCTGACAGTGTAAGGAAACGATATCCAGTGTGAAAAAAAGCTTCCCCACCTTCAACCAATCAGGAAAGCCTTCTCAAAGTCAAAAAAATTGTGGTGGCCCCGCCCATGTTTATTTGCATTCAGACTGCAATGTATTGTGTACAGTTTTGCTATAGGTTTCTTGTGTGAGAACTTACACGAATCTGTATATGTGGGACTGTAATAAGATCGCCGTGTGCGATGAAAAGATCGTACACATGGGTCAATTTTCATCCATTTTATCTAAGTCAATATAGTGAAATATGAAGTGAAAACATTCAGGATAGGGATTTCAACATCTTTGAATTCTGTGAAGGGGTACGGTTTTAGTGATATCGGCCTCATAAATGAACTGTAGAATAAATGAACACTGCACATTCAGTGCAGCAGTTGTAGCTGTTTACTCAGCACTAACAGCGGTGCAATGGGTCTCTAGTTAGCCGGGGCTAGCGGGGCAGGGTGCTAGGAGCAATAAGGGTACAGTAGCCTCCTACCCGAAGCTGGACAGTCTCGGTCTCGAAGCTTAGAAGCTGAGGTATGTTTGACTGTTGATCATTATTATCTAATAAACCATTAGGCCCCCCCAAAAAAATTGTTGCATTGGCGTAACATGAGATTTTCAAATAGGGTCGGTCGGGCGGTTTTTTTTTTTTTTTTTTGCTACCTGCATTTTACGTGTAAAGCTCGTGCTCAGCTCAGTAAACAGTTACAACTGCTGCACCGAATGTGCTGTGTTCATCTATTCTACAAATCATTTATGAGGCCGATATTACTGGAATTATACCCCTTCACAGAATTTAAAGATGTTGAAATCCCTATCCTGAATGTTTTCACTTCATATTTTACTATTTTGACTTAGATAAGATAGATGCAAATTGACCCATATGTACGATCTTTTCATCGCACACGGCGATCTCTATTACAGTCCCACATATACAGATTCGTGTAAGTTCTCCACACAAGAAACCTATGGCAAAACTGTGCACAATACATCGCAGTCTGAATGCTACGTATACACTGAATAAATCTTGTTAGAGTACGTGTCCGTGTTGGAAACAGATGACGTACTGATCAAGGAAGGCTTATGCGAGGCGCTAGATCGCTCCCTCGTACATCCGATATCCCCAGAGCCGTTTCCACTTCCGGGTTTGTGCGATCGCGATCGCAATCAACAAGATATTTGATATCGATAGCAAAAAAAAAAAAAATAAAAAAACATGGGGTCGGCGGAATTTTTAGGGTCAGGCGGGTTACGCCAATGCAACAATTTTTTTTTTTGGCCTTACTTTGTGAAACTTATGTTCAATGTAGGTTTATCATAAAGCAAATGACTACAGTGATGGTTCAATTCTGTTCAATGAGGAGAGTGCAAAGGAGTCTAGCATACTAGACAGGAATGGACACTCTGAAGACCGAATATTTTCAGTGACAATTTTTACCCTTAGATTATCTTACCATACATGGCAATATTGTAGGACAAGAATAATCTAAACTACAGGTAAAAGTCGTATAATCAATTAATATTTTCATCCTGACTAGATGTCAGCATGCTTTATCTACTTTCATGCCAACATTTCATCCATAAAATCAGAAATTGTGCGAAGTGTGTAAAATGTAGGTTGTACTTGCCACACACTTTTGTTCATAAAATGAAAAGTACTAATGCTACTGACGGAAAAATCACATCATCTGAAAGCTGAATAAATTCTCTATAACATTAGTATAGACCTTTTTGGGGTATAAGAGCATATTATGTGAGAAAATGAGGTGGTAACATGTACAAGTAAGTCTGAAAAGATAATTATGTTACATAAGAGGGCGTCCTACTTAAAATTTGAGGACGCCCTCACTCAGATTATTATGAGATATAAAAGTATAGACCATAAGCTTTCAAATGATGTATAACATGACACATTAATGTCAATAATAACAATCAGAACTGGCCAACAACAATCCCATGTCTCTCTGCACTGCAAAATGTTTGAACATTCTGGCTTTGTCTATGTGACAGAGATAGGGTTAAATACTTTGGAAGTTATTCAATCCACAAGGTTTTGGTAAAATTATAGTTACCATGGCAATGCATTGTCCGACAAACACAAAAAACATGTCTTGCACATCTATACCTCAATATCATCATTTACCCTAAGTTTCATTTAAATTGCTTCAAAACTGTAGAAGAGTTCCTGACGCAAGTTTTTGCAACAGACTGACCGCCCAACAACCTGACAGACATCACAGTGATTCCTATATACCCCCTTCACACTACGTGTGGCGGGGGTATAAATATATTATCCTCTTTTACACTTTGTGCATGTAGGGGTATAATTCTTTTTGAATCATACATGACACCTCCAGGCCTTGAAATAGGATTTTGGAGGGGCAAGGCCATTTAGAAAAGTGCACTTTTTCCAAGAGGCCAGCCATGAAAGGGCACTTAGGTCAGTCAGAGGGGCACCAAGGCCACATTGAAAAGGGCATGTTGGGTGTTTTTTTAAAGGGTGATTTTTGCGACGTTGCAAGAATTTTTTTTTTTCATATTCTAACAACAACCCCCCCCCCAAATACATAATATATATACAGTCAACCTCACGTAAGTCGACATAATCGGGACTGAGCAAAACACGTCGACTTACGCGAATGTCGACTTACGCGTAAGTCGACATTTTGTCGACTTATAAATGAAAATTAATTTCCTCTGTACAGAGTAAGATTTGGATCACGATGCGGATCGCTACCCATATATCTTACTCCTTTTGCCGCCAAAACATGCCTATTGACATGAGCAACAATAATGTTTTAGTTCATGCATAAATCTTGCGCGGGTTAGTAACGACAACGCACAATTCCCAAATCTCTAGAGAGATTTCGAGAGGGCGGGATCGGAAACCTAGGCCCGTTTCTAGACACTTAACGTTTTAAACTTGATTTGAAATATCAAAGGCAAATTCCCCGAAATTGAATTAAACTTTGCGATTTAAATTCAAGTGCGTTGCTGGGAAGATATGCCTGTGATTTCGCATGATTCTGTCGAGATTATTTTTCAGTGCCGACTGAGTTGAAATGTAATTAATTGTGTGATTTTCCTTCCCTAAGTCGCCATATTTGTTCTGCTTAAATTTGTATTGCCATACTCTGAAAATGAATTGTTCTCGCGCTCCGATTCGCAACATTATAACTACCGCTCTGTACGGCGCGGGCCTGTCTGAAATAAGAAGAAGAAAAGTTTGTTCATCCGAAAACAACATCTTTCAGACTACTATAACGTTCGTAAAAACAAACCTCTTACCATTGTCGGACTAATTTAACTTTGGACTGAGATTTAAAACTTCGGCATAGCGAACTTTAACAATAATTCGTTATCATTTTTTTCATTGACATTTTGTGAAGCAGCATGCGTTTCGGTAGTTTGAAACGTGTAAATGTTGCGATGTCTTTCCTCTGCAAGTGCAGACTAAGTTCGGTCACGGCGAAAGTTCCGTTACGAAATAAAAAATAATGCGAGCCTTTTCAACAATAACGCACTTCCGTACATTTTTATGCGTTTAAACGCAGTTTCTAGTTTCGGACAAGAACCGCAAGTCTTTTCTGCAACGCTCTTGCGTTTTAAAAACAGATTTGCATTTGATTTTAGAGTTGCGTTTAAACGGAATTGAGTTTAAATTTCATACAATTTTCTAGTTTTGTGTTATTATCAAACGCAAGTCTTTTCAGCGTTCCATGTGATTTGATGGACTTGTATTTGATTTTCAGAATTGCATTTAATTTTTAATTTTGCTTACGATAAGTCTTTTAAACAATTAGGACCCGCACACTTCCGTAGATGTTTAGAGATGCGTTTAAACGCAATTTCTTAAAGTTTCGTACAAAAACCGCAAGTCTTCTCTGCAACGCTCTTACATTTGAATACAGCGTTACGTGATTTGATGGACTTGCATTTGATTTTTAGAGTTGCGTTTAAACGCAATTGAGTTAAAAAAAAGTTCCCTTCAATTTTCTAGTATCGTGTGATTATCAAACGCAAGTCTTTCAGCGTTCCGTGTGATTTGATGGACTTGCATTTGATTTTTAGTGTTGCGTTTAAACGCAATTGAGTTTAAGTTTCCTACAATTTTCTAGTTTCGTCTGATTATCAAACGCAAGTCTTTTCAGCGTGCCATGTGTGTTGATAGACTTGCATTTGATTTTCAGAGTTGCGTTTAAATGCGAGTTAAAAAAAAAGTTCGCCACAATTTGCATACAGTTGCATTTAATTTGTAATTTTGTTTACGAAATAAAAAATAATGCAAGTCTTTTAAACAATAACACACTTCCGTGGATGTTTAGAGATGCGTTTAAACACAGTTTCTTATAGTTTCGTACAAAAACCGCAAGTCTTTTCTGCAACGCACTTGCGTTTAAATACAGCGTTACTTGTGATATGATGGACTTGCCTTTGATTTTTAGAGTTGCGTTTAAACGCAACTGAGTTAACAAAAAAAAGTTCCCTACAATTTTCTAGTTTCGTATGATTATCAAACGTAAGTCTTTCAGCGTTCCGTGCGTTTTGATGGACTTGCATTTGATTTTTAGTGTTGCGTTTATACGCAATTGAGTTTAAGTTTCCTACAATTTTCTAGTTTCGTGTGATTATCAAACGCAAGTCTTTTTAGCGTGCCATGTGTTTTGATGGACTTGCATTTGATTTTCAGAGTTGCGTTTAATTTTTGATTTTGCTTACGAAATGAAAAAAAATAATGCAAGTCTTTTCAACAATAACGCACTTCCGTCATTTCCGTAGATGTATAGAGATTTATTTAAACGCAGTTTCTAGTTTCGTACAAAAACCGCAAGTCTTCTCTGCAACGCTCTTGCGTTTAGATACATCGTTGCGTGTGATTTGATGGACTTGCATTTGATTTTTAGAGTTGCGTTTAAATGCAATTGAGTTTCAGGTTCGTAACAATTATTTTCTAGTTTCATATGATTATCAAACGCAAGTCTTTTCAGCAACGCAATTGCGTTTAAATGCAAAAGTTGCGTGTGATTTGATATCACCTGCATTTGATTTTTTTGAGTTGCATCATTAGTTGCATTATAATAAATCTTTTTAGAAAGGGCCCTGGTTTTAATACCGCTTCGGAATAATCAACGTTAGAATATTCGGATTTACAAAAACAGGGGCAGGGGGCACATACCCCCCCCATACTTTTTGGGGCACCATCAAAATGTGCCCCCTTTTCTGGAATATGCCCCTTATTAGGAGAATGGGACCGATTTTGCACTAGAAAGGGCAACTGAAAGTACAAAAAGGGCCTGGAAGGAGCACAGGGGCAGCTCTCGGGGGGGGGGGGGGGGGCAGGGGTACACAGTGCCCCTCCACGTTTTGGAGGATTAACTAAATGTGCCCTTTTTTCTTTGAAGGTGCCCCTTCTTTCCTGTAAAGGGGGGCACACTCTTTCCTAAGGGGCAGTTTTAAGAACAAAAAGGGCACTTTGAGGAACGAAAAGGGCACTTTGAGGAACGAAAAGGGCACTTTGAGGAACGAAAAGGGCACTTTGAGGAACAAAAAGGGCACTTTGAGGAACAAAAGGACACTTTGAGGAACAAAAAGGGCACTTTGAGGAACAAAAAGGGCACTTTGAGGAACAAAAAGGGCACTTTGAGGAACAAAAAGGGCACTTTGAGGAACAAAAAGGGCACTTTGAGGAACAAAAAGGGCACTTTGAGGAACAAAAGGACACTTTGAGGAACAAAAAGGGCACTTTGAGGAACAAAAAGGGCACTTTGAGGAACAAAAGGGCACTTTGAGGAACAAAAAGGGCACTTTGAGGAACAAAAAGGGCACTTTTGAGGAACAAAAAGCGCACTTTGAGGAACACTTTCAACTAACCAGCCAACCCGTGTTCACATACAGTGTTACGGGGGTGGGGGATCTGCACAATTTTTTTTACATTTCATTTCACTTTTTTTCGCATGCGTACCCTCGATCACATTTACTTTGAGCATGCGGGCATGAATGCAGAGCGAGAGAGATGGCAATTCTCGTAGCCGTCCGACATGCCTGGCACATAGCTTGCGACCACTTGCTCCAGACGATTTAATAGCCGCATTCCCCACAGTAACACACGCATGCACATACTGCACCCACCCAACGCGCTCAACCGCTGATTGCGACACTCGACGTACAGACACCATCAACGTACTTCCGTACGTACGCGCGGGCACACTACGAATACACTACCTAGCTAGTAACTCTATGGCCGCTGCGCTGCGGACTCGGAGGCAGTACAGTCGGAACGGTCAAAGCCGGTCGGCCGTACCGTACGTACATAAGTACAAGTGAACGTGCACGTTGTCTCGTTGAGTTTGAATCAGATATATTGGGACGCGAGTGAACTGAACAGAAGGTATGATATTTGAGATGAGGAAATTTGTTCAAGCTTACTGAAGTGTAGACTTTGAGAAAGGGCATATTATACGTCATAAACAAGAACTTTCATTCTAAAAGGGCACCACGGCCACAAGAAAAAGGGCACATTTTTTTGGCCGTAACTTTGATCACGGAAGAAAGGGCATTGCGGCCAACGAGAGGGGCACCGACGGCCATGGCCGTTGGTGGCCGTCGGTTAATTCGAGGCCTGCACCTCCATCTCACCGTAAGGAAATACTCTAGCTTTATGATGCCACAGTTGGTCAGAGTGGGTGTGATAGGTGGAATCTTGAGGAGTTTGTTATTCCAGTTTTCTGTCCGTCGCCCTCGTATTGTGGTTCCCTGAAGAGCAGCAACAGCATTACGAACTGATCTTGACTTGCCATCTGCAAAGAAAGTGGTGCGTTGGTACAGAGTCGCCCGAGGCTTGATGCGCCTTGCTGATCCATTTTGGAACTCTGCAGATATCGCAATTGACTCTCCTGCACAAACGATAATGCAATGACAGTAACACTAATACTGCGGGGCATTTCATGAAGTGTTTTGCTCTCATCAGTGAGATGCAAGGATTTCAGTAGCTTATAATTTGTCTGAAAAAAATAAAGCACGCTTCAAGGAAGAAGTGAAATTTAGCACTTTCACTTGACCTTTGACCTTTCGGCAAGAAACTTCCAAGAGAATCTCTATTGGGTAATACATACATACACTAAGTTTCAAGAAAAATCCTGCAGGCATTGCATACGTATGCAGAGGGAAATTGTGAAATTTTGAGGATTTGACCTTGACCTTTGACCCATGACCCCTAAATTCCCTAGATAATCACTGTCAGTCAGTACATTCATATGCACTAGGTTCCATGAAAATACTTTGAACCATTTGTGAGATATGGAGAAAAAAGTGAAATGTAACATTTTCACTTGATCTTTGACCTCTGACCTCACAACCCAAAACTCTCTTGGGAGAATCTTTATTTGGTAGTTCATGTATACACTAAGTTTCAAGAAAATACCTTCAGGCATTGCATATGGGGTAAATGGTGACATTTTGAGCATTTGACCTTGACCTTTTGACCTTATGCATGTGCACCCAAAAGTTGATAGGCACAACTTCGCCCACTTATACAGCTGTACATGCATGCAAAGTTTAATTAGGATACCTCAAATGGTTTTGTGGTTACGCCGTCCACAAAACTGATTACAGACCAACGGACGGATGGATGGACAACCCGAACATTCAGGCGATACTTTGTGGGGAAGGCATAAAAACTCAGGGAGTTAGGTCTACCCACATTTTTGTGTATGATAGGGGTAAAAACAAAAACAAAAAAAACAAAAAACAAAAAACAAAAAACCAGCTGCTGTTGTCATGGCAATAGATTAAAAAAAAACACAACAAAAAATGGCGTCCTGCACAACTACATATGTACACAATACATTAATCGTATATCCAAAATTGCAACTGAATTGCTATGAAACTGAGAGTAGTTCAGTCCACAACATTTTGTAGGATCTTTTATTTAAAAATTTGCTGTTGCCATGGCAATGCATTATGTGATACAAACGAAAAAGGTGTCTTGCACATCTTCTTCTGATAGCGGACACACATGCCAAATTTGGGTCAATTGCTCAAAAAATGAGAAAGTAGTTTGATCCACAAGATTTTGCAACAGACTGACTGCCCGACCAACAGATCGCCCAGCAACCCAACCTCAGTGATTCCTATATACCCCCATACACACTACATGTATGTGTGGGTGGGGGACCATAATTACCGCCTGCCAACAGTTCTCAGAGAGTAGCTGGTTTGTTTGTTCCACTGTATTTCCATTCTAAAAGATGTAAATTGGGCAAATTCTGTGACGTGTTAAAGCAGGACTGCACACTGGCACCGGTCCGACGGTCAAAGACCGGTAAAAGTCACTGTCGGACCGGTAACTTTTCAGGAAATCCACAAGTTACTGGTCCGACATGACCAGTAAAAAAAAAGCATTGGCGGGGTCAGTAGAAAGAAAAAGAGCAGCCCCGATCAGGGAGAAACAGAATGCAAGATATCGCACTGTTCAACAAGTTTTACGCAAGTTTTCGTTTATGTCTACCTGTGCAATTTGTACAGTAAACATATATTAGTTTTGAGCACTAGCAGTCGACCGGATTCGCGCTCGCTTGCGCGATGGCGCTGCTCACGCACTGCCATGCCGTGCAAAACATGTACAATTTAACTGTTGAAATGCATGTAATTCCCCCGATCCCCGTTTTGTTTGTTCGTTTGCTTGCGATCGGCGGTCATGCCAGACAAGAAGCACTGATAGAAGCGCACGCATTTCTGGGTCATTTTACTCATGATTTTTTAACGCAAGATTGATCCGATCCCGGCTTGGCAGCAGCGTGGCAGTTGACATGTTAGAACTAATTTACTTGTGCCGATTTTTAGAAAAAGTAAAAACATATTCGATATTCAGCGATACAGTAAATGGATCTGATTGCGTTCATTTTCATTTTACACAGTCATTTCACAAATGAATATTTTCATTCGTTCAGAATGGTCTCATAATGAAGATAGGCGCAAAAAGGATCACAAAATCGGCCCATCCGTGTACTTTTTAAGAACGCATGCACAAAATGTAAAGAGATAATACTAGGGAGAATAAAAAAATCATGAAATCATCGCAGTCCCGCTCACATATTTGAGGTAGAAATCGTCGCAAAAAGGATCATGAATTCGGCCGCCTCGTACACCTTTCAAAAGCTCATGTACGAAATGCGAAGAGATTCTAGAGGAGAAAAACAAAATAAAGGACACATTTGTTGCGTGCATCATAAAAGATTACAGCCGAATAATAATTCAAGAAATCAACGCAATCCCGTTGAAATTTGAGGAAATAATAGGCGCAAAAAGGATCTTGAATTCAGTCCTGCATGCCGTGTTGGTTATTAAAAATGCATGCACAAATGCGACAAGATTATCGGGAGAAAAATAAAAAACATATTTTTGCCCTTCTGGTGCGTGAATTACAAAAGATTACATCCGAAGTAATTCATGAAATCGCCACAATCCCACTGATATTTGATGTAGAAATAGGCGCTAAAAGGATCGTGAATTTGGCCGTGTCGTATACCTTTTAAGAACGCATGTACGAAATGGGAAGAGATTAGCGGGAGAAAAAAAAAGGACACATTTTCAACCCCTTTTGGCGCTTGCATCATATAGATTACAGCCCAATAGTAATTCATTAAATTATTGCAATCCCGTTGAAATTTGATTAAACAATAATAGGCGGAAAAAGAATCTGGAATTCGGCCCTGCATGCAGTGTATAATTTTGAAAACGCATGCACAATTGTGAAGAGAATATCGGGAGAAAAATAAAGAACGCATTTTCAACCCTTCTAGTGCGTGTATCACAAAAGATTAAACCGGAATAATTAATGAAATACTAGTAGCGCAATCCCGCTGATATTTGATGTAGAAATAGGCGCTAAAAGGATCGTGAATTTGGCCGTGTCGTAAAGGCCTACCTTTTAAGAACGCATGTACGTAATGGGAAGAGATTATTGGGAGAAAAATACAGGACACACTTTCAACCCCTTTTGGCGCGTGCATCATAAAGATTACAGCTGAATATTCATAAAATCATCGCAATCCTGTTGAAGTTTGAGGAAACAATAGGTGGAAAAAGAATCATGATTTTTGGCTGTGTCGTATATATTTTTTATAAGAACAGATTTACTAAATGCGAAAAGTTTATCGGGGGAAAAAATGAAGGACACATTTTCAACCCCTTTTGATGCGTGTATCATAAAAGATTACAGCCGAAGTAATTCATGAAATCATCGCAATCCCGCTGATATTTGAGGTAGAAATAGGCGCAAAAAGGATTGTGAATTCGACAGTGTCGTATACCTTTTAAGAACGCATGTACGGAATGCGAAGAGATTATGGGGAGAAAAATAAAGAACGCATTTTCAACCATTCTAGCTGGTGCGTGCATCACAAAAGATTACATCCGAAGTAATTCATGAAATCGCCACAATTCCGCTGATATATGAGGTAGAAATAGACGCAAAAAGTATCATGAATTCGGCTGTGTGGTACATCTTTTAAGAACGCACTTACAAAATTTGAAGAGTTTATCGGGAAAAAATAGAGGACACATTTTCAACCCCTTTTGGCGCGTGTATCATAAAATCTTACAGCCGTAGTAATTCATGAAATCGTCACAATCCCGCTAATATTTGAGGTAGAAATGGGCGCAAAAAGGATTGCGAATTCGGCCTTGCATGTCATGTACCTTTCAAGAACGCATGCACAAATGCGAAGAGATTATCGGGAGAAGAATAAAGAACTCCTTGTAGCGCGTGCATCAGAAAATATCACAGCTAAAATAATTCATTAAATCATCGCAATCCAACTGAGCACCAAGAGCAGGTTACGCAGCAAGTTCGTGCGCTGATGTTCAGAAAAAGTCACAAACGCATTTGATACAATCTGGTTTTGTTCATTATCATTTTACACTGTAAATAACAAACAAACATTCTTTTTTTTTTATTTCTTGTGCAATAAATAATGCAAGTAAAAAAAAAAAAAGATTAATCTGTAAAATGTACATAGGGGGGTACGTCCATAAAAAAATAAGAAAATAAGTTTGCAAGTCATTTAATGTTTTTTTCAGGTTGTCGTTGTTGACCGGTAAATTTTCTGTTCAGACCATTAAAAAATGGTAAAACGGGGCATTTACCGGTCCGACAGAGACAGGTCGGACCGGCAGAAAAAATGGGTCAGTGTGCAGCCCTGATTAATGTCATCAAATGTCAAAGTGTGCAGCCCTGATAAATGTCATCAAATGTCATACTTATTTGAGCATATCTCATACATTCTAGACTAATATTCGGCTAGATTTTAGTATGTTGTAGCCTATTCAATTCTCTTTCAAAGTTATGCTATAGTTTTTCAATTCAATGACGTCATCAATGCAGAAATACAGTGGACTCCCATTACAATGAAATCCTCGTGACCGGCAGTATTCTTTTGTTATATTGACATTTCTTTATAATCGAACAAAGAAACAACTAGAAAAGCACTCTGAGAGCTCAGACCTCTGCCAAGCAGCTACTTTCTAATGATGATCTTGCTCTTCCACAGAGATCAGTGATTTCCACCCGTACGTATGCATGCTGAAAAATTGTCCAATAGCGATAACACGTGCAGAGCAGACATGCGGATTTCAGCACAGGGTGAAAGAGTAGTTGAACGTATCACGATGGAAATCTTTTTCTATGTCTCTGCAAATTTGAACGTTATCTAAGCATAAATTAGATTATACATAGATGATACATTCATAAAATAGATTAGCCGTAGCAAGAACTTGCTTACATGAGTATTTGACAACGTTGCAAAATAAAAACGCTGGCATTGAATGGAATGTCCCCGAGCTATCTCCAGGGGCTCGAGGACATTATGGACACGTCGATTTGCGTGTGAGTAAGACGTGATAACAAATGGGTTGAAATGAAGAGGAAATATGAATAAAATACACATTTTAAAGCGTAATATTTCTTTCAAGATTCATTCACAGTTTATTATTTTCTTTCAAAAAATTCACATAAACTAGTGCTGTATTGAGATATCTAAGTGCACATTTGGATGGGTGAACACACATCAACCCTCCTGCCAAGTGGGAATGACACAGTCTTTCAATGATGTATGAATGCTCTTCCCGTGTTGAATTGCGCCGCAGTGTAGATTTCATTTTTTCATTTCATTTCATTTATTTCATTTCCAACAACATTTTCATACACAAAATAACACAACATCAATGCAATGTGGTAACAAAGAAAAATACGTGAAGTTGACAATACTACGCATCACAAAAGCGAAGTAAATAATGAAAATTGAAACTAAAGTTGCAGGAAATGGAGGAGACATGCTAAAAAGCTAAGCTTGTATTTTGCAGTCTCCTCGTGGACAAAAAGACTAAATAACATCAAAAAGCAATTAGCTAGACATAATATATCGGTGTACAACACATACAGACCTATACATATAAACAAACAAACAAACAGACAGACAAACAAACACAAGCAACCTCTCTTGTAAAGAGAAAGATAGAGAGAAATAAACAAAACACAGTAAAGGAAAAAGAGGAAAAGAGGAAATTATTTTGAAAGAAGAAACAGAAAGAGACAAGAGGACAGGGAAAGGCGAGAAAGGAGAAGAGATGAAGGGTCTATACCAGCACACGCGAGGCACATGATGCGGTGGGTCACCGAGGTATATGTACATAATGTAGGAAAGGAATAGATAAAAGAAAAGAGTGAATATAACGAATATAAAAGAGAGCTCAGAATTAAGGCTAATTAAAATATAACTCATTCAACTATATAAGAATTTATGAACAACTTCTTCAGTTTAAATGTGAATGTGTTTAAACTTAGAACTTGTTTCATACTATTATCGAGAGTGTTCCAAAATTTGGGGCCAGTAAAAGAAAACATGGATTTAGCAAACATAGTCCTAGTTAATGGCAAATGAAATGAGTTGGATTGCCAGGTAGGATAAAAATGAACAGATCTATTTTTAGTGAACATGGACTCAAATACAAATGGGAGAGAATTATTGGTAAGTTTGTACATAAATTGTCCTAGGTGTAACAAATACAAATCCTTAACTTTTAAGATATTGTTTTCATGGAATAATACATCAGTATGACTTCTCCACGATTCATTGCAAATAATGCGAAGAGCTTTTTTCTGTAACAAAAGTAATCTTTCCAAATGAGAAGAATGTGTGTTTCCCCAGGCGAGTATACCATAATTCAAATAAGGTAAAATCAGAGATGAATATAACATCAAAAGAACATTTTTGGGTAAACAAAATTTAACTTTATTTATAACACCTATATTTCTTGAAATGATACGGCTTATGGAATCAATATGTAAATTCCAAGTAAGTTTACGGTCAATAATCAAACCTAGGAATTTGATTGAAGAAACTTCTTCGATAACTGTATCATTCAGATATACATTTCTAGGTACATTTTCTAAAGAGTTACTAAAAATCATACATTTAGTTTTTTTGATATTTATGGACAATTTATTTGCTCTTATCCATTGAAGTAATTTATCCAATTCAACATTTAAAACATCAATTAACATATTAGGATCAGAATGTGACAAAAAAACATTAGAATCATCAGCAAATAACAGAAAGGAAAGAATACTTGATGAATTCGGCATGTCATTAATGTAAAGGATGAATAAAAGAGGTCCAAGCAAACTTCCTTGAGGAACTCCACAATTAACATTTTGCATGACAGATGTATGCCCATTAACATAAACAAATTGCTCACGGTTAGAAAGGTAACTTCTAAACCACTCCAAGGCCTTTCCTCGGATACCATAATATGATAATTTATAAAAAAGTATATTGTGGTCAATGGTATCAAAGGCCTTGGAGTAGTCCAGGAAAACGCCGATTGTATGATGAAATTGATCAATGGCTTTTGAAACTTTATCTAAAAAGGTAAGTATTGCGTGGGAGGTGTTGTGGTTTTGCCGGAAACCAAACTGATAATCAGAAATTATTTTATGAATATCCAAAAACTTCAATAATCTAAAATGAACAACTTTTTCAAGTAATTTCGAAATAGAAGTCAACAAAGATATAGGTCGATAATTGCAAACATCTTCCCTATCCCCTTTTTTATAAATAGGAATTACTTTAGAAATTTTCATATCCTCAGGGACAACTCCGTTACACAAAGACAAATTAAAGACGTGTACTAATGGATCAACAATAGAATTGATAATATTTTTCGAAAGAACATTATCAATACTGTCATACCCGGCACTTTTCTTGTTTTTCAAATTCTGAACAATATCTAACAATTCATTTCTCTCTAAAGGAACAAAAAACAGTGAGTTAGGATTACGAGTTTGTAAAAAATCAAAAAAATTCTTTTGACTATCCGGAACATTGTGAGCAAGATTATTGCCAATTTGTGAAAAATACTGATTAAAAATATTTGAAATGGATGTAGCATCATCGATAATCAAATTGTTATGTTTGATTGTGGTAATACGCGGTTTCTCCGTATTTTTATTAATAACTGTATTAATAATTTTCCACGTATTTTGAATATCATGTTTAAACAAAGATAACTGATTAATAAAATATTTACGTTTCTCGCATCGTATTACTTGCGTGAGAACATTCTTATATGAAGTATATTTATAATGAGATTGCTGAGTGCGTTTAAGTTTATCAACATAATACAAATTATTTTTACGGTTAATCGATCGCAACAAAGATTTAGATATCCAAGGCAGCCTAGGATATCTTTTGTAATTGTTACATTTTTTTCTAACAATGGGAACATGTTTATCCAAAATGGAAATTAGCGTTTGCATAAACAAATCATAAGATTCAGTTGGATCCTCTTTATCATATACATCAGTCCAGTCCACTCTGTTTAGCTCGTCTTGTAACCTAACTATACTGTCAGGTGTTATTTTCCGGAAACTTACCATAGGAGGCTTTAAAGAAATTCTACGGTTAAGGGGTATATAAGTGAAGATGGGATAATGGTCAGTTAAATCTGATAAAATAATTCCAGAGACAGGTAAAGGGCTGATGTTACAAAATATATTGTCGATAAGTGTTGCAGAATGATTGGTAACACGAGTTGGTTTTGTTATAAGCGGTAAAAAAGACGAGGAAGTCATTATATCCAGAAAATTTTGGGCATTGTTTAAAGTCTGAAACTTTGATAAATCAACATTAAAATCTCCCATAATAAAACAATCTTTATTATTAAAAATTGGGTTTGATAATAAGGATTGTACGTAATCAAAAAAATCATAGATATTTGAATTCGGAGGTCTATATAATACTGACACAATTATATTCTTTGAATAGGGACCTTAATTTCAATAACAAGTGATTCAACAATTTCACTCATACAGTTCAATTCATCATGAATAACATAATCCAGACTTTGTTTTACATATAAGGCAACGCCTCCGCCCATTCTCTGATTTCTACTATTATGTATGAAATCATAACCTGGGAGTGAGAACATAGAAGTAGATCCATAAGTGGTCCATGTTTCACTAAGACCTATTACATTAAAAAAGGATCCATGAGTGCCATCCATAAACAAGCGAAAATTATCAAAATTATGATTCAAACTCCTTATATTCAGATGCATTAAAGACAAATTATTGTCACAATCATTACCTTCAACGAAAGATTTGATATTGTTAATAGTGAAATATTCTGAACTTGGATATTGTTCATTGTTATTCTGACAAAAATTAACACTATCCTCATAAAAATTAAAAGGTAACTGATAATCTTTACTAGAGGGGTCATTATTTGCCTGTGTTTCCGTGTTATTACTGAACATTTCAAAAAACTCATCACTGTTTAATGAATGAAAGGAAAAGTCTTCGACTCGCATCATCTAGGAGTCAGAAAGAAATAGGACGTACTCGGTGCCATCGAGCGCCAGTGTGCGTTCAAGCATGCATGGCAGAGACCCCAGGAGGATGAGATAAGAGAAAGCATAAAAGAATGTAAGAGGACGAGAAGGAGGAGGAAGGAACAGAAAAAGTGGTAGAAGTAGAAATAAGAAAGAAAACGTAAATATCGGAGAATTACAAGAGAGCAAAGGACAAACAGTAGACAAGAACAAGACAAACACCACAAAAAACACATACCTATCGACTCATGACCAAGGTACATTTCCGAAAAACTAAACCTTATCATCGCTCTCCCTGCCCCCCCCCCCCCCCCCCACTCCCTGAGAAGAGTATGTCAAAACTGGTCAGGCAAGATAGACTCCGAATAATGCATTTACAATCCTTTTTTTGTGAGTACAGTATTCAGTTAGTGCACTGGATGAAAGTTGCCAGTGAACCCGATGTTACACTTGCTCTTATGGGCTAGGCTGAAGCTTTTCATTGGTCGAGCCTCGTCACGCCACGCTACTACGTCACCCAACACACATTTGACGAGAATGCGTTCACTGGTGCATGTATTGTAAACCTTCGGTATGTGACAGTTATTGTTCCATCTCAAAACTGAACAAAATCAAAGCGTTTGTTACCAGTACATTGTCAAATATATCGTTAGATTTCAGTGCATCTGGGCAGGGGTTCACCGAACCATGCCCCTCTGTCATTTACATCTCAGTTCCCACATTATCATATTAACGAAGTCTCATTACGAACACACTATACAGAGACCTGTCCAATTGTTAATTTCTGAGTTAAATGCCTGTACCAAAGTATTTTATATTCCCGGGCGGATCCAGAAATTTGCGATAATAAAAGGGGGTGCATGCACCCCTCCCCCGTTTTCTTTCTCTGTCTTTTGTTTTAACAAAGTATGAAGGGGGGGGGGGGGCGTGCAATCTGTGTAGGAAGAGGAAGGAGAGCTACGGCATCTACATCTACAAGGTTCTGAAGCAAGTACAGATTGCACCTAAGTTCACGGCCAACTTCACAGATGGGAACCTAATTAGTGATTTACAAAGAGGCCATATGTCGATGGGTCAAAGGATGGTGAACGAGACATTAAAATCAAGAAAATCATACAAAAGAAGGTGTCAAAGCAGAGGGAAATGTCTGTTAAAACAGATTTTTTATGTGACTTTTTAAAATATATTCGTACCACTGAAAAATCGTGAGTTAAAACTGACTGATTTACTTCACCGATTTTCGCTCCAGAACGGCCGTCTTTTCGGGGCCCTAAAATATGACGTCATGACATGGACGAACGTACCCTTTACGATCGAGTGTGCAGCGCTAGCTAGCTCTACATCGAGTCCGCCATTCATAAAGCATGTAGTTCTTTGTGAGCGGATGCAATACAATACTGTACCTTGGCTGTCTTTAGTCGCATCTGCTTTATCGGCAGAAACAGCAGGGTAAAATGTACCATTATTTAAAAAAAGAAGAAGAGATGAATGAATAAATAAATAAATAAATGAATAATAGCCATAATAATACTAATAATATAGTCTGAAGCAACGTCAGTAGCGAACCGCCGAGTCCCCGCCGGAGAGCTAGTTTGGTGTGTATGGTAGCCCCACTACATATCCGACCGCGTATAATTCGCGCACTGAACACTTAGTACGCACTTCGTCTGCGCGCAAAGCACATAAAAATGGATTGGCTTTGAATGTAGATGAGGATGGTGTGGGAAAACGCGATAATTCACTGTTCATTAATGGTTTTAATCAAGGACAAAATTTCGAATGAATACTTTCACCGAATCGTAATGACAGCACAATGTAATGTCTATGGAAGTTCCTAAAAAGCTTCGTTGACGTTTTCTACAACACGGTGTTCAATACAACTTGGTTTGCGTGCATTGTCAATGCAAAAAACAGCGGTCGATCCTGATAACGCGACTTACCGCGGGGAGCTGAAACGAGGCCACCCTAGTTCGTCGGCGACATTTTTGCACTGAAACTTCGAATCGAAAAGGGAACAACGGCATTTGATAGAGCTGGATTTTCTCAATCACGTAGGTCAAGTTGGAGTTTTTTACGTGAATTTCAGTGTTAAATATTCTTATCAAGCAAATAAACATTAGGCGGTCGATGAGTAGTAGGTCCAACCCTACATAGGCTACTCCACAACGTACAGGTAGATCCTTACGTTAGCTAGGTCAGAGTTCTTGTTCTACCGTAACGTTAGGCTCTAACTGTTACTACTGTACTAACTAGGCCTATTAAATGGTTACTATAAGCCGTTTAAGAGTAGAGACTGAGGCGCGAAAGCGCAAGTAGAAATTTAAAAAGGTATACTTCATGGTAATTCGAAGGAAGATGGATTCAATACGTGAAATTATAACTCACTTTTGCTTGATAGAGTAAACAAGACACGTACAGATACCTCGGTGCACTCAGGCTATCGCCCGCGGCGGCGTGATACAGAGCGTAGCTTAGGTGCAAAGTTAGCTAGCGGTAGCGTATCACATCAGCGAGCGCAGGGCTGATTCGTCCATGTCATGACGTCATAATTTTGGTCACCAAAATTTCGCCAACAGATCGGGTTCAGGTGGTCTAAAAAGGGCCTCAAAACACCATCTCTCAATCGTTCTAAAGACATTTTCACCTTCTGAAAGTTAACTATTCATATTCCTAGAGACTTAAGCTTTGCAGAAATATATAAATCACTTTGTTTATGAATACCGACATTTTTTTCTTGTTCACAATACTTTAAGAGCACACCACAATACCAAGTGCACAATGCTTATCGGACCTTTCGTTCATTGACCATTTGACCTCTGACCTTGTTGAACTGCACCCGTATCTGAACCTGACCTGCATCTTTAGGTTATATTCCTGTGGTGTGAGTTTGGTGGTCATAGCTCAAATCTGTGCAAGTTATTGAGAGTACATCACAATACAGAGAGTAGAGTGCTTAAATATGCAAGTTCATTGACCTTTTGACCTATGACCCTGTTGGACTGCACCCATATTCAAAGTTGACAGGTATTTTTAGGGTACACATACCAATGGTGTGAGTTTGGTGGTCATTGCTCAAAGCTGTGGAAAATTAACAGATTACACCAAACTGTAGATGACGCTGATGACGGAAAAGTGACACCTACATTGTATGTCTCACTTCCTGCTACAGTGTATGTGGGCGAGTCAAAAAATGGTCCTCTTGAGTCTAGTAATGGCAGCAAAAGTACATATAACTGTAGTCCATGTACACAACCTGTGGGAGTACCTTACCTGGACAGTATCCTTTGCGATCAGTGCGAATTGACATACTGATATTCCCAGCTACACAAAGTCCACAGCAGACTGTCTTCTCCTGAAAGCCTGTCTGTGGTGCCTGAATCAGAATGAGAAATAGAAAAAGGTAGGCAGTATGTGATGCCAAACTGCAGAGGGTTTGACACATTTTTCATTGAATGCATGGTACAATATAAAGATGTTGACCCATTCCAGTGGCTAGCAATTGGTAACCTATATCAAAAGTATCTACAGATTTCCTTCCCAAACAAAATTTCCTCACTCTGGTTAATGGAGGGACAGAACACTGAACAGAGAACTTCTGCTACGAACATGGATGTCCAACAGGACCCTACGTATTTACCTCACATGTGTTATGTCAACACAGAAGCAATGGACATCTTACGCACGCAGCCATATTGTGCACATCCACCGAGAGAGGGCTCACTTTATCGTTCATAAAAAATACTTTGATTCGGGTTCCGTTCGAAACTACTTACATGACCGAGGATGGTGACTCAATATCTGACGTCATTAGAAAAATCCAGAGTGGTTTCCAAACATGTTTCAGTGAAAATCCAGAAGAGCAAGACATGCACAATCTCTCATAAAAATTAGAACATTCCTAGCAAAACATTCAACTCACAATGCTCGACATTTGAAGTGTATGTTGCTGTCATGACGAGTTGGTCCCACGGGACACACAGAAAGGATCGTAATTACGATCACTTTTCAGCTTATTTTCTTGACTTTTTTTGTGTTTCGATGGAATTTTTCTGTGAATTGTGATGGCCTGTTTGACATTATTCAGGACATTCCTGTTCATCTTAGAATTTTTTTGCGAATCATTTATTACCCTTGAATTTGACCTTGTGCACTGCTCAGGGCAGTTCGATTTACACTTATGGCAAATCAAATTTATGGTCACCACATGGGCCGCAACACGGGTGGGATATGCAGATTTGATTTCGTGTGTGGGTATACATAGCGGACCATGGAGCCGAGTGCCGCGGGGTCGCGGGATGGCGCGGGTGGTGGCCAAGGTTATGGAAGGATTGTGCCAGTATTCATCCCACGAATACCTGTACCGGTACATTGTGCTACTACTGTCACAATCAAAACTTTCACAAGAAAAACGACTTGACTGTACAGGAGAGAACACAAAGACGACACTAAGGCAGTCAGGTGTCTGTCCATCAGTCACCATTGACTGCTCCAACATCATTTGAACCACCTTGTTATGTTCATTACCATTGCACCATCAGTTGACAGAAAAAAAAATACATTAGTTTGCCAACAACTTCATTTGAGAAAGCGGTAAAATTCAGGCTGACTGACCAGCACTAGCTTGAAATCTCTCAAAATCAGTACTCTCACGCCAAAAGCGTGGAGACAAAATTGATCTTCACACATTTAGCATTCAGCAGTCTCAAGAATTTCTCTGTTGTGTTTGTCATGACATTGTGATTAGTGTTAATTGTAGCATGCCCTATTGAAACACCTTTATCACCTTGTTTTTATTTCATTTTTATTGCTGATTGTTTATCAGCTTTGTTGAAAAGTTTCAATTGATTGCCCTCCCACTCATAAAGCTCTCATTCATGTCATGTTCAGTCTTCGAAATATATGTGTGCACTGCAAGCATAGTATCCACAGTTCAAGACTTTTGTTCAACACTGTAACACGGCAGTATTTTACTACCTCTACATATATTTACATTATCACCTTTCGTTGCTTTGCTCACTGAAAAAAACAAAACAAAACAAACGACCTCACCCACATCCATTGCATCACCTGCATTATTTAGTACATGTTTAACCCTATATCTGGCACATACGCCGTAGCCAGACTGCTCAGACATTTTGCAGTGCACAGACACAAGATTGTTGATGGCCATTTCTGATTATCATTATTGACATTAATGTGTCATGTTATACATCATTTGAAAGCTTATGGTCTAAACTTTCATTTTCCATAATAATCTGAGTGAGGGCGCACTTCAATTTTAAGTAGGACGCCCTCTTATGTCACATAATTATCAATGCAGACTTATTTCTACATGTTACCACCTCATTTTTCCACACAACATGAGCTTGCATCACAAAAAGGTCTCATAGATGTTGTAGAGAATTTATTCAGCTTTCAGATGGTATGATTTTTTCATCAATAGCATCAGTACTTTTCATTTTATGAACAAAAGTCTGTGGCAATTACAACCTAGATTTCACACATTTTGTGTAATTTCTGATTTTGTGAGTGATGTTGGCCTGAAAGTAGACAAAGCGTATTTGTATCTTGTCAAGCTGAAAATATAAATTGAATTGTGCTTTTTTCTTTCAAATTTATATTAATCTTGTCCTACGATAATGCCATAATGATAAGATAATCTAAGGATAAAAATTGTTATTGAAAATATTCAGACGTTGGAGTGTCCATGCATTCCAGTTGATCATCATATGCTAGTCTACGACTTTCTGCACTTTCCTTATTGAAACAGAATTAACTATCACAGCAGTCATTTTCTTTATGATAAACCTGCATTGAACTGAAGTTTCGCACAGTGACGGTTTCATCATGTAATAATAACAAACAGTCAAACACACCCCAGCATCAAGACTGTACAGCTTCAGGCCGCCAGCAGGAAGCTACTGTAACCCTATTGCTCCTTACACCTGCCCCGCTGGCCCCGGCTAACTAGAGACCCATTGCACTGCTGTTAGTGCTGAATAAACAGTTGCAACTGCTGCACCGAATGTGCAGTGTTCATCTATTCTTCAGATCATTTATGAGGCCGATATTACTGAAACTATACCCCTTCACAAAATTCAGAGATGTTGAAATCCCTAATCTGAATGTTTTCACTTCATGTTTTACTATTTTGACTTAGATAAAATAGATGAAAATTGACCCACGTGTACGATCTTTTCATCGCTCGCGGCGATCTCTATTACAGTCCCACATATACAGATTCGTGTAAGTTCTCCACACATGGCAAAACTGTACACAATACATTGCAGTCTGAATGCAAATGAACATGGGCGGGGCCACCACAATTTCTTGGACTTTGAGAAGGCTTTCCTGATTGGTTAAAGGTGGGGAAGCTTTTTTCACGCTGGAAATCGTTTCCTTACACTGTCAGCCAATCACAAATGAGTTTATAGAATGGTAGTGTCATAGCCTTTGAAGTAATCTGTCAATCAAAATAGGGCCGATAATATCGGCCGAAGCATTTCTATTGCAGTTTTTGGGCCGATTTAATCGGCCCGTGACAGAGATAGGGTTAAGCATAAATCTGTACTTCGTTATTCAAGAAAGAAGGAAATTACATCTGTCTGTGCAGCAGTAAGTCTTATTTTTTGATGAGCAGTGGATGGAAAGTCAGCATACATCACTACCTGTAGCTGAATACTCTTTCAGGTCATGTAACACTGTTGTTTGTGATGTTGAATTCATCGACATTGATAAATGATAAAAATAAAAAAGTAAACCACATGCACTCTGTCACTTTCTGGAGACCAAAATAATATTCCAACAGTTCCTGTATTTTGTAAATGAATGATATTCTCCATTGCAGGCAGCAAAAAATTATGAAAATGTTTGCAAGTCTCAGGATCACACCAAATTCATGTCATTCTCTACTAGCATGACTAGTAACGGTACCATGGTACCTTCCAATAATTTTATTCCAAACGCATTCTAACTCTGGCATAGCTCAAAACAGAAAAAACTAGAAATATCACTGAAGGTGATTAATACCCCCGCCCCGTGACGACAGTCTTACCCAAGGAATGATCTTTCCTTGATCTTCTGCCATTTAAATGCCGTTACCATGGCAACGCAGCTTCCGACATGTCCGAAAAATATGTCTTGCACATCTTCCCACCAAGACTATTGTGTGTGCCACATTTCATAAGCTTTTGTCAAAAACTGAGGAAGTAGTTCAATCCACAAGATCTTTCCTTGATCTTCCGCCATTAATATGCCGTTACCATGGCAACGCAGCTTCCGACACGTCCAAAAAATATGTCTTGCACATCTTCCCACCAAGACCAATGTGTGCGCCACATTTCATGAGCTTCAGTCGAATACAGAGGAAGTAGTTCAATCCGCAAGATCTTTCCTTGATCTTCTGCCATTTATATGCCGTTACCATGGCAACGCAGCTTCCAACACGTCCGAAAAATATGTCTTCCACTTCTTCCCACCAAGATCAAGGTGTGTGCCACATTTCATAAGCTTTGGTCAAAAAACTGAGGAAGTAGTTAAATCCGCAAGATCTTTCCTTGATCTTCTGCCATTAATATGCCGTTACCATGGCAACGTACTTTCGGGTACTGTCAAAAAATGCGTCTTGCACATCTACAACCAAAGGCACACATCTGTAGTGTACCAAGTTTCATGGAAATTGGGCAAAAACTGAGGAAGTAGTTTGCAACACAAAATTTTCCATCATTTTGGCTCATAATATGTGAGCTGTTACCATGGCAACATAATTTTTCTCACTGTCAAGAAATGTGTCATGCTGACCTATATCCTAAGACAAACATTCAATATGAATTCCATGAGAATTGGAAGAACACTGATGAAGCAGTTTTGCCATGAAGCATTTTGCCCTATATTTTACCAATAACATGCCGTTACCATGGCAACGCACTTTTTGCCACTGCGGAAATATGTGTCTTGCACATTAACATATTCAGATGAACATCTGTACCTAATTTCATAAAAAATTGATCAAAAACTGTGGGAGGAGTTCGCGACGCAAGATTTGTACCCATTTTTGCCCATAATATGCTGTTACCATGGCAACGTACTTTTGGGTACTGTCAAAAAATATGTCTTGCACATCTACAACCCAAGGCACACATCTGTGCCACGGTTTATGGGAATCGGTTGAAAACTGAGGAAGTAGTTCGCGACGCAAGATTTGCAACGGACCGACCGCCCGACTGCCCGACCGTCCGCTGATTTGTAATATACCCCCTTCAAACTTCGTTTGGCGGGGGTGTAAAAAAAAAAATAAGCAGCTAGAAGTGTAAAGTTTATTGTGAGAGTGGGTCGATGATGACTATTGTCTGAGGTTGCTACAGTGCACTCTTGTTAGAACAAACACGGTTGTAACACTACTGGCTCTTTTTTTTTTCTTCTTCTTCTTCTGTTATTTCAGTAGTTTATTTGTTGGGTTACGAGGAAATTTCAATGTAACCTAAGAAAGACATCCCGAAGACGTCCTTTCAGAACACAAGTCCACCGTAGTGACAAATATGAGGTGACAAATGCATGGTTGAATATTATGGACAGGGTGTTCTCTTTCATGTATGTTACTGTAGATACTTTTCACACTTTTTAGGGTCATGGGCACATTTCATTTATGTGCACCTAAAAATATAAAGCACTATATTTTCATTGTTTCTTTGGTTTTTTTTTTTTCAATTGGCATTTGATTGCATCAATGTCATATTTTGTCATTATATCATCATTGGTAAACAAAACTTTTCACTCTGCCCATCACATTGTGTTGGAATGAGTGGATATAACAATTCACATAAGGCCCGTTCACACACAAGGGAAAAAGTGCGATTTAAAAATCGATTTTCTTATTCGCGATCAAAATTTCGAAATTTTTTCCAGTGTGGACAGAAAAATCTCACTAATTACCGCGATCCTTATCGCGATCCAACTCGCACTAATAGTGCGATTTTTCAGAATAATCGTGATTATTTTGCCAAGCGTCGTGTGTGTGAGCGCGATCGAGATTCGGAAATCGGTATTTTTAATCCCATCGTTCGTAGCGCGTGCGAAACTCTATTGGGACTGCGGGGTCAGTCTTCGGTCATGCAAGTTTCGCGCATGCGCAATTTGGCCACTGACCGTTCTTTCCTTGCTGCGAAGTGCAATTTTTCCCTGTGTATGAACGGTCGGAAAAAAAAATCAAAATTTGGAGCGCGATTGAAATTTCGATTTTCGTTGTTTGTGAATGGGCCTATTGCAACAGCTGAAGGCAAATGTGCGACCATACTGATACGTAAGCCTATAGGCCCTACCCACAAATATCATATGACATGTAGAAGAATCTATATCAAATCTACCTATTATGTACTCCTTTCCAATTTCTTTTTTTTTCTTTTGCATATGAAGGCATTTGTATAGGCCTAAATCCACATCAATACACGAAAGCATGCCTGAACCATGTCCATGGTATGGAGACTTGAAGGTATGGTAAGGTTAGAACATAGATTCTAGATGTCTGGACATGTGTTGCGAATTGCCCAACTGGAAAATCTTTTAAAAAAGATTAATATTTAGAAGCTAGTACTAGTTATCCAGGCTACATACACTACAGTACACAGTTATCCCAAAGCAAAATTGTACATAAAATGAGACCTTGGCAGCTTGGATTCTGATCCTCTCGTAAGCAAGCCAAAGCAGTATCTGACTTCACACAGAATTTTCACGTTTCAACAACAACTTATTAACCAAGGAACCATGCAGTAAAGCATGCATTCTGCACACAAACCAGCCTAACCAGCAAAATAGCACGACATAACGCAGCTGCCATAGGCATGTGCCAAAATGCACGATCAAGCGCTGAACAACGAACGATGTGGGACTGAATCTCTGCGCCTACGCACAAGGCGGCAGCGCGATTGCCACTCCGATGAAAATAAAATTCTGCGGCTCTTACGTCAGGAAAGTACATATCTTGTATTTTTCCGCTAAAGGGAACAAAATGCAATACCAAGTGCAATCTATTTAATCGTTACTACACAAAAACTAGCTTCACCGGAGATCATAATCATGTCACCTCGATATCCCCCAAAATTAACGCTAGCAACACAACAGCTCTGACTTTAGTAGCCTACCGGGCTCACAAGACGCTATTTTACCCCTTCTTTAGGAGAATGGGTAGTTGAGCAAAAATTCTAAGATGGAAACCGATTAAACGAAACAGGCAGGCATGACCTCTTTCATTCAAATTTAAGAGGAATAAATATAAAAAAATCCCCCCAAAATGTTATTTATACTATTGCGATGACGTAAAAATAATTTACATAATTTGATATTTAATACATGAAATTAGGGTTACAAAAATATCTACTTATATGGAATTTTTAGTGAGATTTTGCAACTATGACTGGAGTGTTTTAAAGATATGAATATGCATGAAATCAAGATACCTATACTTTCCACCCTTTTTTGTTTTTCTTTTATTTAGTGCTTATTCAATGTAGGGGTAATTAAAAATGCAGGGATCATTAATGAGGAAATGTTTATGCTGTCAAGTTTGATTACGTCACAATCAAGAATATGTGACCTCTGGTCAAAAACGCACACTTCCTGCCATTTATCACTGGTCCTTGACTGACACTTTCTGTTTTTTGTTTTGTTTGTATATTTGTTTGTTGTTGTTTTTTGCTACAAAATGTAAATGCCTTTTATTTAATATTTATGCTTTTTTGGATCTAGAAAATAATAACTTACAACTTGCAAACAAAAGTGATTCTGAAATTAATCAATTGACAGGGATGCCTCTACCTTCTCATACAATTCCTATACTGACCCTTGCTTTATACTTAGATGAAGTCCCTTTACATTTGACCTTCATGACTGACCTCTACCCCCTTTGCATTCTAAAATCCATGGCTGATATTCATTCATCATTTGAAATTCACATTTCCACAAGACTTTCCAAGCCAAATTTACACCCAGAATATGGCTTTCTCAGTCAAAATGCAGCCTTTTGACCTTCATCTTAAAATCTTTTCACGATATTGTATGCTATATATATTAACCCATTGAGGACGGACTGATTTTGCTATAACACGCATTTCCCATAGACACTTGCCCGAGTATTCTCCGACTCGGGACTCGTCTTCAACGGGTTGATAGTATTAACAATTTCAGGATACAACTAGAATGTCGCTGTGGCAACTAATATATGCATCCACCATATTGCATGGTTCTCCAAAGACGTCTACATTACAACTTGACAATGTGACACAACAGTTTCACATAAGTGGCAAAAAACTAAATTGACACGTTTGTCACAAACATGATAAATGTTCAGTTTTCCTTGAACTAGGTTTCGTTTGGAGGATGGCTAAATGACCTTTGACCCTTGCTCTTTGACCCAATGACCCACAATTCTTTAAATAATAACTAAGTAGTAACGACAATACTTTGAGCTATTGTCAAAATATGGGAAAAATTGTGACATTTTAACATTTTCATTTGAACTTTGACCCCTTGCCAAAATATTTTGCTACAGAATCATTGCGTAGTAATGCATAATACCTAATTTGAGTTTATGCATCTATACACCTAATTAAATGCATCGGCAATCTCCAAGAAATGAAGAAAAAGTTTAATTTTAGCATTAAATAGTAGAATTCTAGCATTTTAACCTGACCTTTCACCCTTGACCTGACCCAATGACTCAAACATTTCTGAGAGAATCACAGTCAAGCAGCATTTGCATGTACACTGTATGTACTAAGTTTATATTCACTTAACCTTTGACTTTCAACCTTTGAACCCATGGCCCAAAACATTCCCTAGAGAGTGCTTGATACATGTACAGTAATACATGTTTATACTGAGTTTCAAGAAACAAGAGACTGAGGTGTCTCATGCTCATCCGAGTATTGCAAGTTCACCTGTCCACGCATTCTTGACTCTTACCTGAGAACACTGCAAACTTGGGGGAAGAGGGGGGGGGGGGGAGGAGCTTTGAGAGCTGGGGGCATCATGGTGTCCATTTGCATGCACCTTGTATTTCATCACATTGTAAAAATACCTGCCAAGTACACTGTACTTACAAAGTTTGACTATGCAGTTTACAAAAAAAAAAGAAGAAAAGATCTACATTCTGTACATGGGCAAGTCCAAGATAAGGTCCCCTCAGAAGGTAAAATTTCATCTTTGCTCAATATTGATATCATTTGGTATCATTTGAAGCTTATGAGTTGAAGTTTCAAACTCCATGAAGGAAAACTAGAACTATCACTCAACATGATTAATACCCTAACCTAACAGTGAGGGAGTTAGGTCAACCAGCAATTATATTGTAGTGGATATCCCTCATCCTGGCAACGCGCATCTTACTGCGTTGCCAGGCACCGCACAGCGCATCATCCCTGGCCATGGATGTGCGCGTAGAAGATGCATCGGCGCTGGCAGTTGGAGATCTGCAGTGAATGAGCTAACATCACGTAAGTCAATTCAACCCTCAAGTGTTATCAATTCAGTAGATTTAACCCGTTGTAACATTGGTGTCAGGAGTGGGATGAAACTGAATTATAACCAGACTATGTGCAAATTGTGAGAGGTGATTGAATTGAGCGAATTATGGGATAAATAGTTGATGAGATGAATATTGCGTAAGGTGTCAGCTGACGTAAATTGATGTGTTTTATTCAACGTTGTGTATGCGTGTCGTTCATTTTATTGTTTATGATCAGTGTTTGATGTACCGAGTCTGATGTGACGAATACCGGTAATAACGCGCTCTAAGCGGAAAACCAAAACGGTAAAATGTCAGTCATCGAGCGATCAGTCTGCCATGACTGCCCTACTTACGGCGTTGAATGGGTTGACTGTAAGCTTGCAGCAGACTACATCTACGATTAATGCGAAATTAGACTCGGTTACAGCTAGTCAAAAAGAACTTGAAGAGCGCATGACAGTTGTTGAAACTAAGCGTTAAGAAATTAAAGATGATCAAGCCAGGGAACCATGTCCGTCGCAAGTACTAGAGCAGTCTAGTTTGAATCAGAAACGCGGCAAAGTGATTCTACCTCCATCGTACAATGGAACAGTGCCGTGGGAAGCTTACTGCTCTCAGTTTTCTTTGTTAGCACGATCAAATGGGTGGGATGAAGACCAGACGGCTGTTTATCTGGCAGCAAGTCTGACAGGTAAGGCGGCTTCGGTTCTAGCTACCACTCCAACACAACAGAGAGGTGAATTTTGGGTACTAGTGCAAGCCCTTGGAATGCGATTTGGCTACGTCCACCAGTCGGAACTGAGTTGCGTACAGTTTAGGAATCGTCGACGCCGCCCTGAAGAGAGTTTGCTTGAGTTAGCAGGAGACTTAGAGCGTCTCGTTATGCAGGCATATCTGGACGCAGGCACCGCAATTCACGAGTCGCGAGCTCTCGATCAGTTTATCGACGCCATCAGCGATGAAGATATGCGTTTGCGACTTCGTCAACATCGTTGCTCTACGCTTCACGAGGCTTTGCAGCTCGCTCTCGAACTGGAGTCGTTCTCCCTTAGCTAGTAGAGAAAGACAGAGGGATGTCAGGACAAGGGAGGTAAAGGTTGACAATATTGCATTGGGGAATTGATGGACACGCTGGTTGAGAGAATTGAGAAAGCTTTCAGACGTGGAAGTGGTGGCAGAGAGAAGACCACACAAAAGGGAAAAGGGCAATGCTACAACTGCAGCGAAGTGGGACACTTTATCAGGGATTGCCCTGAAATGACGTGTGCCGTCTGCAAACAACGAGGCCATCTTGCAAAGGATTGCATGTCAACTTCTGCTTCCAGGGAGAAGCAGGGAAACGACCAGTAGTCGCCCTCACGGAGCAGAGGACGACTAGGAACTTTGAGAATGCTCCAAATCACGTTATGATCAGGTCACTGGGAGGAGAGCCGGGAGGGCTTGTCGTGAGGGGTGAAGTTGAAGGAGAGGCGTGTAGGTTCCTCGTCGATACTGGGTCAAGGGGTGACCCTAATCAGACCGGATGTCTGGGGAAGAATCGAGAGGAAGGCACAAATGCAACTTACTGCAGATGCACGACGAATTGTCACAGTGACTGGTGAGAAGGCGGATGTAAGAGGTACCGCGTGGGTGCGCATTCGCATGGGCAATGACGTGGTGGAGCATCGTGTTATCGTAGCTGATATTGTCGACGAGGGCATCATTGGCATTGACTTTCTTTCTACGCAAGATAGCATGATCGATATGGCAACTCGAACACTTAAGATAGGAATGAACGAAATTCCACTTCTTCGAGAGGCGTCGGGCGCTAGCAGTGTGAAATGCTCGAGAATTGTAGCATCTTCGGCTGAGGTACCAGAAAGAAATGAAATAAATAATGAATCAGTTGATGTATCAACGAAGTGTAACATGAGAGTGGATGTCACTGAATCTCACCAAGGGGTAGATTATCAAGTGGGGATAATGTCAGGTGAGAAATTGGTTAATTTGGGATCGAGATGCGTTGCTGCACCTATAGAGTCAGATGCTTCAAGCATGCTTTCTCGTAGCATGTGTACTGGAACATGCGTAAGTGTCGAATGTGTTGTCTTACCTTCAAATAGGAGGGAATGAAGGGAGAGATAGAAGGTGTCGAGGTAAAGCAGATTGAGTTGGAACCGCATTTGGAGCCACCAGCTGGAAGGTGTGGGACAGATCTTTCTATGGAAGAGAAAGATGAAATGCAGAAGTTTCTGCGCAAACGACAGGATCTATTCTCCATAACTCCCAGTGCTACAGGACCGAAGGACATATTGATGCCGAAAAGGATGTATGATGAAACTTTAGAGAAAGGAGAACAGGTGTGGCTGCACAATCCTCGTAAGCGCAAAGGATTATCACCTAAACTCAAGTCGGAGTGGGAGGGACCATTCATAATATTGAAGAGACTGAATGATGTGGTCTACAGAATTCAGATGACCAAACGAAGCAAGCCCAAATTTGTGCACCGTGATCGGTTGTGGCGGTACAGAGTGCACAAGGAATTCTGGCTGATGAAGAGACGAACCCAGCAACAGTGCTTAATAAGTGCACTCAGACAAGTAATGATGGAAATTAAGAGTCTTGTTGTTGTTGTTGTTGTTGATGTTGTTGAGTTTCTTTATTCATTTAGTAGCTTCCAGTTTAGAATGTTTTGGTGTGTGGTGTAATTGCGTTTCAGACACCTTCTGACACCATTGTTTCTCATTAGTCAGTACGAGTATTTTATTCTTTTGGATGACAGAATTTATAAGAGTTATCCGGATCTCTACCGGACAAGATGCGCGGATCTCGTTTATCACTCTCAGCATTACAGCGCTTGAAAATTGGTACCTGTGAAGAGCAGGGATACAGCACAATGTTCGAGGCGTAACGAATGAGATCAGTGTAGTTAAAAAAGAAGAAGTAAGAAATGTAGTTCATTAGTGGTTGAATTGAAACGTGTTTGTGTACAGACAAGGTAATATTTATTTGACGGGACGTCAAATTTGTAAGGAGGGGATAATGTAGTGGATATCCCTCATCCTGGCAACGTGCATCTTACTGCGTTGCCAGGCACCGCACAGCGCATCATCCCTGGCCATGGATGTGCGCGTAGAAGATGCACCGGCGCTGGCAGTTGGAGATCTGCAATGAATGAGCTAACATCACGTAAGTCAATTCAACCCTCAAGTGTTATCAATTCAGTAGATTTAACCCGTTGTAACAATATTGTATGCTTTTTATTGAAAAAAAAAAAAGAAATAGAAACCATGGCAATGTATTGTTTAAAGTTGCATAGTCCCGGTAGTGTAGAGGGAGCTGTTGATGATATTGCCGATCACCGTTAGCACTGATATGAAGATTAACGAAGTCCCCCAGCTGTCATCAAGAGTAAGACCCCGTTTACAGTGCGAGGCTCGGCCGCGGCTGAGCCGCGGCAGAGCCCTTTTTCATTTCAACGTAAACGCGCAAAAGGCCAAATGCGAGGCCAAAATTGGCCGCGCATTTGGCCACGCTCTGGAGGTGGTCTGGGCCGCGGCTGGCCGAGCCCGGCCTCTTCTTGGAGACCCTCTGCCTGTACTATCTCGCTATTCACGATATTAACCCCCTCAACGTCGAAAACTAGTATAGTTTAAGGTGGTTTTGTCCTGCAAAGGATTTTTCCTTCGGCAAAGCCCTTTGCCCGAATGGCGACTTCGTCGCCACGGAATCCAGTTGGCAAAGGGTCTGAAAACCAGGCTATACCAAATTGCGTTTGTTTACAAACAGAGCGCCACTACAACAAAATATTGAAAGGTTTGAATTAAAAGCGTGGCTGAGCCCAGCAGTGTAAACGGACAAAATTGCGAGGCTCGGCCGCGCAATTGAAGTCGGGCTCGGCCATGGCCGAGCAGCGGCCGAGCCCGGCCCCGCACTGTAAACTGGGTCTTAGGCGCGTAGGTGTTGCTAAGTAATGTTTCCTTCGTCTTTTGTCTTCCTTTGTCTTCTCTGCGCATCATGCAGTCTGTATTAATGCCAGGGTGCGTGCATATGTGCTTCTTACTATGACATCACAAAAGAAGTTTGCTAAAGCTGTCATCCCCCTCAGCCAAATCATGTGCCGAACTGTGATCAGACCACTGACTACAGTGGATCGGACTTCTTCGGACTCGGGGAAGTGGGCCACAGCGTAAGCGCTAAAGAGGAGTCGACAGCGTAGGTCTCTATAGGAAACTTGCGCCGTGCGCCCGCGTACGCATTTGGCTAAACCACCGGGACCATGTACCTTTAGAGTTTTGCATCCCCTGCCCCTCAGAATCATTATTACTAGGTTTGGTAAAGATCAGGAATGCATTTTGAAGGACAAGATAACTTGTCAGTTTGCTTTTTGGGGGTCCCACACCGAAGTCGTTTCCCTCTGAGGTACCCATATAGGCGAACACTCTCAATGACTATAAAATGAACATTTCTTATTCTTAACCTTTAAACACATGCAGGGCAATACTGTCTCATTACTACTTCTGTAGCTGGAGAATATAATTGAAATAGTTTTTTAATAGGGTATCATGGGTCCTCATCCTGCAGATCCCCCCAAGTGGAGTCACCTTAAATCATCTGATAAAACTGGTATTAGTGGGGCAGATATGTGAAAAAGATGCTCACATCCGGCGGAAAGTATGAAATTTTGCACATAGGAGTATTTTGGGGTGCTGATTTAAAAAATTGCTGGATCCAAGAGATCTGGCCACGGGGACGGCCGCCATTTTGAATTCCAATATGGCCGCCGTCAAAGATCCCTATCGTCAGTTCTAGTTCTAATTCTGAATGACATAAGCCATTGAAATTTGGTACATAATAAAGCATGGTGATATGATGACTTCAATAACAGACTTATTTGCTATGTCTGACAGACTGCATGGCAACCAATTTGAATTTTCCTACATAGCTGTCATGTTGGAGTGTTGAGAATCTCTATCTCGGGTTTGTAAATTAGGCTAACTGATTTAGTGCGCGCTGCTGTATTTACATTGTGACGTCAGTGAAAGGTGCAATATGCTTCATTTTTGCTGCACTTTTTGGCATGTCCGTGAATGTTAGTCATGATGTTTGTCTTCGCAGCCATATTGGGATTCAAAATAGCGGGCATTGCGTTTGTCAGACACATCACATTAGTCCATTTTTAAACTCAGTATGTTAAAATACTTATTTGCACCTAATTTCAGCGTCACTTACCACTTAGAACTCAAGATAGGGAATTAGAACACTTCGTCGAGGCGGCCATATTGGAATTCAAAATGGCGGCCATTTGATGTTTGTCAGACAAATTAATCTGTCATCCATTTCAATTTCAATATACATCAAAACGCTCTTGTGTACCAAATTTTGGTGTCACAGGTCATTCAGAAATGAAGACAGGGATCTTTAAAGGGCAAGTTCAAGATAAGGTCCCCTCAGAAGGCAAAATTTCATCTTTGCTCAATATTGACATGTTTGGTATCATTTTGAAGCTTATGAGTTGAAGTTTTGATTTCCATGGAGGAAAAAATGATATTATGTAAATTTATGCAAATTTCAAGGGCTTCATTTGCATAAATGTGAAGTACAGCGTTACGTATGGGACATTTATAAAAATTCATATTCATTCAAAGGAAAGCAAATGATATTTGATTGATATGTGGACATAAGAAGTTCATCAAATAGTTTAACTTGGTATAAAAATTTAGGGATTATGCAAATGATTATGCAAATTAGCTCGTGTCCTATCATGAGATGTCCCATACGTAACAAATTGAGGTCATATTTTTAGGTTTTCTCTGAAATTTCTAAGGTTATTTGAATGCCCTTTTGGAAAGTTCTAATTTATTGTTTAGAGAAGTTAAATACCATAGAAAAAAGAAAAAACAGTAAAAGAAATGTTTTTTATTAGGCAAATAAATAATGTTACGTATGGGACATCCTCATACATATTGCATGTGAATGCATGTAGCTAGCTGGGAGGGTCTTTCAGTACACAAATGGTCAATCATCCTGAAGAAAGCATCCCAACTTTGCAGCTACTTTTGAGTTATAGACACTTGAAACAATACATGTACTTGACTGAACAATTTTCAGAAAGGGGGAGGGGGAGATGGCAAAATACACAATGAAAATCAGCATTAAAGGGATGATATATTTTTTGTAGAAATGGGGATTCAGTTTTCAACATTTTACAAGATGATTGGAAACCAATTATATGAATTATTAAAGAGCATTACAATTCTGAGACTAGAGGAATTCAAAGTTTATTTGATGGAGATCCAATTTGAAATGGCTGAGATATCAAAAAAAAAAAAAGAGTAAAATGAAGTGGTCCTGATAAAAAATGTGACCCACCTTTTGTTAGGACACCACGTTTCTGGATATCTCAGCCATTTTAGAACGGATTTTGTCATGTTAACTTTGAATAGGTGATCCGAGTATCCTCTCGGATCACCTTCTGTATCTGTACTGGTTCTTTATTCTTCTTCTTTAATTGTTTCTTTATTTCTCCTCAAAAGTTGTGCAGAGGTTAGCTCAGAAAGTCCTCTGCCTATCAATTTCAAAATCATACCATGTATGTATCATGTCACAAAGATGACAGATCTAATGTATCATAGTGATCAGTCGACCGTGACGTCATGATGACGTCATTATATGAAAACACATTTTCATTCATATCTCATTAATGGAATGGAAATTTTCAATGAAATTTACGTCACATATATTTCAAGTCAAGCGCATTCTACTCATATTATCAAAATTCATATTTATTATTAAAAAGTGCGCGTACGCGCGCGTTAAAATATTTGTATGCTCCAATCGAGCTCAAAATCTTTTTGCACACGTTTCAGACCATTTGGAGCATTTTTTGAAAAATTGAAAAAATCGGAAGGACGCGTACGCGCACGCACATATACGCACGCACAGCTCATATGCAATAGAAATTTAACGTTTTTTCACATTTATCAGATCCCTGAAATGTCAAGGAATATTTATACCAAGTTTCAAGTCAATCCGACTCAATATGACGTCATACGGGCCCGTCAAAGTTGAAATTCCGCGCGCGCGTCAATGGCGATATACAGTGCAACAATGCCAAAAAACCGCCAATTTTAAATCCGATTTTACTCGTCAGGATGGACGGTGACCCCCCATTTTCTTTACATATTTTGAAAGCTGATGAGTTGTACATATCATTTCATGGGTTGGGGATACTGAAGAAATGAATAAAAGATATCAAATTTCTTGATAAAGTAAAAAAAGTAAATTTTCAAAATGACGTCATCAAATTTCAAGTTCACTCGAGCGTATCTCACTTATCCTTTGCCAATTTTCACCCAGTTTTCAGTATGTTGTAGCTTATTAAATGTACTTTCATTAGTGTAATTACACAATTTTGATTTGATGACGACATCACCTCAAAAAAATGGATTGAAGGTAACCTTGTCAAATTTGACCAGTTTACGTGTAATCTCTATGGGAGTGCAATTATTATGGAAATGAACATTGACATGACTATCTTTATCGAGCACTATCTGACTTATGCTTCGGTGAATTTCTCTAAGATTTTAATATGTTGTAGCTGAGACGTAGGGCTATCTATGTGGGCCCTTCGTTTTTTCATACGTTGTCGGGATCAGGTGAAAAAACTTGGTTGAAATTAAAGCGTATCTTCGATGTATTGGAAAATTTCTTTCTTTCTGCAACTTTCTGTGCAATAACTCGAGAAAAACATACCCTATCACCACCATATTTTGCATATGTTTAGTTCATGTCACGAACATTATTTCACAACATAACAACTACTTGATCAGACGCCATCTTGGGTATGTAAATTAAGGTCAAAGGTCATATATGTTTCATCCTGTATCTTGGTGAATACATGTCTTATCTTTCCCATATTTTGCACACGCAAAGATCATGTTACAAGGATCATTTCACAAAATAACCACTAATTGCTCAGATGCCATCTTGGGTGTGAAAAGTGGGGTCAAAGGTCATATGTACTTCTTTCTCAATCTTCGCTATTACGCGTTATCTCTATGGGAGGGAGTTTTTCTAGATGTGATAATTGACATGACTATCTTTATCAAGCACTATCTCACTTACGCTTCAGTGAATTTCTCCTAGATTTTAATGTGTTGTAGCTGAAACTTTGTGCTATCATATAAGTGCCCTTTGTTTTTTCACACGATGTCGGTATGAAGTCAAAATTCTTGGTTGAAATTAAAGCTCATCAACGATGTATTGCAATATTACGTAACTTTCTTTGCAAAAACTCAAGAAAAACATGCTCTATCACCACCATATTTTGCACATGTTTAGTTCATGTCACGTACATTATTTCATAAAATAACGACTACTTGATCGAACAACATCTTGGGTATGTAAATTAGGGTCAAAGGTCACAAATGTTTCATCCTGTATCTTGGTGAATACATGTCTTATCTTTCCCATATTTTGCACACGCAAAGATCATGTTACAAGAATCATTTCACAAAATAACCACTTTTTGCTCAGATGCCATCTAGGTTGTGCAAAGTGGGGTCAAAGGTCATATGTACTTGTTGCTGTATCTTCATTATAGTGTATACAGATTTGGTACCAAAGATGGCAGATATGACTCCCTTTTCTAAATGAGAATCCAAACATCACACGGCCAATGTCTCTGAACACAGATGAAACCTGCATGGTCATGCCTATTGCGATCAGGACTTGAAGCATTGATTAAAAAAAAAAATCGGATCACCTTAATTTGTCAGTGATGACAAATTACAATCTCTAGTTCCTGTTAGAACTGTATGCTATTTAAATATTTCATAAAAGAAGTGCTAATTATCTTGTAAAAGTTGAAATCAGAATTCCCATCTGAACCAGAACTGTACAGTCCCTTTAAGTAGAGACCTCTGATTTAAAGGGTACTGAAACCAAGTACACAAGCAGATTGAAAAATTGCAGTTCAACTACAAGTATATAATTGGGTATTGTTCACCACACAATGTAGAGCTCTAGTGTAGCTGCATTGCATAACAGATGTATGTGATGATAATGAAGATGTTACTACAAATTAGTGTTTTTTGTATCTTTTTTTAAATTGCAAGTGATAAACAAATTGTCCTTACAATTTTACTAAGTTTTTAGTAGGAGCCATGACAAAAATCATGGGTATACATATCAAGGTGTGACTCAAATCAATGACCTGATTGCTAGACAGACATCATATATATCCAGTCGATTACTGGGGTTCCACGCAGCAGGTATTGCATATTCATTAAAATTAATATTTCTTGTGTCAAGTTGTTTTTTATTGAAACTGAATGGCAAACTGTCCTTCATCAATGGAAGTAAACACTTAACTATTCGATTTTTAATAATAACTATCCTGATAAAAATACAGGGCATACATACTCAGGTTGGTCATAAAAATATAGAATATGCAGGGCTGCACACTAACCCATTTTTTCTGCCGGTCCAACCTGTCTTTGTCGGACCGGTAAATGCCCCGTTTTACCATTTTTTACCGGTCCGAACAGAAAATTTACCGGTCAACAACGACAACCTAAAAAAACATTAAATGACTTGCAAACTTATTTTCTTGTTTTTTATGGACGTACCCCCTTACCCATGTACATTTTACAGATTAATAGTTTGTTTTTTTAAACTTGCATTATTTATTGCACAAGAAATTTAGAAAAAGATAGGAAAAAATAGAATGTTTGTTTGTGAATTACAGTGTAAAATGATAATGAACAAAATCAGATTGTATCAAATGCGTTTGTTACTTTTTCTAAGCATCGGCGCACGAATTTGCTGCGTAACCTGCTCTTGGTGGTCAGTTGGATTGCGACTTATTTTAGCTGTGATATTTTCTGATGCACGCGCTTCAAGGGGTTCTTTATTTTTCTCCCGATAATCTATTCGCATTGTGCATGCGTTCTTGAAAGGTACACGACATGCAGGGCCGAATTCGCAATCCTTTTTGCGCCCATTTCCACCTCAAACATTAGCGGGATTGTGACGATTTCATAAATTACTTCGGCTGTAATATTTTCAGATGCAAGCGCCAAAAGAGGTTGAAAATGTGTCCTTTATTTTTCCCGATAAACTCTTCGAATTTCGTAAGTGCGTTCTTAAAAAAAGATGCACCACATGGCCGAATTCATGATACTTTTTGCGCCTATTTCTACCTCAAATATCAGCGGGATTGTGACAATTTCATAAATTACTTCGGCTGTAATCTTTCATGATGCAAGCGCCAAAAGAGGTTGAAAATGTGTCCTTTATTTTTCCCGATAAACTCTTCGAATTTCGTAAGTGCGTTCTTAAAAAGATGCACCACATGGCCGAATTCATGATAGTTTTTGCGCCTATTTCAACCTCAAATATCAGCGGAATTGTGGCGATTTCATGAATTACTTCGGATGTAACTTTTTGTGATGCACGCACCGGTGAGAATGGTTGAAAATGCGTTCTTTATTTTTCTCCCCATACTAGTAATCTCTTCGCATTCCGTACATGCGTTCTTGAAAGGTATACGACACGGCAGAATTCACGATCCTTTTTGCGCCTATTTCTACCTAAAATATCAGCGGGATTGCGATGATTTTATGAATAACTTCGGCTGTAATCTTTTATGATAACGCACCAAAATGGGTTGAAAATGTGTCCTTTATTTTTCCCGGATAAACACTTCGCATTTCGTAAATGCGTGCTTAAAAGATATACGACACGGCCAAAAATCATGATTCTTTTTGCGCCTATTGTTTCCTCAAACTTCAACAGGATTGTGATGATTTCATGAATTATTATTCGGCTGTAATCTTTATGATGCACGGGCCAAAAGGGGTTGAAAATGTGTCCTGTATTTTTCTCCCAATAATCTCTTCGCATTTCGTACATGCGTATACGACACGGCTTAATTCACGATCCTTTTATCGCCTATTTCTATATATCAGCCGAATTGTGGCAATTTCATGAATTACTTCAGATGTAATCATTTGTGATGCACGGACCAGCTAGAATGGTTGAAAATGCGTTCTTTATTTTTCTCCCCATAATCTCTTCGCATTCCGTACATGCGTTCTTGAAAAGTGTACGACACGGCCGAATTCACGATCCTTTTTGCGTTTATTTCTATACCTCAAATATCAGCGGGATTGCGATGATTTCATGTATGACTTCGGATGCAATCTTTTATGATACACGCGCCAAAAGGGGTTGAAAATGTGTCCTTTATTTTTCCCCGATAAACTCTTCGCATTTCGTAAATGCGTTCTTAAAAGATACACGACACGGCCAAAAATCATGATTCTTTTGCGCCTATCGTTTCCTCAAACTTCAACGGGATTGCGATGATTTTATGAATTATTATTCGGCTCTAATCTTTATGATGCACGGGCCAAAAGGGTTTGAAAATTGCGTACATGCCTATACGTCACGGCCGAATTCACGATCCTTTTAGCGCCTATTTCTACATCAAATATCAGTGGGATTGCTATATGTCATTAATTATTTCGGCTGAAGGGTTGAAAATGCGTTCTTTATTTTTCCCCCGATAATTTCTTCGCATTTGTGCATGCGTTTTCAAAATTATACATTGCATGCAGGGCCGAATTCGATATTCTTTTTGCGCCTGTTATTGTTTACTCAAATTCCAACGGGATTGCGAAATTTTCATGAATTACTATTCGGCTGTAATCTATGTGATGCAAGCGCCAAAAGGGGTGAAAATGTGTCCTTTATTTTTCTCCCGCTAATCTTTTCCCATTTCGTACATGCGTTCTTAAAAGGTATACGACACGGCCGAATTCACGATCCTTTTTGCGCCTATTTCTACCTCAAATATCAGCGGGATTGTGGCGATTTCATGAATTACTTCAGATGTAATTTTTTATGATGCACGCACCAGAAGGGTAAAATGTGTTTTTTATTTTTCTCCCGATAATCTCGTCGCATTTGTGCATGCGTTTTTGATAACCAACACGGCATGCAGGACTGAATTCAAGATCCTTTTTGCGCCTATTATTTCCTCAAATTTCAACGGGATTGCGTTGATTTCATGAATTGTTATTCGGCTGTAATCTTTTATGATGCACTCACCAAAATGTGTCCTTTATTTTTTTTTTCTCCTCTATAATCTCTTCGTATTTCGTACTTAAGCTTTTGAAAGATACGACGCAGCCGGTCGAATTCATGATCCTTTTTGGGACGATTTCTACCTCAAATATGTAAGCGGGACTGCCATGATTTCATGATTTTTTTTCCTCCCTAGTATTATCTATTCACATTTTGTGCATGCGTTCTTAAAAAGTACACGGAAGAGCCGATTTCGTGATCCTTTTTGCGCCTATCTTCATTATGAGACCATTCTTAGCGAATGAAAATATTCATTTGCGAAATGACTGTGTAAAATGAAAAATCAATGAACGCAATCAGATCCATTTACTGTATCGCTGAATATCGAATGTGTTTTTACTTTTTCTAAAAATCAACACAAGTAAATTAGTTCTAACATAACTGCCACGCTGCTGCGAAGCCGGGATCGGATCGATCTTGCGTTAAAAAAATCATGAGTAAAATGACCCAGAAATGCGTGCGCTTCTATCAAAGCTTCTTGTCTGGCATGACCGCCGATCGCAAGCAAACGAAAAGCAGTTACACTGTACATGCTCTGCATGTATTGCATTGCATGGCAGTGCGTGAGCAGCGCCAATTGCGCAAGCGAGGGCGAATAACTGGTCGACTGCTAGTGCTCAAAACTAATGTATGTTTACTGTACAAAGTGCACCGGTAGACATAAACGAAAGCTTGCGTAAAACTTGTTGAACAGTGCGATATCTTGCATTCTGTTTCTCCCTGATCGGGGCTGCTCTTTTTCTTTCTACTGACCCCACCAATGCTTTTTTTTTTACTGGTCATGTCGGACCGGTAACTTGTGGATTTCCTGAAAAGTTACCGGTCCGACAGTGACTTTTACCGGTCTTTGACCGTCGGACCGGCGCCAGTGTGCAGCCCTGGAATATGATTAAAGATTATGATGGTATATATTTGGGGCATATTGTTCCCTTGACAATCTGGATCAGTATTTGAGTAATTTCAACTGATTCTACCTCAATAATAATGCAAAAATTTGTTTATGGGTATTTCACAAAATTATTTTGCAAAATACCCATAAACATGATTCTCCACAGACTAAACGAATGGGGGACAAAGGGCATGCATACTCAGGTTGGTCATAAAAATATAAAAATATGATTGAATATGATTATGACGGTAAATATTTGGGGAATATTGTTTCCTTGACAATCTGGATCAGTATTGAGTAGTTTCAACTGATTTTACTTCAATAATTATGCAAAATACTTATAAAGATGGTTCTCCACACACTAAACGAATGGGGGACAAAGTGTCCCATACGTACACTACGCGCAATAGAAAACGCCCGACGAAAGTGCGTCCAAATTTCGTCCCAACGCTTTTAGCGTTGTTGATTTCGCCTGGGACGTTTTCAACGCTTTTTGCGTCCAGACTTCATGGATGGATTTTGGACGAATTCAACGAATTCAACGAAATTCCTGAACGCTTTTCCGAAGCTGTGGACGCTTTCAACGCTTTCAATGCTTTCAACGCTTTCAACCCTTTGTACGCGCGATCACACACACAGCTACAGTGTATACAAAGTTAGCTCTAATCGCGAATCGCTAGCTCTTCTTTCGTCGAAGTTCTCTAGGTTTCCCGTCCATTTCTCTCATTTTCTCTCTTTTGCTTCCGTATCATTGTATCCCTTTCTTTTCAGAGTACAATCATACTTCTGAGAGTGTTTTTTCTCATTTTTATTAAGTGATTACCCTGTTTGCCACAATTTGGGGTGAGTTTTTGTTCGAGTGTTTGTTGAGTTTTTTGATTGAACGATGTGTCGATTATCTTCGTGTGTGCGAGAATATCGTACCCACTCGTTTGTTTCCGTGTAAGTATTTTTTACCGTATAAGTGTCTTCATCGTTCGTCTTCACGCATCGGGTTTTCACCCTAGTTTTCCACATCCATTTTTTTTTTCCGGTGCAAGATACTCTGTATATTTTCTGCTACGGTAAAATGCCATCGTCGATAGTTTTTGTGCATTCATCGTAGTTTTCCACCTCCATTTCATTTTTGTGTGCAAGATGTGTAGCTAGGTCTGCGATGTCTGAATCGTTTACAGATGTGTTTTGTGAGAGTATTAACCACGATGATTTTGAGGATTTTGAGGGTTTCGCTTTGGATGAGATTGACTGGAATGATAGTGATAATGATAATGATTCTATTATCTAGTGGTGTTGATATAAGAGCTCTTATGATGATGCAATTTATTTCGTGTGACCGACCATCATGACGTTGGCGATGACGAGTACGAAACGATGTACCTGTATGTACAATGTAGGCCTGTATGATCTAAGACGAGAGTGACACTGACGACATGGCCTGGCCCTGGGGGCTGTTTTAGTGTTGCTCGCTCGATCGTGCACTGGAGTGGTCTAGAGACCTGCATTTTATTTTTTCACTTAATTGTATCCTTTTGCTTGTTCACTCTGGTTTACTGCTACCAAAATGTATGTCTCTGAAGAAACTCAACCAGAAGCTAGACAATATGTTTGCATCAGGTCCAAGTCTGTAAATTGCGATGTTCCTACTCCTATTGAACTCGAAATCCCATTTTCTTTGCTCTTTTTTCCACTGATAAATTATTTAGAACTGTACTGCATTTCTGATGAATTGCTTTTGCGTTATATCAAGAGCCTGCTGAGTAGGTGTTTCATTCTATCCTTTCAATTATCTTTCTATCACTTTCTTCTTTTGACCCTGGATGGAAAAAAAAACCCTATCTTGCCATGTAAAGACAGAACACATGCCATCATGAAATATCATGACATTACGAAAGTAATAAAAGAAATAGGTAAGCGATGAAAATTCTTGTTTGTAAAATCATAAATCAAAGGTGATTTCATATGAACCAGCTCTTTGAAATGTATTTATTTTGCCTATTGATACTTGCTTTGCAAGTATACATTTTCTCTCCCATGGACTTTGTGTCCCTATTCTAATTTGTTTTGTCAGTATCATCATTATTACTGTATTAATATTACCATACTTTGATATGGTTAATTGCATTTGTTGATTGACTCTCACTTTCATTTTGTTGCCTCCTCTTGGTACTTGTACAGATCCTTTCTAGGGCTTGCTGTTTGCTCACCCCCCCCCCTTTGCTGTTGCTATTTCACTCTTTACCTTTCTTTATCTCTCTGTTGTTCCTTATCTTGTTTGATGTTGCCTCCATATTCATCCTTTTCCTTCAATGGTTGCCCCCTGGCCCTCACGGCGACCATAACTAACCTTCCCCTGCCTTTTGTCTGTCCATCCTCCTGCTCTAATCCCCCTCCCTTTACCTGTTGGGCTCCTTGCCCATGACTTCCTACCCTCTCCTTTTATTTTCTTTGTTCCGTGTCCCTTTGCCCGTTCCTGACTGTTCTTGTTGTGTGAAGTCGCTTTACATGTGTGTGGTTGCTTTTTCTGCCTATTTGCCATTTTGCTTCTGACGAAGATTCTGCTATGATCGAAAGCTTAGGTCCCTTTTGACTCTATCCTAAAAACATTCATGTACACTCCCAAAACTTACTGGGCTAGTAATGAAAACTTCCATTATCTAGCAGGGGAGGGGGAATGCTTTCATTTTCTCAAGAGAGCTTTTGTGTGAGAGAATGCAAAACTTGATTGAGTGTTGCCAAGTTGTTTTCAAACTTCTTCATTTTATTTGATCTTAAGCATAATCACTTTCGTAAGTACATGTACAGTATTACGATTTCTTCTCCCTTGACTGTAATCGGAAAGTTTGCCATAACGACGATTGCTAATGACTGTTTTGTGTTTGGATGTGCCGATATGCGAAACACGTGGTTCAAAGGAATGCACCATGTGTTACTGACTTACTGCCTTAGAGGTTACTGCAAGTTGAATGGATCGAATGCGCCATAGGCTTAGTTACGGTAAACAGTTTACGTTCGATGCGAATAATTATTACGTCTTTCAGGATCGAGGAATAATACACACAAAACATGCAAACAAACAAATCCACGAACGAGTGTTGATAACCAAAATTCATATGAAAAGTAATAGGCAGTTTTGGTGAGCGTGAAATTTTACTGTCATGATTTTGCTGTTTAATCGGGTGGTGGCTGCATCTCACATAGGACATCTCAGTGAATTTGTCTAGGCATATGAGACCTTTCATAATCTGTGATTGCATTTTTGAGTGATTAATCAATTCCTTTTTACAGCTCGGGAACATATAAATACACTGTACTTAGATCAAGTACGCAATAATCGACTGTTCGATGTATGCGCCTAAAGAAAGGCGAAAGAATCAGAACATCTTTGCAATGATTCCTTCAACTCAACTCACCAGCGAGTTCTTCGATCGATACTACACCAGTGCGCGCATTCTTTCGTCTGGCACCTGGGGTCTGGCCACAAAGGGATCCGAGGGTGGGGTTTTTCCAATCCCAAGAGACCGCATTATACACAAGAAGACAATCTCGTCGCTTCTATCATTTTCCGTCACTCGTGTTTTCCCCTTATTCTTTGCTAATAATGAACGTTTCGATTGAACTTAAAAATGGTTGTTCACATGTGGTTCCTTTTGTTGTGAGGTGTAGGTACAGTATTTTCTTTTTTTTATCATTCTTGGGAGGGGAAAGAAGAGTAAAAGAGGGAAAACTTATTTAAATAAACGAAGGGCACGTATAAACGCTCAGCATCCACAGCAAGCCGTCTTTTACATCAGCATCGTTGATTATCATCACCTGCACTATCATCAGGCATCACTCAGATAATGTTGTCCTTTTTTTATAAACATTTAGAAACACGATCACCATCACTCGAGATAAACACGTAGCAATGGCAGATCCAGAGGGGGCGCATGAGGCGCACGCCCCCTTTATTTATCGTGGAAAAAAAAATAGAAGTGAAACCCGGAAGTGGCACCAGAAATATTAGTTGCGCCCCTCCCCCCTCCTGTACAGAATTCCTGGATCCGCCCCTGCCTGTACGAAATCGATGTCAACAGACAAAGTATCAACAACCTCCCCGACAACTACATAAACATTACCACAGAGCACACCGAAGCGGCTGGCATCAAACACCCTTCGAAATACTGCAACAAAGCGGGAAATCGCCGTTACGAAAATGCATGTGCACAGTGCGAAGCAATTAAAAGAATTACCTTTAGATTAAGAATATGAAGGGAACAAATAAAGTGATATGAAACGAAAGAAATCGTACACCAAACGAGAGGTATAACGACCTCCAATAGGCCCTTAGCCGCAGCATATCAATAAACATGACGTATAAATAAGCACACGGAATATGCGTGTTTCGGATTCCTCCCTTCTATTTCTTTCCTGAGCTATTCCCAATGCCCGAATAAAATAATGACTAGTTTGTTACTCTGATTTCTTCTTCTGAGGAAAGGAAGTTCGTTCATCCGAAAACAAAAGGATTGACACTCCGAAGGTTTGCTACTCGGGCAATGCCCCCCCCCCAAAAAAAAAAAAACAGCCAACAAAATGCTCGTTAATAAAAATATTGGTTAATAATGTTAAAGACGATAATAATAATAATAATAATAATAATAATAATAATTATAATAATAATAATAATATAACAATAGACAGAAATAAAACAATATATGGCCCTATAGCAATTACCCGCAGCATGATTACATTTTGGAATCAACAAACATGGATAGGCACAAGGAATATGCGTGTTTCGGATTCGAAATAACGCTGTAACCATCGGAATAGCGCACCCGTTTTCTTTTTTGGAATAATGAACACCACGGAAATCAATAAATGATTTCAAACTAAGAATCCATCGTAATTCTTGCCTTAAAGATTTTCCTCCCTTCTATGTTTCTTTCCTGAACTACGTGTATTCTCAATGCCCGAATAAAATAATGACTAGTTTGTTACTCTGAAAGTGGTGTTGTGAGTTAAGGAAGTTCGTTTATCCGAAAACGAAAGGATTGACACTCCGAAGGTTTGCTAATCGAACAATGGGGGGAAAATTAATAATAGTAATACATTTTATTTTCACACTAGGTACGAACATCTATGGTGTAGGGAATTTACGTGTTACGGAACATTTTATCACTTTCGCATCAGCGAACTTTACGTGCAGTGGGTACTACAAAAATGCCTCCCCCCTAAAAAAAAAAATAAAAATGTATATATAATTACACCAACACTTGAGCATAACAACAAACAAGCAAGCAAACAAACAAATAAACAACTTAAGATTTAATCTCATAGCTGCTTTGAATATTTCACGTTCCGTCAACTTCTTTTCAGAATTATCTCTCGCTTCCCGCTTCACAACTAGGAAATAAACGATGTCAAACTATAATAAGAATTAAACTTATTGTCTTGCTCTGAATATAAAATTCATTATTCCAAAAGTTCGTTTATCCGTGAATACAACAGGCTCGATACTACAGTACTCCGAAGGTTTGCTAATCCGACAATAACGCACCTATCCAATCACAAACATTCGTGCATTTTCAGATTATGAATCATAATTTGACTATCACATTTACGAACATCTATTTTTCGTGTAGGGAAGTCGCGTGTATCTGAATGTTTCATTTTCGTACTAACGAACCTTATGGGTGCATGGGTACAACGAACATGACCCTCAACCCCCACCCCCCCCCCCTAAAAAAAAAAGAAAGAAAGAAAGAAAGAAAGAGCCAAGTCAAACTAAGAATCAGTCTGAAGTAGTCGCTTTGAAAATTCCACGTACCGTCTGAATTATCTCTCTGTCCAATAAAGAAATAAACGATATCAAACTAAGAATTAAACGTATTGTCTTGTTTTGAATATTTTTTATTTTTCATTTTTTTGCTTTTCTGGGGCCCGTTGCATAAAACTTACCATTGAATTTCAATGGTAACTACCGTCAAAATTAGGCATCACAGCCAATCAGCATCAAGGATTATAAAATTTACCGCTGATTTGAAGACTTGCCGCTAGAAAGGAGCGGTAAGTCCAGCGGTAAGGGTTTTATGCAACAGGGCCCTGATTCAATAAAAAAACGGGCAATGTAACGCGCAATTGCTGAAGAAAGAAAATATATTTAATGACCAAATAATGGCGAACAAATCCTTCTAATTTCTTTTTTCCTCTTTTTGGGGGTTAATTTTCTTTCTATACTCAAATGGATTTTACGTACACGCAATTTTAGTGAAACCATTTTCTTTTTGGTCGGCATTCTACGATAAGGTTCCTGTGGGTTCCTGTGGGTTCACCCTCGCCAAAAATGCGTGATTTCTCTTAAATACTATGAACCCGAATGATCTCTGATTGGTAATTTAGTCTATTTCATGATCAACCAGTTGTTTATTTTCTGCTTGTAAAAAACAAAACAAAACACGTGAACTACTACATCGTATAACATCTCTGTTTTGTTCAGCCGAGCGAGCCATGCCATAGCAATGGCGACGCACATACGGCGCACTCGCCTTTCCCATACGTGCACATTCCCTGGTTACATGCAGCCCGCATACCACCATGTGATGTATCAGGTGACTTTCACTAAATGCAGTGAATAATCTGCTAACGGTGCCGTACTTACAGCTAGGGTAAGGGAAACTAAAACTTTTACAAATTGCTTCAATGAAAACGGCATCGATATATGTATACATGTTACCATTTTTAATATTATTATGTGTATCAGGTGAATTCCACGCCTGTCTACTGTTCTCATTCCCGACCGCTGTGCTACTTGTTGAGTCTAATCTTGCAGTGATTCTTGCCGGCTAGAGGCTTCGGATGTGGCCACTACACACACACGTGTGTACTGTATTCCATGTGCGCCTTGGATCACGGACGCTTCTAACGAAATTTGGACGAAACTGCCGAGCTCCGAACACGCATTTTCCGAACGAGCAACGCATTTGCCGAACGGAATTGAGCGGGCGGTCGTGCGTGAAATGCGTCCACAAAGCGTCAGAATCGTTGCTAATGGATCGATAACGAAATTTCGTCCAAATTTCGTCCAGATTTCGTTGCTACTCGATCGATAACGAACTTTCGTTGGAAAACGAAATTGACGGAGGTGTTTCTTATTGCGCGTACTGTAACACGTCATGTCTGTCTTTAATTCGAACTTGTAATTAGAGCTTTTTGCCTCATGACATGAAACTTACCTCTGATATTCTTGAGTGTTGTGACTTTCATCACAGTGAGTTACAAGTTGTAGAATGAAATACTTTCAGAGAGTTTTGAGGTTGAAAAAAATGTTCAAAAAAACATTTTTCTGGTCCCAAACGTAACGGCACATATTTTCTCTTCTAGAATATAATTGTGAAGGTCATTTTTCTCCATCTTTTACATGATTATACTTCTCCTAGATATCAATCACCATGATAGAGTTCAATATGATCAAAGGCCATTAACACTATTTTTCAGGTCATAAAAGTCTCTGAATGTCCCATACGTAACGTGCGCGTTATCTTGGACTTGCCCTAAATTGGTTTTGTGATGGCGGCCTTATTGGAATTCAAAGTGGTGGCCGTTCCCGTGGTCAGATCTCTTGGATCCGGCAATTTTTTAAATCAGCGCCCCGAAATTCCCCTATACGCAAATTTTCATACTTTCCGCCGGATGTGAGCATTTTGACCAATTTTTGCTACATATCTCCCCCACTATATCTCCTATATCAAAGACCCCGTTTACAGTGCAAGGCTCGGCCAAGCCCTCCTTCATTTCAGTGTAAACGCCCAAAAGGGCAAATGTGAGGCCAAAACTGGCCGCGCATTTGGCCACGCTCTGGAGGTGGTCTCGGCCGTGGCCGAGCCGCGGCCGAGCCCGGCCTCTTCTTGGTGTAAACGCAAACTGGACCAAATGCGCGGCCAATTTTAGTCTGGCTTCCACACCCTCTGCCCGTACTATTTCGCTATTCAAGATATTAACCCCCTCAACGTCGAAAACTAGTATAGTTTAAGGTGGTTTTGTCCTGCAAAGGATTTCTCCTTTGACAAAGGCCTTTGCCTGAATGGCAACTTCGTCGCCACATAATTCGTTGCAAAGGGTCTGAAAACCAGACTATACCAAATTGCGTTTGTTTACAAGCAGAGCACCACTACGACAAAATATTGAAAGGTTTGAATTAAAAGCGCGGCTGAGCCCGGCAGTGTAAATGGACAAAATTGCGGGGCTCGGCCTCGCAATTGAAGCTGGGCTCGGCCGCAGCTCGGCCGCGGCTCGGCCCAGCCCCGCACTGTAAACGGGGTCTTAGAATGTTTCCTGCCAAGTAGGGTGAAAATCTGGTTGTGGATTTTACAGAGAAAATATGAATTTTATAACCCTTAGGTGCCATTTCTACTTATTTCCCCCTAGCAGTCCAATCAAGCCACTACAGTTGGTGTTTACAAACTCGTATCTATTACCAGTATATTAAGTGTATCTACATGTAGATGCAATACAACTTGGTTGCATTACTTCCGGATCTTGGAAAGGAGACCTTTAAAATTTACTCACATTCGGGTTTTGGGGGACCTGCCCCATGGCCATTTGAACAACTTATGCATCCCTTATCCCTCCGACAGATTCCGACAAAATTTAATGGAAATTGGGTCATGGATTTCAAAGATGAAAATACAAACACTCTATACTTATAGGGGCCCTGAAATCCACAAATTTGAGCTCTGAGAGGGCTAAGATGTGTTTATTCTTTGATATTCTTTCACCAGTTATTTGTAGAAAGCACCTGTGTGAGAGAGAAACCACTTTTGCCACCCTGATATTGCACATTTTGAAGTTCCTAAGCCCCGCCCCTAAAAAAAGTCAACTTTCGACAAACGCAAGTCACGTTCGAGACTGCATACGTCATCTCAAGAATAAAGCTTTCGCAGCAGACGACAGCTGACAACATTTAGCCAACGTTCGAGGCGGCCGTACCACATATACCTGGCCTTACCGGTATGCGTACCAAGCTGTTGTCGTCTGTTGATTGCTCACAAGACGTTGGGTTGTCAAACATTTGATTGCCAAAAAATATTGTTTTAGGAGATCTTAGCTACACCTTGTAAACCATGCCTACACGATGCATCATTGCAGGGTGTAGTAACACGGCAAAGGACGGGGTGAGTCTTCACTCCTTTCCCATAAGATCCAAATTTACGGAAAATTTAGACAGCAAGAGTGAAGCTGACGAGGGCCAACTGGGATGGGCCCAGCAGCTCAAGCTTGGTATGGCGCCCACATCCTTTGAAGTGGGGCTGCACACCCAGATTGTTATCAAATGAACGCATCAGAAGGCTGAAACCCAATGCTGCACCTGTCATTCCAGGCATCGTTTGCAAAAAGTATAATGACAAGTTCACCCGGTCAATACTTGCAATGCCCCCCCCCCCCATAATACATGTAATACACTAGTAATGTATATCATGTGCCACGTTCCCACGCCTGACTCAGTCTACGCGACGTGCCAAGTTCGCGTACTCTGCTCAAACGCACAAACCCGCTCAGACCTATCGATAAATCCCCAAATTCCACAGTACGATGGAATAGTTTCTTTAGATTCTATTCCTGTCACGTGTAGCTTGCATTTTATGTGGTGACTGACTATCAAACGGTGTTTCGTACTGGCTTTGTGAGTAAATTCCAGATTTCTGTCGCTGTTTTGTGTGCAAAAATCAGTGCCTCTACAATATTGTAGCTATTGGTAATTTGAAAGAAAAAAAAAATCATAGACTTGTCATAAAATTTACATCGAATCAAAGCTTGGGATTTTCTCTACAACTATGTACATTACATGTCCAGGGTAACTAACACTAATATAAAAAAATAAAGTTACATAGGTTTGAAAAACAGAATATCTTTCACAAAGCATGACTACGTTGCAGTCTCAGAATAATGTGGCACACAGGGGTTTTGCACCGTGGCATACTGACAAAGAGTTGACAGACGAAATGCATGTATGTAAATCAATGAAAATAGATTGAAAAAAAAGGATTTTTTTTTTCATAGTCCATTGCCATAATTCAACATCATGCTTTAATATGCAAATATGATTGCTGAAAGTAAAAAACAAAATGATAATAGTATCAATACAGTAGACGTCACTTGTAACAATAAATAAAGACTTTGCTCTGAAATTGGAATGATCAGATTTTGTCTCATGTAATTATAAAAAAAAATATTACAATTGCTGAACAAACATAAATCCACATATAGATCTACATATACAGTCAACTTCGGATACCTCGAATTCGTCGGGACTGAAGAAAATGGTTCAAGGTACGTGAAATTCGAGGTACGCGAAATTCGAGGTACACGTACGTACGTCGAATTTTCTTCGACTTATCCGACGTTTATCGATGTTCAACAGGGTATCTGTTATAGTGCCTACCGATTGTTTGCATGCTTGTCAATTGGAATTGAATCGACTTTTATGTGAACGAATTGAATGAAAATCGGAATTGAAATCAAAATGTCAGAAATGAAGATTTTGGTGGCCCTATCGCGGCACCAAAAAAAGTCGGATGTTTGCCTTTACTTTTGAAAATGAACAGCGGTAACAATCGGCTACAGTACGTAAGATACTAAAATAAATGTCGGATGTTTGCTCATACTTTTGGAAATGAAAAACGATAAGACTCAGTTCCGTATGGTGCTAAAACTAACGCCAGATATTTGATTTTGCGTACGGAAATGATTAAGGACAACATTCGGCTCCGGAAGACGCTGAAATAAATGTCGAATATTTGCTTTGATGTTTGGAAATGAAAATCAATATTCAACTCCGTACGATGGTTAGATAAGTGTCGGATGTTTCCTTATACTTTCGAAAGGAAATAACAATAACATTCGGCTCCGGAAGATGCTGAAATAAATGTCAGATGATCGCTTTTATGTTCGGAAGTTCCAGTAACATTCTGCTCCATACGATGCTAAAATAGCTGTCTGATGTTTGCTTTTAAATTTCGAAATGAATAACAGTAACATTCAGCTGCGGTCAATGGTAAAATTAATGTTTGATGTTTGCTTTGACGTTCGGAAATGAGTAACAATAACATTCAACTCCTTACGATGATAAAATAAATGCTGGATGTTTGCTTTTACGATCGAAAGTAAATGGCAATAACATTCAGCTCCGGAAGATGCTAAAATACATATTGCTTTTACATTTGGCATGTTTGAAAGTGAATAGCAGTAATATTCTGCCCCATATGATACTAAAAAAAAGTATTGGATATTTGCTATTATATTTTGAAATGAATAACGGTAATATTCAGCTACGTTTGATGGTAAAATAAACGTCTGATGTCAGCTTCGGACGTTCAAAAATGAAAAACAGTAACATTCGGCTCCGTACGATGATAAAATAATATTGTCAGAATGATTCATATAACTTTCGGAAGTGGACAGCAGTAAAATTCGGCTCCTGTCACTACAGTCATGTGTAGTGAGGTCTTAGAAATTTTATTGTTTTCTGTGTGATGTTACAGACCAAGACTAACCATCGTAAACAGGTCTGAAATGGTCAGTCTAGGCAAACCCAAGGAGGAGATAAAGCCCTCTGTCCCCAGCTAATGTAAACATTCCATAATGACCCTCTTGTTTCAACTCAGTGAAGGTGGTTGGTATATTGAGAAGGAGCTGCCCCTTTTGTGCACTTCTGAAGAGAAAGGCATTGCAGCCGAGGAAACCGTATAAGAAAGTTCTATACAGCATTCATTTGATGATCTCTGTGTTTCAAAGCCCGAATTCGGTAAGAACTGACATTTTATGCCTTTACTGTTATACAGTACATGTACTTTGTAGTCACTGTATACTCCATGTGTGCTTTCTATGTTGTAAGAAAGTTAGGTAGATGATGCAAACTTTGTAAGATATTGGTAGACAAAGGAGTTGTGATTCAGGTGGATGTATATGCTCCCATGAGTGCTTGTCTTTGTTTGTGAATGGGTAGTGCATGGATGTATGAGTAGTGTGTGGAGATTAGGTGAGTGCTGTTGCTGTGTTAATTGTAGTGTTCAAACTTTCTATAAGTAATTAGTATAGAAGTCAGTGATTATTATGCACATGATTTAATACAAGTATCATTTATAATCTCAGATTTATAGTGGATAACACTGGGATAAACAGGTGATATTCAATATCCTCAGTCATTTTCATGTTTGTAATATATTAGTAACACATAATAGTATATAGAGGTTACTCATCCTTTGTGGTATGTGAGAGAGTAATTATAGTTACATGCACTCTGTGTAGTCAGGTTATTAGTAATTGAGAGACACACAATGTGATGGAAGGCGTAACCTTTGCATTACAGGTGATATTATTTGATCAATATAAATAAACACATTATCTCACAAACAGATGAAGGAAGTTCAATAAGTGAGAGGTATATGTAATACACCAGTATTAGTGGGTATTCAAATCCCATTGGGAAGTCAAAACAATTTGGATGATTATATTATATTTCAGTAAATTAGTAGGAAGAGTCTGAGTTATATAACCTTTTTGTTATGGTGTATTCAAATGGTCATTTGATAGCATATATCCATATGTTATAATAATGTTCAATAGGTACAGTGAAGTTAAATTATAATGCTGTTTATGACAACACAGATCGAAAGCTGTGACACAAATAAGGGGTCTAGGGCAATTACCCCCTGGGCAATTACCCCGCATCCTTCCCCTGGCCCTAATCCTAATCCTAATCCTGAACCTAACCCTAACCCTAACCCAAACTCCTAACCCTAAACCTAACCCTAACCCTAATCTTTACTCTAACCTTACCACTAACCAGTATTTGGCCGGGGGGTAATTGCCCTCTGGGGGTAATTGCCCGGATACGCAAATAAGATAAATTGTCTGATATTTATTTTGGTTAGTATTCATGGAAATATAAAGTGATATTTGAATTATCAGTGTACGTTCACACATATTGAAGTTAACATAATTTATAAATATGGACTAATACGTGCAGATTTCAGTATTACAGTTTTATTACCTTGTTACATGAGGGTAAACAAGTACGAATTGAGTCTGTATCACATCTATTTCAGATTATTATCTCCACTCCACTCCACTCCACTCTACTCCAAGATTGATGACAAGTTGGATTCCAGTCTGATTAAACAGGATTTCATCGTATATCTATGTTTCTAGTGTCGTCTGTTGGATCTTATGGCGAATAATAATACAGGGCGTATAACAGAGAACGAAACTCCTCAGCAAACGAGGTCGTCGTGAGCTGAGGCAGCCACAGCTCCGTACGATGATAAAATAAATGTCGTATGTTTGAAATGAATAACGGTAATATTCTGCTTCGTACGATGCAAAAATAAATGACAGATTGTTGCTTTTACATCTGGAAATGATCAACGGTATTAATCCGCTCAGTTAGATGCTGCAACAAATAGCGGATGTTTGCTTTCACGTTTGGAAATGGATAAGGATAGCATTCAGCTCCGTAAGATGCTAAAATGAATGTCGGTTGTTTGCTTTTACATTTAAAAATGATTAACGGTAATATTCGGCTCCGTATGGTGCTAACAGACAAATAAATGTTGGATGATTGCTTTTACAATAAGAAATGAATAACGGTAACATTCGGCTCTGTACAATGCTAAAACAAATGTCGGATGCTAACAGATGTCGGCAAATGCTCCCACTTTTTCATTTCAAACGTAAGTTTTGACCCCCTAAATTTTTAGGTATATATCAACTTTTATAATAATCTATACGCCTATATGCTAAATCTTAAAACACAAAATAAGATGATTGGATTTTCTAATTTTAATTTCGAGTAAATTCGACCACCAAAAAATAAAAATCAGTGATACTGGTGGCCCGATAAAAGTTAGTGTGGAGCCCTGTCTATTCTATTCTTTATTATGCTCGGCCTGTACTTCCACATCATATTCCACAATATTTTCATAATTGCATTGCTGGAAAAAAAAAATCAGTGCTTGCGTTCTCGGGGAAGAATAAATGAAACATACTTCGTGAAAGGCAAAAAAAAAAGTTAAAAAAGGGCACTACGCAGGAGATCGATGTTTGGACAGTGGACCGTGATTAATACCAAAGATATAACTGTCAACACCCAACACCTACGCAGGTGCGCCACGACGGTTTAGATATCTACGCGCGCGGTATGACTATCATGATCAAGAATTAAAACACAGTGGTTAACCCTATCTGTGTCACGGGCCGATTAAATCGGCCCAAAACCTGCCATGTAAATGCTTGGGCCGATTAAATCGGCCCTATTTTGATTGACAGATTACTTCAAAGGCTATGACACTACCACTCTCTAAACTCATTTGTGATTGGCTGACAGTGTAAGGAAACGATATCCAGTGTGCAAAAAGCTTCCCCACCTTCAACCAATCAGGAAAGCCTTCTCAAGTCAAAAGAATGAATTGTGGTGGCCCCGCCCATGTTTATTTGCATTCAGACTGCAATGTATTGTGTACAGTTTTGTTATAGGTTTCTTGTGTGGAGAACTTACACGAATCTGTATATGTGGGACTGTGATAAGATCGCCGTGTGCGATGAAAAGATCGTACACATGGGTTAATTTTCATCCATTTTATCTAAGTCAATATAGTAAAATATGAAGTGAAAACATTCAGGATAGGGATTTCAACATCTTTGAATTCTGTGAAGGGGTATGGTTTTAGTGATATCGGCCTCATAAATGAACTGTAGAATAAATGAACACTGCACATTCAGTGCAGCAGTTGTAGCTGTTTACTCAGCACTAACAGCGGTGCAATGGGTCTCTAGTTAGCCGGGGCTAGCGGGGCAGGGTGCTAGGAGCAATAAGGGTACAGTAGCCTCCTACCCGCAGCTGGACAGTCTCGGTCTCGAAGCTTAGAAGCTGAGGTATGTTTGACTGTCGATCATTATTATCTAATAAACCGTTACTTTATGAAACTTAAGTTCAATGTAGGTTTATCATTAAGCAAATGACTACATTGATGGTTCAATTCTGTTCAATGAGGAGAGTGCAAAGGAGTCTAGCATACTCAACAGGAATGGACACTCTGAAGACTGAATATTTTCAGTGACAATTTTTACCCTTAGATTATCTTACCATACATGGCAATATTATAGGACAAGAATAATCTAAACTACAAGTAAAAGTCGTGTAATCAATTAATATTTTCATCCTGACTAGATGTTAGCATGCTTTATCTACTTTCATGCCAACATTTCATTCATAAAACCAGAAATTGTGCGAAGTGTGTAAAATGTAGGTTGTACTTGCCACACACTTTTGTTCATAAAATGAAAAGTACTAATGCTACTGACAAAATAATCACATCATCTGAAAGCTGAATAAATTCTCTACAACATTTGTATAGACCTTTTTGGGGTATAAGAGCATATTGTGTGAGAAAATGAGGTGGTAACATGTACAAGTAAGTCTGCAAAGATAATTATGTGACATAAGAGGGCGTCCTACTTAAAATGTGAGGGCGCCCTCACTCAGATTATTATGTAATATGAAAGTATAGACCATAAGCTTTCAAATGATGTATAACATGACACATTAATGTCAATAATAACAATCAGAACTGGCCAACAACAATCCCATGTCTCCGCACTGCAAAATGTCTGAACATTCTGGCTTCGTCTATGTGACAGAGATAGGGTTAAAGAAAAGAAGATGATGGGTAGAGCGTAGTGCTATCGTAAGCACTCCATTGGCAAGGGTGCTATGTGCATACCGTGTACGTATGTAGGTAGGTGTTGGGGATTTTTCTTGTCAGCTGTGTACCGGGTATTTCTTTGGGTGCGCGATTGTTCTGGTCAGGAATATTTACAGTTGAATGTGAAAAGATCTGTGACGTCTTCTTCGCTGTCCACGCGCGCTTAATCGGAGATGCTGAGTGATGTTGCAATTCGATTCGAGCTACATGCTGGGAAAAACAAGTTAATTAAGATCGGGACAGTAGATTTCACTTCGAGGTAACCGAACTTCGAGTTATTTCTTCGAGGTACGCAAATTTTAATACACGGAAACTCCATAGGAACAATTGGGACTTTCATTTTGCCCCCGAGGTAAGTGATATTCGGCTTATCCGACGTCGAGGTATCCGAAGTTGACTGTATTTTGCTGTAATATTTTCAGAACCAATGAAAGGTCTGATTAAAAATTCTGTTCATGTGAATGCACAAAAATTTCTGATTTAGGCTTTATGATCAGATAAAGAGCGGGGATAATTAATGAAATGAAACATTATCATTCATCAGCATGAACCTGGTGCAGTGCAGGCCTTAGGCGCTGTTGTTCGTACATCAGCATCGGGAAACCGCCGGTGCTGAGCTTTTACAAATTTGTATGGTGGGAGCCCGATCACTGCATAGTTCCCCACAATAATTTGTCCACAATAAGGATTTTTTTTTTCATAGTCCATTACCATAATTCAACATCATGCTTATGCAAATATGATTGCTGAAAGTTCCAAGAACTTATTTTTATCATTTTTTAAGCGAAGCAAATCTCAATTCTGCTCATGCAGTTCGAGTTCCTAGCTCAGCTCACGAAGAAAACGATAAATGCCGAGGCTTAGCCTCGTTACATGTTATTGCTACGGCCAAGGCGCGGTCATAGTGCTGCGCGGCTAGGCTCGGCTGGCAGTGACAGTAGCAAATGCTCGATCCCCGGGCCGATCAGGGTGATGATAGGCCTACTACTAGTAAATAATAATGCACGTCGAAGCCGCGAAAGTACAGGTAATGGGCAAATCGGTAGCTAGGGAACTAGAGTTTTGCTACAAAACCAATAGAATTTCAGTTAAATGAAAATCAACAGTCTGGTTTACCAATCTCTGTTACCAAGCCACCTCTCCAAGTCTTCATCATCAAACCGAGCGACAGCTATGTGTACCATGGACTAGGTAAAACTGCAGGAATTTTGTCACAAACATCTGCATGTTCAGTAGCTAAACTTGAAAAGTTAACCCTCTCTTCCACGCTACTATCCGATGAATCGCTCATGTTTGGGAAAGGGTTATCCTAAGAAAAATAGTTGTGTCATCCACTGCAGACGAACGACAAAAGCTAACAGAATCTGTATACAACATCGGCAAATAGAGCTGAGTAGCGCCTGCTTGAACTCGCATCATTCTTGAGATGACGTCTCAGGACATATGCGCGCCATTCACGCGTTTTGACAGAATTTCAAGGGGCGTTCCCAGAGCTGTAGCTTCTCTCAAAATAGCACTTTCATTCGTCAGAATCAAGAAAGAGTAGTCATAATTATTATGGGAAATCAGCACATAACATTACATAAAATTGGCCTAAACATGAAAATTAGGCTGATTTGGGCTTCAGGGGCCCTTTAAGACACATACCGGTAATGCAAGCACAGAGATGCACAGAAATGCAGTTATTTACTGTATACGCTATAATTTTCGCGTACATAAATTTTCGCGAATTGCCGCTGTCACACATTTTCGCGAGTGGTTAAATTCGCGATTGGGGGACGAGAGAAAATATGAAGTGGCAAAGAAAGTGTGAATTTTCAACTTACTAGCAAATAAGAATGATACTAGTTATACACTGCATGAAAAAAACTTACCAAACTCTGCGAACTAGTAAGTTAGAATTCAACATTTTTGAAGTGGTTAAGTCCATCGAGCTAGATTTCTGATGAGTGGTACGAGGGGTTGTGATAATGGATTGCCTCTACAGTATTTGTAAGTAGACGTGGACTAGCCCGACCACCCCCAGACGCCGCTGTGCTGTGCGAATGCTACTTACAGCGACTGGGCTGTGTATCTCTAGTAATTACACGTGGACGTGCTATGTACGTAAACAAGCTTAGCCAGTCATGGTCTGTTCGGTAAAGCCATGACATGGTATACTAGTACTGAAATGTTCGTATCATCAAGGCAAGGGGTTCATTTTGGAAGGTAATATTTTCACGTGTTGTTAATTTCGCGAATAGCTCCCGACTCACGAAATTCGCGAAAATAAAACCCACGCGAAATATATAGCGTATACAGTAATTGTGACTGCAATTGCTATGGACTATGGGCATGTTTAGGCTGCGTGCATGCGAAACTAGAATTGCGTTTCTAAACACGTTTAGTCGCTTAACGTGTTTACTTGCGTTGCGTTCATGCGATTTTTCCACTTAAACGCGTTTCAAAACGCCGATCTGAAATGCAGAAAAAAGGGCGTTTTGAATCACGATTCTGCCAGAATCACGATCGCCGAAACCGTATGAACGCAACCGTGATTTCAATCATGATTCTATGACTCATTGTGCGCTGTGCGCATGCGTGTCTCATGGGGTATCATACAGCTTCTTGTTCTCTTCGCGTGCTTGTGTATGTCTGATGAATCGTGTGTTTCGGTACCACACTTGCACTTGTTTGTTTACATCAACGCCATACACCGATTCTATAGTATCTAGCTGTTTAATATAATAATACATGTAATTACTCTCTGATTGAGTTGATAATAGTAGTGGCTGCAGCGCTGTGTCTACCAAGGGAAAACAATTGGAGAGACGAAGAATTAAGATTATTCCTCGATCTGTGGGCAGAGCCTGAATGCCACAGCTTATTGGAAAGTATTCACCGAAATAAAAGCGTAAAGGCCTATAAAAAACTGACTGATCAGTTGACATAAGGAGGTCTACTGGCTCGAGTTGCAGAGACATGGTCAAACTGCACAGTGCGCTGCGCAATGGCAAAGGATGAGCAGAGCCAGAATCAGCGATGCGAAAGCCCGCATGAACGCTCTTCTGCTGAGACCGTGATTTGAAACGCCGTTTTGAATCATGATTCATGTTTGTGATTCTGGCTACGAAATTCGCATGAACACGGTCTTACACACACACACACACTGCTCTTCCATTTTATACTATTATCACACAGTGACTTTTCATTACACAAATCTCTGTTAATGAAACTGAGACCTTACTTTTGTATAGAATAAAAGAGAATGACTGCTCACCAGTAGAGTGGGAGTGTTAATGTCAATGTGATCGATGACAGTGAATGCTCTTTTAGTTTTACTGTTGAACCCCCATGGCTTATCGATCTCAGCCTTCAGCCAGTAGCGAATGCGACCGTACTTGCCCTCAAATGAAGTAGCCACTCTCCTGCACAAGACAAAATATTGACATTGTAACAGAATGATATTTGGCTTCAACAAGGAAAAGTAGAAATTACGTGGTGCGTAATATATGTCCCCGCCGGAAGTAGCATTTTGTAACAAAATGTACAATATAGGTAAAAAATCAAGGTCAAAGGTCAAAGAAGACAAAGGTCAAAATTCTGTGTAGAAGTTTTGAAGCCCTCACCTAGTGCAATCACATAAAGCAAACAGAATCGAAATCGGGTTAGAAATGGCGAAAGAGTAGCATTTTGTAGCAAAATGCACAATATAGGTCAAAAATCAAGGTCAAAGGTCAAAGAAGTCAAAGGTCAAAATTCTGTGTAGAAGTTTTGAAGCCCTCAACTAGTGCCATCATATAAAGCAAACGGAATCGAAATCGGGTTAGAAATGGCGAAGGAGTAGCATTTTGTAGCAAAATGTACAATATAGGTCAAAAATCAAGGTCGAAGGTCAAAGAAGTCAAAGGTCAAAATTCTGTGTAGAAGTTTTGAAGCCCTCACCTAGTGCCATCACATAAAGCAAACGGAATCGAAATCGGGTTAGAAATGGCGAAGGAGTAGCATTTTGTAGCAAAATGTACAATATAGGTCAAAGGTCAAGGTCAAAGGTCACAACTGAAATTCTGTGTAGAAGTTTTAAAGCTCCCATGTAGTGCTATCATATAAAGCAAACAGAATCAAAATTGGCTCGTAAATGACAGAGAAGTAGCAAATTGAACATTTTGATCACACACGGACGCACACACGGACGGACGCACGGACGGACGCACGGACGCACAGACACACACACGTACGGAGCCCGTTTCATAGTCCCCTGCTCGAACTCGTTCGGCGGGGACAAAAATACCATGACAGAGAGCACATGCAAATCATTTCATGTCACACAGACAGACTGTATCACACTTTCTGAAGAACAATCACATTTCTTTCAGCATTTATTTGTGGAAAAATGAGCAAAGAAAATGAGATTCCATCGGGATTCAAACCCAAGACCTCCGGATTGCTAGCCTGGTGTCTACCGACTGACCTATAGAAAGCCGTAGTTCAGTGTTTGCCCCAGAAACCCTTAATTCTCAATGCTTAATTGGTCAGAAACTACAGCAGTGTGTTTGTGACACTTAACCTGGCATAAACCCGAAGGATAAATTATCTTCAACTTGGGGATAAATGCAAAGGATCACCGAAGTGATGCAGCTTCTTGAGTATGTAACAATGCGTTTTCAAGAAGAAGATGAAAATGTAAAGAATGGCCTCAATTTGGTCTCCCTCCCCCCTTAGTAACTACAGTTGCTAATCTACATAACAAATAGCACTACCTTAGCCCATCACTTACAGTTTGAGAAAAGAAGATTTAGATAAATCATATGACATTACATAATTCATCACATGACGTTGATCTACATCTTATATTGATCAAAGAGTGTTACTTTCTCTTCCAATTAGAGTTTTCCATAGTTTTCTTCTCATAAGCATTGGTACCATCACCTTAAATTTGTGACAGCAGTTCAGTGAACACACGATGCCTCCAGGGGCAACAATTTGAGATCCTACCCCCCCCCCCCCATGCTGTCACAGGGTTTTCAAGAAGAAGATAAAAATGTAAAAAAGTTTATGCACCACGGACAACGGATGACACATAACGCAGGATGGACAACAGATGAGGAATGGAGAACACCGCACAATGTGTGATTGCAATAGCTCATTTGATTCTTTGGCTCAGGTGAGCTTAAAAGTTAAAATGCATGTTTACATTTTAGCAGTTAGGTCAATGCACGTATAATATTTCATGATTTGAATAAAAATGCTACTGCCATGGCAACAGATACATGTACATGTATATTGACATTCACAAAAAAGTGTCTTGCATGATATCTTAGACCCCGTTTACAGTGCGCGAGCCGTGGCCGAGCCCAGCCTCAATTGCGGGGCTGATCCCCGCAATTTTGTCCAATTACACTGCTGGGCTCGGCCGCGCTTTTAATTCAAACCATTCAATGTTCTGTCGTAGTGGCGCTCTGCTTGTAAACAAAAGCAATTTGGTATAGTCTGATTTTCAGACCCTTTGCCAAGTGGATTCCGTGGCAAAGTCGCCATTCGGGCAAAGGTCTCTGCCGAAGGAAAAATCCTTTGCAGGACAAAACCAACGTAAACTACACTAGTTTTCGACGTTGAGGGGGTTATAATATCCTGAATAACGAAATCGTACGGGCAGAGGGTTTGGAAGCCAGACTAAAATTGGCCGCGCATTTGGCCCAGTTTGCGCTTACACTGAGAAAAGGCCGGGCTCCGCCGTGGCCGAGCCGCGGCCGAGCCGCGGCCGAGACCACCTCCAGAGCATGGCCAAATGCGAGGCTAATTTTGGCCCCGCATTTGGCCTTTTGCGCGTTTACACTGAAATGATGGCGTTGCACTGCCTTGCACTGTAAACGGGGTCTTATAGCAATATCCCACATTCTGACTAAAATGCTTTAAAACTGAGAGAGTAGTTCGATCCACGACAATTTGTATGGTTTTTATGATAATTTGCCATTACCATGGCAATGCTTACTTGATACTAAAAAAAAAACTAGAAATGTCACTATGGCAAATGGTATGCCTCCACCATAATGCATGGTTCTCCTAATAGGTCTATAGTACAATGTCTTGACAATGTGTGATGACAGTTTCACATAACTGGCAAAATAATACAAGGCAAGTGGCAAAATGTGTCCCACCCATTCGCATAGAAAAAATTAATGTTTTTCTAACTCCCAGAAGTTCATTGACCCCTGTCTCTGAACTTTGACTTTATGAAGAACTTCAACTCCCCAAGAGACATCCACCATCCAAGTTTGGTCACAAACGGACATATGTGCATGGCTCAGATCAAGGGTACACTGCATAATGTGCAAAAGTGTGCTTCTGAAATTAAACTAATGTAATGTGACCAGGACATGAAGTACCATTTTCACTTTTGAAGGCATTATACAAGTGTAGTAGCTCCAGACAAGGTTTCAGGTTCATTGCTCCGGATTCAGGTATTTTATAGCATTTTTATACATTGTAGTTTACAAATGCCCATTTTTCATGACTTTCTTGTGTTACATGCAGAACATTGATTATTTTTTAACACCTTAATTTTTACTTTTACATTTTGAAATATGAACTGATTTCAAACTGCCAATAAAAATTAAGTATCAAATTACAGAATTCTTAGGTTGTTGATTTTTTATATCACTTCTGAATTTCCAACAGCCTTGAGGCAGTTGTATGTCAGGTACATAACTTTTGGTGTCCATCAATTTTTTGAAGTTGTTAAGTGAAAAAACTTGTGGAAAATAGTACATACTCTTTAGAATATTCGCATTCATATGTTTATGTATAAATAGTACCTTTGCTTCAAATTGAATTCACTGCAACATTAAGTGTACTTTTCAATATTTTTACAGTTAATTGACTTACTAAATTTTTTGGTGTTCAGGGTTATGTACGTAACAATGTATATCATCATGTCAACACAAATATATTTTCTTACAAAAGGCAAACACCATGCAGCTAAAGGACAAGTTCACCTTCATAAACATAAGGATTGAGAGAATGCAGCAATATTAGTAGAACACATTAGTGAAAGTTTGAGGAAGATTGGACAATCGATGCAAAAGTTATGAATTTTTAAAATTTTTGTGTTGGAACCGCTGGATGAGGAGACTACTAAGGCTCGTGATGTCATGTCAGTACAACAGTATAAAGAAAATGTAAAGAAAATTCAACATATTTTCACTTTTTTTGCATAATAAAAGAGCACTTGACATGCTTCTTTCTAAAGGCAATGGGAATAATATTACCCATAACATATGTCAGTAACGAGTCAAGGTAATGTGTACTTTTTTCAAAAGATGAAATTTTGTGAAATTCTCTTTATATTTTCCTTATATTGTACGCATGTGACATCATACACTGCAGTAGTCTTCTCATCCAGCGGTGACTGCACAAAAACTTCAAAAATTCATAACTTTTGAACGGATTGTCTGATTTTCCTCAAACTTTCAATGATTTGTTCTACAAATATTGCCACATTCTCTCAATCCATATGTTAATGAAGGTGAAGTTGTCCTTAATGCCTTAAAGTGCAAACCACTTTATAACATTAAATAGTTATAAATATTAAACCTATCGTGTCCTTCAAAATTGGTCTTGAAGGTGGACACCGAGTTATGTACGTGACCGGTTATGTATGGAACACACCTTTCAATTCACTATGAAAATTACACATTATGAACTAGTTTCTACATAAACAAGTTTCATAAAACATACACATGAGTAAATTGGTGAGAAGCACCGGACGGACAGAGGACGGACGGAGGACGGACGGACGACGAACGGATGACAGATGCCACAGGCGATCCCTTTGTCTCCCTTCACCTCCGGTCGGCTCGACAAAAATGACAGATTTGTCACAAATGTGTTGAATGTTCACTTTCCTTGAACTAGGTTTAATTGGATGAATGGCCACACTTTATATCTCCTAAGAGAGCAGGTATTTCGGGATTTGAGGATTGATTTTAACTTGACTTTAGGCCCTTTTATAAGTTAGATGCATTGAGTAATTTTCAAGGTATGGGGGAAAAAGTGTGATTTCAGTATTAAACGATAAAATTTTAGCATTTAAACCTAGCTTTTGACCCTGGATCTCTGACCCAATAACCCTAAAATTCCCAAGAGAATCATGTTTAGAACATGCATTTACTGGTAAGTTTCATGATGATACCTTTCGTCACTTTCGGGGTATGGAGGAAGAAGTGAAATTTAGCATTTTCACTTGACCTTTTGGCAAGAAATTTCCCAGTGAGATAATCTCTATTGGGTAATACATGTATACTAAAGGAAACCAAAACCTTAAGAGAAATGTGGATTGAGTGAAAGCAGCAACATTAGTAGAGCATATCAGTGAAAGTTCGAGGAAAATCGGACAATTGATGGAAGAGTTAAATGAATTTTGAAAGCTTTGGTGTTGAAACCACTGGATAAGGAGACTACAATTGTACTTGGCCCGTATTCTGCTAAAAACTTAGACCGAGTTTAAACCAACGCCTGGGTCTAAAAGTGGGTTTGGGGGGTTTAAACCTGGGTTTAAACCACCAGTTTAGACCCAGGTTTAAACCCAGGTTTAATTTGTATTCTACTCAGTCCAGCTGTGGTCTAAATCGGGTTTAAATTAAACCTACCCAGGAGGAGGTTTATTTCCAGTCTAACGATGACTGGTACGGGTACCAGCACACTGAGCGTGTGTTGTACAGATCAATGGCACGAAACGAGTGGCTGGCTGGATACAGCAGCTAGCTAGCCGGCCACACGCGTGTACACACGAGATACGTCTACTACTTGTACACTCAGAAGAGACTCGAGATCTAGAAATACTACTAGGGCCTACCTAGTACTACCTGTACTAATATAACGTTAGTCTAGACCTTACAATGAAAATAACCTGAAGACTAGACCAAGAACTCAATGTAGGGGGTCTAGAGCCTGAGGTCCATCTAGGATTAGACTAGATCGAGAACCTATCGTTAGATCGTAGGACCTATTCGAATAGCTGGACTACAATTGTAACGTTAGGTCCTTTAGGACTAACGTAAGTTAGGTTAGTGTGGTAGGTAAAATCTACTTCCAATATCGAGACAGGGTTGATATAGGCCTATTTCTAAATTTTAGAATGGTTTCCATTTTTATTAACTGACAATCTTTCAAATGCTTAAGTGCACGCCTTAAGAGAAAAGCTTTTATTCAATTTCCTACCTCAAAGTCCTGGTTTGATCAATCGCCAATCCATTCCGAATTCACAATTCGATCGACATAAACAGCCATGTCCCATCCAGCGCACACAGCAACTGTGCCGCCGGCTGGCGCGGCGCGATGGCTCTGCTGGTATCAAAACTGAGCAAAGCTAGCTAGCCAGGAATAACAGCGCTAACGCTTACCATACGTATCCTATGATGTGCGCCGCACACGTACACAAACAAGGAGGTACAGTATACTAATGTACAGTGCTTTACGAGTCGTCGCAAGCAAAAATACAGCATGCCCTTATTCGACATAAATACCCGTAAAAACTATTCACAATCCAAGAAAGTCACACTCATGTGGCTGATACACTTCCAACAATAAATCTAAGTGGATTTGTGGAGCGAAAAATACTCAGAGGGAGAGTTTCTTCTTCCACAGGGGGCACCATGGTGGCTTGACCCAAGACTATTTCGGGTTTAATTTAAACCTGAAATAGACTTGGGTTTACCTAAACCTCTTTAGCAGAATACAAAATTAAACCTTGGGTCTAGCTAAACCATAGGTGAGTCTAAAATGGGTTTAAACCTTGGTCTACAGTAGAATACGGCCCTTGAGTTTATGACATGTGTGGACAACAATATAAAGAAAATATTTAAAGAAAATTCAACATGCTTTCACTTTTGTAGCGTAACGAAAGAGCACTTGACTAACCACTTTTAGAAAGCAGGGGAAATACCCTTTTCATGTCAGTATCAAGTTGATGGAATGTGTAATTTTCATGAATTCTCTTCATATTTTCTTTATTTTGTTGTCCAAACATGATGTCATGAACTCTAGTAGTCTTCTTAGCAAGTCATGACAACACCAAAACTTCAAAAATTAATAACTTTTGCATCGATTGTCCAATTTTCCTCAAACTTTCACTGATGTGTTCTACTAATGTTGCTGCTTTCACTAAATCTGCATTGCTCTTTGGGTTTTGGTCTCCTGAAAGTTTCATGAAAAATCCTGCAGGTATTGCATAAATATGAGGGAAATAGTGAACTATCCAGGAGTTGACCTTGACTTTTGACCCATGACCCCAACATTCCCTACATAATCACTGCCAATCAGTAAACACATATGAACCAAGTTCCATGAAGATACGGCGGTACCTTGAACCATTTCTGAGATATCTAAAAAAAAAGTGAAATTTTAACATTTTCACTTGACCTTTGACCTCATGACTCAAAACACTCTCTGGAAAATCTTTATTTGGTAGTACATGTAAACACCAAGTTTCAAGAAAAACCCTTCAGGCACTGCACAGATATGAGAGAAATAGTGAAATTTGAGCATTGATCTTTGACCTTGAGCATGTGCACCCAAAAGTTGGTAACCTGCACAACTTTGCCCACTCATACATTATACAGGCCAAGTTCCATTAGGCTACCTCAAACGTTTTTTTTTTTTAGTTATGCTGTCCACAAAATTGATTATGGACGGAAGGACGGACAGAGGGACGGAAGGACAGACAACCCGAAAACATAATGCCTCCGGTGACACTTCGTGGCAGGAACATGAAAAAACATGTCTTGCACATCTACGTGTGATAGTAGTCACACATGCCAAAGTTCAGGTCAATTGCTCAAAACATGAGGGAGTAATTCAAATCATATGATTTTGAAACCTAGCGACAGACTGACCCAACTGCTTGGCCACCTGACCTCAACGATTCCTATACACACTATGATTTGGTGAGAGTATAAAAATCTGTCAAACCACTTTCCACTGTCTTCACCCCTCTTCTTTAATAATCTCTTTGAATATTATAATTGTCAGTTCACATGCTATAATATAAGATGTATGTGTACCTCGATCTTAAACATAGGACAATGCTGTTGGAGCAATAGGTGCTAACTACAGAAGAATTTTCAATACTCACCCATACGGTATCTGAAAGCTGAATCTCAATTCATGATGTCCTGCCCGTAATATTGGATTACTGCCACCTTCATCTTCATCTGCACATCAAAAACATTAATAAATACTTCAAAGTACTTCTTCTATGATACTGAATTATCCTGCTACTGTAAAAGTGGATATTTTCGTGCGACTAATTTTTCGCGGAATCTAGACATCACGCACAGGAACATATGGCAAGCAAAAATATTCGCGGGATTTTATTTTCGCGCTAGTTTCTGGTTGCGCGAAATGCGCGAACATTTCAACACCGCGAAAATTTCCACTTTTACAGTATTTGCTTTTTAGTATCATTTACTCAAATACTATACAGTTGAGAAGTGCTCGAGATGTATCACAGGTGATAAATGTGATATTTTTCGTACAGGGATTAAAAAGCAAAGCTCCAGTTCAAGTGATGTGTTTCTAAAGGAAACCAAAACCCAAATATAAATGTGGATTTAGTGAAAGCAGCAATATTAGTAGAACATGTCAGTGAGAGTTTAATGTCACAGAGGGACAAATGTGGGGAACAAAAGGCCTCCCTGCGACTGGGATCTTTCTATTTAGTCAAATGGTTGAATATTTCTACATGCAGCAGATTGTTGACAGACTATTCATTCAATTAACTTGTTCAACTTGTGCAACTAGTGTGCATCAAAATAAGTAACCAATCACACTGTATTTCTACAATACAACATCCGAGTTTATCATACTGCTTTCAAAGGTATAAATATTGATGATTACGAGCTTAATGATAACACAAGTACAAACTTCAGTCCAAATTCCTAATTCTCCACTTAATCCCGAGCTGGGTTGCTTTGCCCTTTGGTCCCTTGCTGGGTAGCTTTTGGCAAGGCCTCGTGGCTGAAAAAGAGACTAACTGCGAGAGAACGGGTGAATGCAAGACTGAGCGGCGCAGCCGCGAGGCCTTTTGAAACCTGACATGAATTTCTTAACTTGAGCATTGTTTCTTGCCTATTCTCCTACCAAAAAGGGTAGCAGCCAATCAGCGACCACATTGCTCACCACGCCGTCCCATCTAATGAATGATATGCATAAGTATGCCTGTCGCCGGCTCGCTCATCCGTAGCTGCCTGCATTGCCAGTGCAGCATTGACACGTCCTCATTAGCATACCAACTGTGATCTGACTCATGAATATATGAATAATTTATTTTCGCCTTCGTCGGGAGGCGGTAGGGAAAAAACCCCAGGTTTCAAAAGGCCTCATAGCTGCACCACTCGGTCTTGCGTTCACCCATTTCTCGCAGTGCTCGGTGTGACGAGTTAGTCTCAATCTTCAGCCATGAGGCCTTGTCAAAAGGCTACTTGCTGGGTGGCTCTGGACTTTTGATGATACCCTGCCTCGAGCAGCGGGTCATCCCTCTTTGTGATTGTTGGATTCCCAACTTTGGTCCTCATCGGAACCTCAAACTCAGTTCTGTCTCAGAACCCCAAACACCCTGTTGATTTTAATAACATGATTATTTCCCTTATAATTTGTGGTCTTTTGTTATTCTGGATTCTCTTCGTCAATCTTGACGACAAAACATTCATGATTCAACCCTAATAACCACAAATGATCTCCATTATAATTTCATAGTATATCATCATCTTTCAACATTGAGTATGGGATATTAATCGGTCCATCCAAATCTAAATGTTGTCTTGGATCCATATTTCTTCCACACTGCAATAGAAATTTGGTTTGATATAGACCGATGTTACACCTTATACAATACCACATTGGGAATTACATAACTAGACAAGAGACCCGCGGGTCTAGCGCTCACCTGAGTATCGCAAGTTCACCTTTCACGCAGTCACTAATCTAAATTATTCACAGCTCTACCAAAATTTGACCAGGCATTCTCAAGTAGAAGACGAAAATGTACAATAATGGCCCAATTTTTTAAAAGATTCCTTAATTTTTTTTTTGGGGGGGGGATTGAGGCCCCCTGGGGCCTTCTGGGTGGGGCATGGTGCCCATTTTGATAAATTGAGATCCTGACCCCCTAGGGATGCTACCTACCAAGTTTGACGAAAATCCATCATGAGGTTTTCAGGAAGAAGATGAAAATGTATGTACAATTCAGGCCCCCATTTGGACCTTCCCAACCCCCCCACCCCCCCCCGCCCCAAAGAGGGGCACCCCTGGATCTGCTATGAACAAACCTGAAACTACAGTCATTAATGTACTCACTCATAGTATCATCTTAGCTCTATAACTTCTGATTCGAGAGAAGATTTTTAAAGATTCCTTCATTTTGGGGGGTTTGGGCCCCCCTGGGGGGCCCCTGGGTGGGGCATGGTGCCCATTTTAACAAATTGAGATCCTAACCCCCTAGGGATGCTACCTACCAAGTTTGGTGAAAATGGGTCATGGGGTTCTCAAGAAGAAGATGAAAATGTACAATTTAGGCCCCATTAGGACCCCTCCCCTGGGTCCCAAGGGGGGCACCCCTGATTCTGCCACATGAACAAACTTGAAACTACAGTCATCAATGTACTAACTCATAGTATTAACTTAGCTCTATCACTTCTGGTTCTAGAGAAGAAGATTTTTACAGATTCCTTAATTTTGGGGGGTTTGGGCCCCCTGGGTGGGGCATGGTGCCCATTTTAACCCTATCTCTGTCACGGGCCGATTAAATCGGCCCAAAAACTGCAATAGAAATGCTTCGGCCGATATTATCGGCCCTATTTTGATTGACAGATTACTTCAAAGGCTATGACACTACCACTCTATAAACTGATTTGTGATTGGCTGACAGTGTAAGGAAATGATTTCCAGCCTGAAAAAAGCTTCCCCACCTTTAACCAATCAGGAAAGCTTTCTCAAAGTCCAAGAAATTGTGGTGGCCCCGCCCATGTTCATTTGCATTCAGACTGCAATGTATTGTGTACAGTTTTGCCATGTGTGGAGAACTTACACGAATCTGTATGTGGGACTGTAATAGAGATCGCCGCGAGCGATGAAAAGATCGTACACGTGGGTCAATTTTCATCTATTTTATCTAAGTCAAAATAGTAAAACATGAAGTGAAAACATTCAGATTAGGGATTTCAACATCTCTGAATTCTGTGAAGTGGTATAGTTTCAGTAATATCGGCCTCATAAATGATCTGAAGAATAGTTGAACACTCCACATTCGGTGCAGCAGTTGCAACTGTTTACTCAGCACTAACAGCAGTGCAATGGGTCTCTAGTTACAATAGCCGGGGCCAGCGGGGCAGGTGTAAAGGAGCAATAGGGTTACAGTAGCTTCCTGCTGGCGGCCTGAAGCTGTACAGTCTTGATGTTGGGGGTATGTTTGACTGTTTATTATTATTACATGATGAAACCGTCACTATGCGAAACTTCAGTTCAATGCAGGTTTATCATAAAGAAAATGACTGCTGTGATAGTTAATTCTGTTTCAATAAGGAAAGTGCAGAAAGTCGTAGACTAGCATATGATGATCAACTGGAATGCATGGACACTCCAACGTCGATATTTTCAATAACATTTTTTATCCTTAGATTATCTTATCATTATGGCATTATCATAGGACAAGATTAATATAAATTTGAAAGAAAAAAGCACAATTCAATTTATATTTTCAGCTTGACAAGATACAAAAACGCTCTGTCTACTTTCAGGCCAACATCACTTACAAAATCAGAAATTACCACGGTACACAAAATGTGTGAAATCTAGGTTGTAATTGCCACAGACTTTTGTTCATAAAATGAAAAGTACTGATGCTATTGATGAAAAAATCATACCATCTGAAAGCTGAATAAATTCTCTACAACATCTATGAGACCTTTTTGTGATGCAAGCTCATGTTGTGTGGAAAAATGAGGTGGTAACATGTGGAAATAAGTCTGCATTGATAATTATGTGACATAAGAGGGCGTCCTACTTAAAACTGAAGTGCGCCCTCACTCAGATTATTATGGAAAATGAAAGTTTAGACCATAAGCTTTCAAATGATGTATAACATGACACATTAATATCAATAATAATAATCAGAAATGGCCATCAACAATCTTGTGTCTGTGCACTGCAAAATGTCTGAGCAGTCTGACTATGACGTATGTGACAGATATAGGGTTAACAAATTCAGTTTCTAACCACTTAGGGATGCTATCTGCCAAGTTTGAAGAAAATCGGTCTTGGGGATTTCAAGAAGAAGATGAAAATGTAAAAAGTTTACGCACGACGCACGACGGACGCTGGACGAAGGGCGATCGCAATAGCTCACTTGAGCCTTTGGCTCAGGTGAGCTAAAAATTATAAGGCACAAACAACTTTCAATTAAATGGTTATGTACTCATGACAGTTATTGGTGTTTTTACTCTAACCCTCCTGGTGAGTGACTCTCTAACTGTAAATCAGGCTGTCCGAGACGAAATACACCAAATTCCCAAATCACAATGCTTCCGACACTGCACTACATTCAACTTCCCAATTTGGAGTGATGTAGCCTGATCCTGAGTGTTCAGCAACAGTATGCAGTATCTGAATTTTACACCTTGAGAAATATCTATATCTACCGTCATCAAACCATAGGCTTCTGTGTAATGTAAGTCTAATGAGGAGACTTCTTGGAAAGTTTGCAGAAAGTTCTGCCCCATTTCCTTATTGGCTGCCGTTTCCTGCCTGTCATAACTTTTTCCGCTTGACGTCAATACCTCCTGTCCATTGAAACCATGAATTCTCCGAAATGGCCCGTCTCGACCAAACTGTTTACTTGTGTTGTGACATCTTTAATGACGACCACATTCCATACAGTATTAGGCATACCATCAGGGGATGCCTATGTTCCTTGTAGTTTGATGTCACATAGAGTTTACTCATTCTGGAAACATGTAATTGCAACCCACTGTCTTTAACTTTCACTGTGCGTCACAAAATCCCCCTATTTGGTTAAAAAAATACTGATGCAAGCTCACGTCGTTACATGGTGCAAGTCGCACTACAATTGAAGCAACATCAATTTCTTACAATAATATTGATTGAATGAGACAAATCAATTAGCAATTACATGATAAACTAGAAATGTCGCTTTGGCGACTGGTATGCCTCCGCCATAATGCATGATTTTCCCAATAGGTCTAGATAGTACATGTGGACAATGTGTGATTACATTTTCACAAAATTGGCAAAATATTGAAATGACAAGTTTGTCACAAATGTGTTGAATGTTTACCTTCCTTGACCTAGGTTTAATTGGATGAATAGGAGAGCATGTATCTAGGGATTTAAGGACTTTAACTTGACTTTGACCCATTCATACATATTAGGCATTGAGTAATTTTCAAGGTACAGGTGTGGAGAAAAAGTGCAATTTCTGAATTGAATAGTAAATTGTTACCATTTTCATCTGGCCCTTGACCCTAAAATTCATAAGATAATCACTTTCAGGTAGAACATGCATAATATGTACTAAGTTTCACGATAACTTGAGCCACTTCAAGATATGGAGGAAAAAGTTAGCTCAGCACTTTCACTTTATCTTTGACCTTTTGACCTTTGGGGCAAAAAAAGAAGAAAAAAAAAAAAAACTTTCCAGAGAATTTCTATTAGGTTACACATGCATACACCAAGTGTAAAAAAATAATAACCCTGCTGGCATTGCATAAATATGAGGGAAATAGTAAAATTTTGAAGTGTTGCACTTGACCTTTGACCCCTGACCTTTGACCCCATGAACCCTACATTCTCTAGATAATCACTTCCAGTCAGTACATGTATATACTATGTTCCATGAAGATACCTTGAACAATTTTCCAAGGCACGGAGAAAAAAAAGAAGTTTTGATCTTTTTACTTGACCTTTTGACCTTTGACCTTTGACCTCATGACCCAAACTTTCACCAGAGAATCTTAATTGGGTAATACATGTATACACTAAGTTTCAAGAAAATATCTTCAGGCATTCAATAGATATGGCGAAAATAGTGAAATTTCATGTATTTGACCCTGACCTTTTGACCTTTGACCTCATGACGCAAACTTTCACCAGAGAATCTTAATTGGGTAATACATGTATACACTAAGTTTCAAGAAAATATCTTCAGGCATTCAATAGATATGGTGGAAATAGTGAAATTTTATGTATTTGACCTTGACCTTTTGACCTTTGACTTTGAGCATGTGCACCCAAAAGTTGATAGGTACAACTTCACCCCCTAATACACATACATGCCAAGTTTCATTAGGATACCTCAACAGGTTTTGATAGTTACCTTGTCCACAAAATTCATTACGGACGGACGGAAGGACGGAAGAACGGAAGGACGGACGGACGGACGGACAACCCGAAAACATAATGCCTCTGGCACCACTTCGTGGCGGAGGCATAATAAAAAATATGTCTAACCATATTCATAATAAGGACAATTGATTAAAAAGTTATCTTTTTTTTTTTTTAAGTTTTGGTGCTGTCATCATGGGATAAGGGGACAACTACACTTTACGACATCACTATGGACAACAAAATAAAGATCCCATACAGAAAATTCAACATATTTTCACTTTTGTGGCAACACGATATCTGAAGCACTTGCCTAGGAGCTTTCAGAAAGCAGGGGGAATAATATTACCCATTACATATTGTGTCAGTAACAAGTCGATGAAATGTGCACTTTTCATGACAAATTGAATTTTAAGGAATTCTCAATATATTTCCTTTAAACTGTTGTCCACAATGATGTCATAAACTACAGCAGTCTTCTTATCCAGCAATGCTGGCAACAACCTTTGAAACACCTTTTGAATTGAATGCCCACTTTTCCACAAAAGTTTCACTGATAGTAAGTTTGACTGATGATATGTTCTACTAATATTGCCGCTGTCACTCAACCCACATCTGTACTTGGCCTTCGTTTGGTTTCCTATACCAGTGGATTTACACCCAGTAGCTTGTGCGATTGTGGATACCATGGAATGGGAAGGCTGGCCCTGCCCAGCCAGCCCAGTGACCAATTGTGAATGGCTTTATCACTAATCTCTATGTGAGCACACACACAGCTGAAGAATTTTACAGTCAGTTGTTACCAATGAGTGTACACTTCAATGCACATACCTTGACAGTTGCCATTCATAGTTTTGCAATGTACCCTTGGTACCCCATTGGGCAGCAAATGAAGATTGATACAATCGGGCCACCCATGTCTCCCCATGCTACTGAGTCCAAAGCTTTAGATTTATTTTTTACCGGTACTCTGAACATCTACACTGTGACTGCAATGCATAGGCCTACATGTTGACAGGAGGTAAGAAAACACACAAAGTTTGAATGACTATAAACAGGGCTCCACACTAACTTCTATTTTTGGTGGCCCGATTGGGCCACCAAAATCATTGATTTTTATTTTTTGGTGGGCCAAAAGTAAAATCTGGTGGCCCGAAAAAAATAAAGAAAAACATAAGAAAAACTAAATCGGTCCTGCTAAATATCAAGCATTACTGAAGTGATACAGGTACCAAAGTCTAAAATAAATGAATAGAAAATTTAATCATCTTACCGTTATTCTGAGTTCTAAGATTTACCAAATAGGCTTCATTATAAAAGTTGATGCCTATCTAGGTGGTCAAAACTTACGTTTGAAATGAGAAAGTGGGAGCATTTGCAGACATTTGTAAACATCCGACATTTGTTTTAACACTGTAAAGAGCCGAAAGTTACAGTTATTCATTTCTGATTGTAAAAGCAATCATCCAACATTTACTAGTATTTTAGCACCTTACAGAGCCAAATGTTACCGTTAATCATTTTCCTATGTAAAAGCAAACAACTGACATTCATTTTAGCATCTTACGGAGCTGAATGTTATCCTTATTCATTTCCGAACGTGAAAGCAAACATCTGCAATTTAATTTAGCATCTAACTGAGCCGATTGATACCATTAATCATTTCCAAATGTAAAAGCAACAATCTGTTATTTATTCTAGCATCGTACGGAACAGATTACCGTTATTCATTTCCGTACAAGGCAAACATCCGACATATATTTTAGTATCATACGGAGTCAAATATTACCGTTATTCATTTCCAAAATTAAAAGCAAACATCTGACATTAGCATCTTACGGAGCCGATTGTTACCGCTTTTCATTTCCAACAGTAAAGGCAAACATCCAACTTTTTTTGTGGCCCGATTGGGCCACCAAAATCTTCATTTCTGAAATTTTGGTGGCCCGATGTGCATTTTTGGTGGCCAACCGGGCCGTTAGTGTCGCGCCCTGCTATAAAGATGCTGAACTATAAAATTGATCCAAATAACACAAGCCAAAGCTTTACCTTTTCCAAACAAGACCTGCTTCATGTAGAAATACTCCTCCTCAGCATCATAATACTTTGTGTATGACCCAGTCTGATGCCCACCACCTCGCGATTCACTCCAGTGAACCTACAGAGAAAAATAATGATGTAATTTGAATTTTAAGTACTCACTAGAGTCTAGGTCTATCTCTTTAAAATTTCGACCTCACACATTATGTAATAGAGTTCTATTTAACTTTCATTTCTACAGGCCTAACATTAGATTTTAGATGGTCTAGGGCCTAGCCCTTACTTAGATCTACTGAGAGCTAGCTGTAGCCTGTACAGAACAATTATATTCCTAGTTCCACAGAGTTTTAAGAGATGGGAGTTCCAACTGGCTGTAATTACATGTATTCAAACAGTTGTCACTTTTCTATTGATGTACAAAAGAAATGCACAGGTGCATCTGTGCCGTGGATGACGGGGTTTGGTGCTGCCATCTTGCTGAGCAATCTGAAGATTCATTTTGAACGTTAACTTAATGTTGGCTATATTTTGCTTGTTTATCCACTAAATGAAATGAAATCTCAATGATAAAGCACATTAAACAAAGGTCAATCCCTTCCAGAAATTGTCTATGTGCAAAAGTGTAAATCAGAGCTGTACCATGTGAAAGTGTTTAAAACTGTACCCTCCTGGAAAGTCGGTTTTATCACTTTTCCACTTTAAATTCTGACAAATAAAACTGATATGGAATAATCTTCAAGTATAATTCTTTATTACAAGTAATGTGCCTAAGTTTGGTACACTAAATAAGGGTTTCATGTTCTAGTTCCAAAACAGAAGTCTTGAGTGTATCTTTTGGAACATTGTGTGTCAATATAAATGACATTATAATAGTGCATTTATACAAATTATATAAGAAATTTGCTCCCCCCCCCCCAAAAAAAAGTTTTCATGTTACCTTCTTTGGTGCATGTTTGGTACAGCGCATCCTTGATTGGTACACACACGATTTGTATGTGCTGTAATGCAACTTCATTCATTTGTATGCGTCAACATAAATTTCTCGTAAGAATCATGTAGCTGTGCCAATCATGGCACAGCGCTGTCTGGAGGCAAGTCTGACAGTATCAATGTATATAGCAGGGCCGGCACAGTGTTTTCAAAAGTGTGGGGGCCCACTTCCGGGTTTCATGAGCTAACAAGCAAAAAAAAAAAAAAAAAGGCTCATCTCTTCTCCCCGTCCACATCCGGGTTTCTTCAGCTGACAAGCAAAAAAAAAAAAAAAAAAAAGGTCCTCAGCTCATCTCTACCCGTCCACTTCTGGGTTTCATCCACTTCCGGGTTTCTTCAGTTGACAAGCAAAAAAACAAAAACAAAAACAAAGGTCTTCAGAGAAAAAACATAACCTTACCGCCGCCATACTTCAAGATCCCTATCTATTTCTATTTTAGTGCCACTTTACATACTTCCGGGTTAAAAAAAGTGTGGGGGCCCAAAGTGATGACACCTTATGTATTCCTTTGTATGGTGCACAAAAAGTGTGGGGGCCTGAGCCCACACGGCTGCGCCGCCCATGTATAGCTCTGTGAGGTCACTAGTCACTTGTATTAAGAATCTGGCTGCTGTTGATTGAACATCATGACCAACTTCACTTGCACCAAAGACGACTATTCACCATTCAGTGCGGCGCAACAACTGGTATACAGCAGTCCAAAAATCAAAATGAAGACCACGTCTTTTAACTCGCTTGCTAATTTCCAGCTTGAAATTTAGATTCTAGTTTGGCAAGAGGTCATGAAGATCAAAAACTTTTTGTGCAGCTTTGCTGCCCTGTTTACTGTAAATTTGAAGAGGTAACAGGCTGCATCTTTCAAACATGATGTAGATGCTCTAATCTAGGATCTCCTCTACATAGGAGTTCTACAAGGCTGTGAAATATTAATTAGCTTCAGTGTGTCAAAGAATACTACTGTAGGCTGTACCAATCATAGGCTCATTACTCATCAGATTAGTGGCTGGGCATGGCCAGTTGAGTAATTTTCATTTTCATTTCATCATTTTTTGTGAAATTTTTATTCGCGCATCCCCGTGCTCTAGTTTACCATTATAGAATATCACCTATAATAAGTAGGGATGGCGAAAAGTAATTACCATCACAAAGACATATTATCTTCCTTAGAAAGTGGCTGATGATTATGAAATGACACGAGTCAATTGTCTTCCTATCTGCGCGGCAGATCTAGTTTGCCACATGCTTCAAAATACTTTCGAGTGTCGGCATCGAACTTGCTGGAGGGTGTTTCACAAAGATTTTAAGTCGAACTTAAAATTTAAGATTGACTAAAAATTATGGTATGCTGTGTCTTCAATGTTGCTCAACTTTCTAATAAAAGTGAAGATTTTGGAGACCTTTTTGTAGTGATCTAGTAGGCTAACTATACACAGCCCAGTCGCTGTAGCCGTAGGTAGCTAGCTGTATTCACATCTAACGTTACTAGCATACTTACAGTGTCTGGTCGGGCTAGTACTAGGCCTAACCGTTAGGCTACTGTGGCGTTAGAGACATTGATAACACAAGAAAAACATAGAATAACATTACAATGGAAAATATTCTGTAAACATTACCGGTTTGGTAACCGTGTTAGGCCTAACTGAACAATGTTACTGAAAATTTGAAGTGGGTGATGATTAGCCTAATGAAATTGGGTATTGAACAGGGAAACCAGTGGCATATCATAATTTTAGTCAATCTTAAATTACGTTCGACTTCATGAAACAAATCCCCCAGGCTTCAAAAAGGAAATAGAACTAACACAGGTTAATACGAGTCATTACGACAGTTGTGACTCCATTTTTCTTGAACCTCCTTGCTAGTTCTTAAACATTGTGAAACTTCTAACGTTAGTGGTTAGGTCAAGACAACCTCACCTTTGCCAGACCACGCATATATATTCGAATTCCTCGCATTTTCATGTCCCCTCGTAGGTCAACAGCGACATGTCCGGATACAAATTCGCCAGCAGAATAGACAGTCTTGTTGTTGTCTAGCACAACGTGAAAGTCCTTTAGTTTCACCATATTGCCTTTGCACAGCAATGGGATTGCCGCGGCGTGCGAACGGATACAGAATCTGATGAGTGATGCCTTCTTGTTTCCTACGACTCGACTCGAAGCCAAAGGAAAGTTCCCAGACGTAGCGCCTATCATATGTGATGTGAAGAAGTCCCCATGAGATAACCAGCTACTCCTCTGATCAAACGTTATCTAATATCTGCCGTATGTACATTTTCTTCAGCCTATCAACTTGGTCCATCTTTACAATAGATTCCCTTACATTTTCACACGCTACACGCTCGGTTTCTATCGTTAGATTGATCTCGGCATCTAGCTACCGACAATGCGATTAATTGCAAGTGAACTACGAATACTAGTACATTGTTCAGTTCTATGATCGATATACGCTGCGTGAATGCGTGTAGCTATACTAGATAATACAGTACTTGTATACTCTCGCGATTTCGCGCAGTTGTATGGAACGCTCATGGGCGAGCTGAGGCGCCATTTGGGTAAACGTGACAACCAAAGATAGTAATAAAGCGTCTTTGGTGACAACGTTATGTTGTTGTTGTTCGTGTTTATTGGCGCTTTTCAATCAGTCTGATTACTAGTATCTGCGCCACGTCTTCTCCATACTACTAGTACTAGTATTCATGAAAGAGTCTATAAGCTCAGTTCGATTGATCACGTCACGCTCACTCTGTTCTTGGTTTCGGCTTACCTGTCAAGTGGCAGTGTGTGAGATAATTCCCTCCACCGTTAATAGTAGTGCAGTAATGTGCAGTGCATCTATTAATACAAACACATAATCTCTCTTTTTTTCCCTTCTACTTAATATTATCATTATATACTATGTGTATTTTAACAAAACGTACGCATAAAGCACGTATAAGCACACAAATTGTGCGCATTACTACAGAATACTAACAATATCAATGATCAATCTTTATTACATAAACGCTTTGTATTTTTTAGATACACACACAAAGCCCTAAAATTGTCTTCTATTATAGTAGCCTTCATTATATTTCTAATATTCAATGCATCTATTTTCATCATTTTTGCATCAATTTTCTTTCATTTTTATACCGTTTATATTCCAATAAAATAATGTTCTATTGTTTCTTACACTTGGCATGAATCACATAATCCATTTTCGTGACAATTAATATCGTAAAGATAACAATTCAACCTACATTTTCCCAGACGAATTTGATGTACTACCATCTCTTCCTTTCTACTCATTCCTTGTCACTGTATTCCCTTAGATACCTGCGACTGTATTCTGAAGAAATCTCTCCCTCTCTCAGATGCTACCCATTCTGTTTGCCAAAATAATAATACATTATCTCTATGATACAACACCATATATTACAACACCATATCATATACATCATACAACACCATATATATATACACACCATGAACAGACGTCGTCCATAGTATGTTTCCCTCTTCATTTAAGATTAACTGAACCAATTCACTCCATTTACGTAGATTTAATTGATTTTGACACGAATGAACGTCGTCCATCTGGGGGGTGTTTCATAAAGCTGTTCGTAAAGTTACGAACAACTTACGAGCGACTGGTGATCAGTTCTTGTGCTGAATTATGGAAATTCTTATAAGAATAGCACATCAGAACTGATCACCAGTCGCTCGTAAGTTGTTCGTAACTTTACGAACAGCTTTATGAAACAGGGTCCAGGTCTCGCAGGTAATATGCATTTCGCACCTTGTAAACCAGATTCATGAAATACGTAGCCATATACCGTTATTAACAGTAATCGATAATATTTGAGCAGTATGTTTTATGTTGTAACCCACTGTTTGTCTTTTACCAAGGTACAAGGCAGTCGTTGTAACCGGATAATAGTCATTTATTTTTCCCTTATGAACTTGTTCAACGACTCGCCTAATGCTGTAAAATATATTTTGTGCATAACTCTACTGATTATATATTGGTATGTACGAAAATGGCTTGTCATGAATCTTGTACTTTACTGTAGGTTGCATTATACCAACTTGAATAATGTTAATGCATTACCTCCAACTTTTATTGCTGTTTTTTTTCCACAACAGCAAAAAAGGAACTACATGGTACATTCTACCATTAATTAGTAATCTGAATCTGTATCATACTGATACTTTTTCCTTTGCTGCTTACAATATAGAAAAGAGTTGTCGAGGAAAAAAGAAAAAGTCACCTCTGTTCGTCATTATGTCCACATGTATCGGGGGGAGGGGTGGCCACAAATTGCCTCTATTGGAATCGGTTAAAGAAATGCATAATTCCGTTCTCATGTTGATATATTCCTGCTCCTGTTCTCAAAGGTTGAGACAGTTGCGTTTAGTTTGTTTGATATAGTAAGTTTTGTTCTATGCACATTATGTTCAACGTCTCTTCTGCTCTTAGAAGGTATATTTTTGTTCAAATGCCAAATGTAAACTTCATAATGATTTTTTATTTCTTTCACTTGTGTGCCAAGCGTGCTGTTTTATATGACTATATAGCATTAAGTGTATATCGACACAATTCTTATTTGCGACCACATGAACTTGACCCTTCTCTTTCTGGTACGCAGACATTCCATCACCAGTTGCCAAATTCAAACCCCCTGTCATTATTCCACACCCAGTGAACACAATCTGTTGGCATATCTCAAGTGTTCTTTATTTTCTGGTTGTAACCGTTCAACCGACATATTTGCTGTCAATGTCTGTATATACGTACGTAGCTATTCAAATGTGTCACATTTTTTCAAAGGGGAAAATAGTCATTCCAGTGTCTCTGCCTGCTCTTGATGCAGTTTTCTTGCTGCTTGTACTCAAACACAGGTATTTTTATTTGTAAATCATCCCGTGAAATTTCTGCCTCAAGACAAAAATTGTACTCGTACTTTAAGTCTGGCTTACACATGATGTTTGCTCATGTCTTATGGACAGACATTCCTTTGCCAGCTATTCAAGCATCTTATATAACTCTACCAGGCGAATGTTTTCTTCTCTTTAAACAGCAAGCAGCAAGCAAATTCCAGAGTAGAGTTTTGTGTCAACAAGCTTATGTAATTCCCACTGTTATGATATTTTTTTTTCACAATGGCTATAAGTCAAATAGTGTGAATAATATGAATAATGAAATTCCTGTTTTGTCTGCTCATGCACCAGGCAAAGAGGATGTACTCGTACATACCACAAAATAATGGCGAAGAAGGTGATAACCCTGATATAATTACTTTTTTTGAACTCACAAGTTCATGAACTGATATTGATTCTGATGTAAATGACGCCAGTCCTCAAATGCCACCCACAGAATACCACATTGAAGACGATATAATTTCATTATCTCATTTAAATCCAAACCATTTTTTTTTTTAATTTCACACTTCAACATTAGGAGTATGAACAGAACTTTGATCAATTTAATGTGTTCGTGAATCAAATTAAGTTTGACAGTCAATATATTGGAATCAGTGAGACCTGGTTAAAGGAAACATCACCTTCTTAGCTCTTTACTATTGCCGGTTTCACACTATACAGGCGCTAGAAAATTTGTCATCTATTACAATTGTTTTAGTTGTAGAAATTTTAGAGAAATTTAAATATTTATAGTTGCAGGATATAGATGTATATTTTGAATGGATACCCTCCAATCGAGGAGTAAAAGGTAATGAAATGGTAATTTAGCAAAAAGGGGGTCATTTAAAGAAAATATAGATGTTGATATTGCTCATACGAGACAAGAACTTACCAAATTCAATTCAGTTCAATTCATTTTATTTTCATACTTCTCGTACATGATTGTCACATCAGAAATAATAGTACAGGTTCTTTTACCTTATAAACAATGTGCAAAAACGAACAATATACATGGTAATCTTCACATCAATTGAAATGATAACTGGTCGAAATCGAACGGGGTTGAAAAGAAGTATGATGGGACCTACATGAAAGCAAGCTTGTTTGGCTGTAGGCCCCGAGTATATAGTCAGTGTTTGTGAAAAAGAAACGGAGAACGGATAGAAGATAAGAGTGAATGGTGCCAAATAAGAAAAACGGGGTATGCCTATGTGATTAAAAGAAGAAGAAAGAAAAAAAAAGAAGCAAAAAAGAAAAACTATACTAAAATGTGAACCATGATTGTGGCCGAACTATCATTTGTTTACGAGGTGAAGCATGATTTGCTTATGGAACCTCCTTTGGTATACATTATAAAACTGTAATTGCATTAAAACTATTACAAGGTTATGTTCAGTAAGACACAGGTTACATGTACAGCTATTAAGCCATTTGGTGCCTGCCGTCAAGCTGTGGATAACAAGTGAGAGAGAGGTAGAAGGAAGGAGGAAGAGAGGGGAACGAAGTATAATACCAAATGCAGCTAGAGAATCAGTTAAAATAACAACCAAAATACTACGAAAAGTCTCTAACCATTCTAATGTCATTATGATTGCAGTTAATTCTGCTCTCATAATACATATTGAAGTTAATCTTAAAACTTTACGTATGTCACACTGATCAACATAAAAAGCAGCACCAGTATCATTATTGTCTTGCCTTGATCCATCTGTGTATATTTTCAAATAACCTTTCAATCTTTCATTTACACAATTTGTTACTTCTCACTCAGTATAATGTTATCAAAAATAAGATATGACATTCTCGGAGGTACATAATACGAGTACGGTTCTTAATATACAATCATAAATTTGTTCAACTTTTGTATTCAAAGTACATGCCCTCATCACAAGCGGGCCTTGACCGGTTTTCCAATTAAATCGATCGTAATACCAACATGGCTGTAATATTTCAACTGTAGAATACCGTTTCCCTTCAAAAGACATTACATAGTATCTATACTCAGGCCCGTAGCCAGGATTTTTCAAGGGGGGGGGGGGTGCGGTCACTAAAAAAACGGACCTTCGGTACCAATACCAATGATGACACACACACACACACACACACACACACACAATTATATATATATATATATATATATATATATATATATATATATATATATATAGTTGAGACAATGTAGATAACACCAACCGTAGGTCCCCCACCCCACCATGAAGTGGTACAACACCTGAAGAGGGGAATTACAAATAAGAATGTGTGGCTGCCCAAACACAATGTCCCCCCATCGCTAGCGCTGTATTTGGATAAAATTGATGAATCATTGGAGAAACTAAGTAAGCAAAGATACAAAGACAATCTCAAACCGGCAGAGAGGACAGCTCTCCGAGAACTTCGAACCAATAGGAACCTAATTATCAAACCGGCTGATAAAGGCTCAACAGTAGTCATTCAATCCAAGGAACAGTACCTTGCTGAAGGTAATAGGCAACTTTGCACCCCAACATACAACAAATTGAGGATAGATCCCACTGATGAACATGTTAAGCAAGTTAGAGCAGTGATCAAAGATTTAGATGTAGCTAAGGACATCAAACCACTACTAATACCCAGCAATATTGAATGCCCGAATATATATTTTCTGCCGAAAATTCACAAAGTAGGCAACCCCGGACGTCCAATCGTATCGGGATGCTCCTGTCCCACAGTACAGATATCAAGATTTGTGGATACTATGCTCCGGCCATTAGTTGCTAACACGCCGTCCTATGTCCGAGATACCACAGATTTCTTGTGTCACATTGAAAAAATCAACAGAAAAGGGCCAGTCCCTTCGAATGCCATACTAGTGTCAGCTGATGTTAGCTCCCTCTATACCAATATACCACATAAAGAAGGCTTAGCCGCATGCAAGAGGGCTCTGGATAAACGGGACGACAAATCCCCTCCCACAGACCACCTAACCCGCCTAATTGAATTGATTCTCAAACTGAACAATTTCAAATTTGTTGACACCCACTATTTACAAATAGAAGGAACAGCCATGGGCACACCAATGGCTCCCTCCTATGCAAATATTTTCATGGCCGATTTAGAGGAAGAAATCCTTCATGCATCACCACACAAACCGTACGAAGACTCATGGCGCCGATACATCGACGACATCAATTTCATATGGTGTCATGATCAATCTCCCCTTGATGATTTCATCTCCTTGATAAACTCATTTCATCCCACAATCAAACTCACATTTGAAACATCCACTACTCAGGTACCCTTTTTGGACGTTTTGATTTATATTAAGAACAGAGCACTCCACACTACCCTTTACTCTAAGCCCACTGACAGTCATGCTTATGTAATTCCCGAATCTTGTCACCCCTCCCATACTTTGCAGAGTATCCCATATAGTCAAGCGTTGCGCATTCGTAGAATTTGCTCAGAAGAGGTGAATGCCTCACAGGGAATAGCACAACTACAAGAACATCTATCACAGCGCAACTACAACAAAACAGATGTAGATAAAGCTTCCACCGTCCCCCGAGAAGACCTTCTGAAATACAAAATCAAAAAGCCACTGAAAAGGACGCCCTTTGTTGTATCATTTCACCCAAATCTAAGAAAACTCTCTCAGGTCATGCGTGAACACCTCCCAATTCTGCATCAGTCAGAGGACATGAAACAAATATTCCCTGAGCCTCCTATTGTATCCTTTCGCCGAGGTCGATCTCTTAAAGACCTGCTGGTCTCCGCCAAAGTGCACGAGGAGGCTGATGTACATGCAAACAGACCAAGGGGATCAAGCAAATGCAATGCCAAAAAATGTTGTATCTGTCCACTGATGGAGAACACAAATAAATTCTCCAGCACCGTCACGGGAGAGGAGTTTCACATACTGCAACATATTGACTGTAAATCAAGTTACGTAATTTACTTGATCACATGCGCCCGATGCCGAAAACATATGTCGGAAAAACCACCACAACGTTATACACACGCATGAACAACACCCGCTCTGACATCCGCAAATATAACACAGAAAAACGTAAACAAATTCCGGTAGCACAGCATTTCAGCACACTTGATCACACAATCGACGATGTACGGGTCACGGGCATTGAACTTATCCACAAAAAAATCAAATCAAGTCACTTTAAGGCGGGAATCATACTGGATCTTGAAACTTAAAACGCTCACACCGTATGGTATTAATGTAGATGAGTAATATAGAATGGTATATAGGAAATGTATATGAAAGATGATATTGTATTCATCAGAAGAGATGTTGCATTGGATGATTGATAGTCATTGTCATTGTTATATATCAAATAATTAAATACATATATAATATATATATATATATATATATATATATGTATATATATGTTCACACATGTATATGTATGTATGTATGTATATGTGCATGTATATGTACATTTATATGTAATGTATATATATATATATATATATATATATATATATATATAGGAATGTATGAGGGGTTTGTTTGCAGGGGCCGATGAGTCCATTTCTGAAGATTCTGAAGTACGATGTCTGTCATGAAGTACAAGGTGATACCTTTTGAATGATATATTGGTCACTGCATATAAAGATATGTTTTTGAGGTTATGGTCGGGAGAGGCAGAAATTTCCTTGTTCTCTTTGTTTTTCTTGACCTTTAGCCACATGTGTCTCCATTTGGCAAATATGGACCTGTCGGTTTTTGCAAGCAGGCTCTTCTATGTATATATATGTATATATATAGTGTACACATGTGTATATAATCATAACATGGGTGCATGAATATTATATAATATGTATAAGAAATGATGATTATAGATAGAGAGAGGTAAAGCTGTGCACCAGAGAAACAGTATATATAATAATTATTGTGCGATATAGCTTTGTTATATCACGTGGGAATAGCATGAAGATTTTGTCAGCAATAATTTTGGCATATATTTTATTTCTAAGTGGCAAAACATCATCCCCTCTTTATCTGTACCCGGGTTTTATGTAAAATGAGACTGTATTTACGGAAAAGATAGAATGTTTGTAAAGGATTGCGATTTTTTGATGTTGTATTGGTTAACTGATAGGTATTGTTATATACTCAGTTATTATATAATGTGGATAGAAGGAATTATGTACTACAGTAATCATATATGTATATGTGTGTATATGATATCTATGTGTATGTATGCATGCATATGTATATGGATATATATGTGTATATATATATATATATATATACATATATATATATACGATCTCAATATGAATATATATAAATATGAATTATGAATAGATTAATAGATAGATTGATAGAGGTGTACACAGAAAAATTGTACTGTGCGACACAATTTTGATATATTATGTGGCAAGAGTATGAAGATTGTTTCAGCAATAATTTTGGTATATAAAATAATGTGTATATTGTATATTTCTCTGTTATGTACCTAGAGACAAGTGGCAACACACTATCCACTCTCTATCCACACTCTATCTGTACCCGGGTTCCATGCCTGCTACTTTGATTGTTGGTAAATCAGCTGTAGGGGTTAATGACCACGAGAATGTTCATTGTATCGTAATTGTTAACAATTCTTTATCTGCGCTGACACGACTGACACACTTGTAACACTGAACCTAATTCTTTACACTACCCCACTCCTGCCTGACATGCACCACCGCACACAAACCTTCCCCCAATATCACATGATCACTCACATCCCGCCACAAGACAGCCACAAGACATCCAGGCTACGCAAACGTCTGCTTAGCAGGTAATCATATTATTTAGTTTATTTATGATATATGTTTGATATTTTTTATTGTATGATATGTTTGTATGCTATATATACTCACTATACACTCATTTCCAGTTATACATTGTTGAATGTGTTGCAAAGTGCCAAAAAATATTGCCAAGTATGTCATGTAACTATTAACTCATGCTCAACTTATATTTAATATATTGTGTATATGACTTCAGATTTGTTATGCTCAAAAACATATATTTCGTTTCACAAACAGACATTAAAGCTGAGGAAGACCACGGTCGAAAGCTTCACAACTCTGCCGGTTTCATGCGACATCTTACTGTTATCTACATTGTCTCAACTATAATTTCACTTAAGATGACAGAGGCGTGCGGTAGGAATATCAGCATCATCACACTATATATATATATATATATATATATATATATATATATATATATTCTTTTGACGACCGAACTACAAAAGTTGTATAAGAATTTGCGCGCAAGCGCGCCGCAAATTGTGAATTTTGACTGTTTTAATGACGTTTTAAAGTCTCGAGGAAATTTGTATTTTTGTCTGCTGCATGCAATCGCGTTACGGTATTTCATCTAGGAAATAGTAAAAACTCATTTTGCCAGGAAGTTGCAAAGTTTAATTGTGTTCGAGACTCTATAGTGATTTTCCTGGTGTTGCTTTAACTTTTATTTTTTCTATTGTATACCCGCGTTAGCAGGCCTGAAGCCTGGTATGCGAGTTTGTCAAAAACGAAAATAAATAAGAAAATTTTTAAAACAAAATGAATTGTAAATGTGAACCATTTATATTTTGCCTCCTTGTGGTAGGATATTTCCAGCATTTCCGAACTTTCAAATAATCATTTTAGATTTAATAATATTAAACTGCTTTTATGTAGTAATAATAATATTAAACTGCTTTTATGTAGTAGTTTATGTAATATTAACTGCTTTTATGTAGGCCCCATCATATTTCTGACATTGATTTGTGATATCCTCAGATGATAATGACCATTTATATTTGTGTGTAATGTTTGTTTGTCTTTTTATTCAGCATAAGATATGGTTGTATATATTTTGTACTTTTGTTTTATTGTCAATCATTTTGTAATCCCATCACTGAGAAAGTGGAAATATGAAATAAAACTTGAAACTTGAAACTTAAAGGTAGTAGATCCGATTCGCAAACATCTCCAATATCAGTCAAATGTCATATTAACCATCGTGCTAAAAAGGTTTTCTTTGTGAAATTTGGAGGTCAGTGAAATTCAAAAATTAAACATCTGTTAGCCATTGGAAGAAGTTGAGTGCAAATTCAGACCTCAGGCTTAGTGCTCAGATGATTTCCTATTTGATTTGATCTGTCTTACTGTGCACACTAAGATACATACTGGAATGGTTATTTTTTATTCATTAAATTATAGTAGAATATTTGGTTACTAGCTGTCTCTAGGCATTTTCGAATTTGGGCTCCAAAGAGATCCACTACCTTTAAGTTAGAAGAGAGATAAGTAAATAATGATAGAATAAACAAACAAAAAAGAATGAGTTTCTTTTGTAATACTATATGACAAACTTTTTACTTTACCATATTTTTACTTCATAGCTCAGCACTTTCCATTCTCTCTCATACCCTCTTACCCATTACATTTAAATGAAATACAACTAAAATGAGTTTGCGTGCCTGCATAATACTCTTTGGAAATTATAAGTGAAAATGTTCTTAGGTTTTGGCTCACTTTAAAATGAGAACCAATAGAACTGTCACAACATGAGAAAATGTATAAGTAATAATCAACACTACATTTCCGAATTTGACCTGAAAAGAAATCCGCTACCTGTAAGTTAGAAAAGAGATGAGTAAATAATGATAAAATAAACAACAAAAAAGAATGAGTTTCTACCGCCGTATCCAGAACAGAGCCTGAAACGGTGCAGGCTCAAGAAATCGTATGTACTATAATACGTCTTGAAGTACTGTGTGATACTGTTGACTCAGACTTCTACAAAGCTGTAAGTGAGAATTGTAATCCAATCCGACTCATAAGATATTTATGAAAATATATCAATAAAGAATGTAAATTAAATAACGATGCGTCACAATGCAGTCTAACGCTCTCACAAATGCTATCATACATAGGTTTTTTCACTGACTGTTTTTACTCCGGAGCTCTTGCAATATTCAGGCTTTTGTAATACTATCTGACAAACTTTTTACTTTACCATTTTACTTCATAGATCAACACTTTCCATTCTCTCTCATACCCTCTTACCCATTACATTTAAATGAAATATAACTAAAATGAGTTTGCGTGCCTGCATAATACTCTTTGGAAATTATAAGTGAGAATGTTCTTAGGTTTTGGCTCACTTTAAAATGAGAACCAATAGAACTGTCACAACATGGGAAAATGTATAAGTAATAATCAACAGTACATTTCCGAATTTGGCCTGCAAAGAAATCCGCTACCTGTAAGTTAGTTTCTAACGCTCTCACAATGTTATCATACATAGGGATTTTCCCTGACTGTTTTTACTCCGGAGCTCTTGCAATATTCAGGCTTTTGTAATACTATCTGACAAACTTTTTACTTTACCATTTTACTTCATAGCTCAGCATTCTCTCTCATACCCTCTTACCCATTACATTTAAATCAAATACAACTAAATTGAGTTTGCGTGTCTGCATAATACTCTTTGGAAATTATAAGTGAGAATGTTCTTAGGTTTTGGCTCACTTCAAAATGAGAACCAATCGAACTGTCACAACATGAGAAAATGTATAATTAATAATTTGTTGGAACCGTAAGCAAATGCCAGCTGAAGGCGAGTAGGCAAGTGTGTTTAAAAGCATTAGATTATGCACGGAGATCGTACAGTTACTTGATAGATGATCTTTTCTTGAATGTTGGTATTAGCAAAAGGGCTAGAAAAAGCAGCTATTATAATTCGTTAGGCATGCATAATGGCCCAATGAGTGTTACAAGAGAGCTGGAGTAAGGGAGGTCTTTCATTTTGTTTTGTCTCTCCTGATCGTTCGTAAGAAATGCTAATTCATGACCACCTTTTCACAATTTGATTGGAGCATGCATTCATAATGGAAAATAGTTGACATAATAATCTATCCCCAGGCATTATCATGCCAACATGTACTTATATATACATGTACTATATCTTTGTGAGACGTAGATATAAAATGTCTCAGGTTTTCGATTATAGTAATTTCGAGGAAATTTCTTTAATTTTTATCATATATGTAAACTTGAGGCTATTAGATTTTCATCCACTTACCTCTGTTCCTGTGAAAAAATTCAAGTGTCAACCTCAATGTCATACACGAATCGCACGTACTCGGGCGGCCAGTGGAAAAAAAAAACAAAAAAAAAACAAAACAAAAAAACAAACACCGGTCACACGCGCCAAGGGCCATGGCATGCAGTGCCAATATAATAATAGCTCGAACAAATTGATGCATAACATTTGTGTTTGTGTGCATGGGGACGATCCGACGGTTCATACAACAAAAGGGTTTCGTACAATTATTTTTAACATTGTTAAACGTACTCTTCCACATTTACGTAGCATATAATGTGTCTTTATATTTATTTGGATTGTTATCCTGAGAATTGCTAAAAACCGTTATTATGAAAAAGTGGACCTTTCAGAATTTGGGGGGGGGGGGGGTGCGTACGCACCCGACGCACCCCCCTGGCTACGGGCCTGATACTTATCAACAAATATACTTCTGCGAAATTTTAAAGGCATCTCTCCACACTCTACTTGTAAAGCTTTAAGAGACGTAAAAGCACTGCACCAGTAATTACTCTCAAAGCCTGGTATTGAATGCAATCAAGTTTACGTTTTGTACTACCACTTGCAGCATCATTATAATTCACATCCATAATCTAAAATTGATCATATCATTCCTTTATATACTGTAAATAATATTTAACCATTACTGCCCCATGGTGTACCGGCAACACATCTCAACAAATTTAAACGCTTTACAGCCTTAAATGATAACATCAATGTGTTTTTTTTTCCCAATTTAACTTATGATCAAACCACATTCCTAAAAACTTATATATCAATATATGAATTAACATTATTTTTTCTGTTTATTGTTGAACACCATCACAGCTGATTTATCAGCTGAAACATCAATCTTCCAGTCTCTACACCATGACATATTTCATTATTGCTCTTTGTAATTTCTTCTGCAAAATTTCTTCTCACGCTCCATAACGCTATCATCAACATATACTGATAACTTAACAGAATTTTCTTTTAATTTTAAATCGCTTAACATTACATTAAACAAAACTGGGCTCATAACACTTTCTTGGGGGTTCCCCTTTTCAGCACATATTCGTCAGAATATATACCATCTAACTTTATGGTATTAAAGTAATAAACTTTACTATACACATTGTTTATTTCCTCAAAATACAGCACTCTACCTTAACATTCTATCTTTAATTCCAACTGCTTCAATTTCATGAAGTAAACCTTTTCTCCAGATCTTATTAAAAGACTGAGGTTAAATCTAAAAACACAACAACTACATATTCTTTATTTGCCATTCCTTTTTGTACCTCAGTTTCTAATCTCACCAATTGATTCATAGTGCTTCTATTTTTTCTAAACCCCCCTTGGAACGGACTTAATATATCGTTCCTCCCCAAATACCATACTATTCTGTTTTTCACCATTCTTTCCATATAATCTTACACATCACTAAGATTAAAGTAATCGAGCGATATGACCTAGGATTCGTGGGGTCTTTACCCGGTTTCAACACAGGAATTTGTATACATTGATACCCGCATCCAACTGGAAAAATTTCTTTAATCCATGCATCATTATACAATTACAATAAACATTTATACATATTAATTTCGGGTAACGACTGTACCATACTAGCTTTAATACCATCTTCACCTGCCGCCGTATTTTTCATTTCTTTCAAAGCATTCTTTAACTCTCTCATTGTAAATTCCTCATTAAAAAGGACTATCAACTTGCTCATATATATTTACTTTGATTACTTCATTCTCAATATGTTTCCTTTTTCTTCTTCTTCTGAATTACATATTATCATCTATTTCAATCAACTGAAACGCCTTAGCGATAAGATTTACTTTTTGTGATATATCTGTTACCGCTGCCATCTTATCCATCTCAAATAAATTACTTCTAACATGAATATTCTCCTTACTTTTCTTTAATCCTTTCACTTTTTTTTTCAAAACTTTACCCACATCCATCGTTCGATTTAACGACTGGCAGTATTTGAGCCAATATTTATACTTTACTTCTCTTAAAACTTTCTGAGCATATATATACGCTTTCTTTTCTTCATACTTTTTCATTCATTCAATGTGGTTTATTGTGCAAATATAAAAAAAAAAATAAGAATCCAGCACCTCGAAGGCTGATACGATTGCTTTACATTAGAATCATAAAAAAGAAATTGAAATGACACTGAAGGTATAAGCATACGTGAAAAAAAAATTTTGATATTTTCTTCTGCTACTTCATTAATCAAACTTACAATCAAATAATATTTTTCTTGAATACTCATATCTTCTATCTTCTTCTTTGGTGATAGATTGACTGAGTGTGTGCCTAGCAGGCAGCCCTTAAATGTGCTCTCTGTAGTTTGCACTTCAACTTCAGCTTCTAGAATGTGGTGATGTAAATCCTAATCCAGGACCACGCGAACGCAGTTTTTCTGATGTTCATGTGAATGCTGCAAAGCCTGTATGTGGTGTTGTCAGTGTGTGTCAGAGAAGTAATTGCAGCAATGATCGCTCCTTTCTGATGTCGCTGAATCCACCGTCAAGCAACTTGTTACCTGTTCCTGTACCTAGAGACACTCGGGACTTGATAAATCAGCTTGGTATATCACGGTATGAAGTCGGGTATAGGAAAACCCGCCGTGGAAAACGCGCTGGTGCCAGGAAGAAGAGACCTGAGATGTTGGACAAGGAGGTACGAAACGAGTGGCCTTCGAGGGTGAACCACTATGCACTAGAATAACTGTGCGTAATAAGAAGCATTTACTTCCCCCATCAGTCATGAGAGCTCGGGAAGTCGTAAACATTCAGAGAAATATGAGTTTACGATCACACTCATGTATAGGCCTACAAACTTTGCTGTTTGGAATGCACTCTCAGTAAAGGCCCGAGGAAAGTCTGCAGCTTTATGTGACTTTGTAATATCCAGAAAGCTCCATATCTTTGCTATCACAGAAACTTGCCTGGCTTACTAACTCAGATCGTGACAATCGCAGTTACCCTTGCAGACGTTAAGACAACACTACCAAACTTCTCGTTCTACCACTCCTCCCGACTACCGGTGCATGAAGGGTTCAATGTGAGTGTTAATCAACAATTGACTTTCCAGTCTTTTGAGTATAAATATTATTGACTTGATACTGAAGTCCCCTCGATCAACAGATCTTCGTCTCATAGTCATATACAGGCCGCCATCCTCTGGTAAGAAAAGGGAGACTTTAGGTAAATTCTTCAGTGAACAATCTGGTCTGATTGAACTTCTCTGCATCAACCGTCAGAAGCTCTTGATAGTTGGCGACTTTGATTTTCACATTGATGACCCAACTAATGTCGATGTCCAACGATTCCGTATCTTGTTGGATGGGGCAAATCTTCGCAACCACGTAAAGGGCCCCACCCACTCCAGTGGTCACACACTTGATCTCGTTATATCTCGTGAATGTGATCTAGTGTTAACAACAACAACAACAACAACAACAACTGATTTTTCGTTACCTTCTGATCATCGGTCAGCAATATGTGGCTTGTCACTTGTCAATCGCTCAGCCTCTTCCTGTCAGACGCTCCGTTATCCTGAGGAACTACGAGGATGTTGATCTGGGAAAATTTCGACAGGACATTGAGGATTCTCAATTAATCACAATTCCACCTGATGATTGCAGTGATATTGCCGATCTATATAAAAGGGAGATGCAGAGGTATAGATCAACATGCCCCACGCAAGGAGAAGAAATTCATCCTTAGACCTCATGCTCCATGGTATTCTGATGTTCTAAGGAGACTTATTAAGCAAGAGCGCAAGAAAGCTGAAAGGGCATGCTACAAATCTTGTCTTCAAGTTCATACGGACATCTATAGGGAGAAGTGTAAAGCTTATTTTTCACTTCTTCGCCAGACGAAAACAGATTATTTTCTGAAGAAAATTGATCCTCGTGATCAAAGAGGGTTGTATCGAATGGTTCGGACTCGGTCATCACCAAATGCATCAAACCAGATCCTACCACGCCATAATTCCCCCATTCAACTTGCAGAGTCTTTTCGTAGGTTCTTCGACAAGAAAATCAAACGCATCCGGCAGAATCTAGATACCTCAGTCTACACGGACCTGTCTGTTCCTGTTCGAGAGCATTGCTCATCTAGTCTGAGTGAGTTTGACATGGTGGCAGAGGATGAAATACTTAAAATCATCAAAGCAACATCCAATGCTTATTGTGATCTGGACCCAATACCCACTGCTCTTCTTAAAAATGTAATATACTGTCTCACCCCAGTTCTTGCTGAAATTGTGAATGCCAGCTTACAAAACGGTATTGTGCCAACATGCTTGAAACATGCAACCATTCATCCCAGACTAAAAAAAGGATGATCTTCCCCATGATGATATATCAAGCTACCGGCCTTTAGCGAATCTCAGTTACGTTGGAAAATTAGTCGAGAGAGCTGCTGCCAGACAGATCAGGAAGTATTTGAGTGAGAATGATCTCCTTCCTCGAGCCCAGTCAGCTTATCGTGAACATTTTAGTGTGGAGACAGCTAGCTCTTCTGAACGTCCAGAATGATCTCCTTCTGGCTTTAGATGCTCGTCATAAGCGGTACTGGTGTTGCTAGATTTTAGCGCAGCATTCGACACGATTGACCATGATCTTCTGCTTGAGAGAATGGAATGCTACTTTGGAATTAGGGGAACTGTTCTTCAGTGGTTCTGCTCCATTTGAAGAACAGAACGCATACAGTTCAGATAAAAGATGCCCTTTCGGAGACCTGCAGTGATAAACTTGGGGTTCCTCAAGGATCCGTCATCTGGCCCCTTTCCTTAACGATTTATACAGTACCAATAAATGACATCATAAGAACCCATGATGTGAATGTAATGCTCTATGCAGATGACACTCAAATGTACATAATGTTTAAGAACACCGAACATGAAGAGTCGTTGGAAAGATTAAACGCCTGTATAGCTGATGTCAGAGCTTGGGCAATGAGGAACAAGCTGTCTCTGAATGATGCCAAAACGGAAGTGATCCATTTTCACATCAAAGTTTTGTTCTCAACCCAACCCACTGAATGTCTGTGTTGGTGATGGTCAAATCAATCCTGTGCCTCATGCTAGAAATTTGGGGGTCGTCTTTGATCAGCATATCAGTATGAAGGAACGTATAAAAACTGTCTGCAAATCGGCTATGGCAGCAATCAGATGCATCAGTCAAGTCAGAGGTTTCCTCACAAATAAAGCTACACTAACTCTGGTTTATGCATTTGTCACCAGCCGGATAGACTCCTGCAACAGCTTGTTGTATGGCCTTCCTTCTACCGACATCCACCGCATTCAGATGCTGCAGAACATCGCAGCCAGGCTTGTCACACGAACTCCTCGTCAACAAAGTATAACCCATACCCTCAAAAAAATTACACTGGCTACCTGTTGACAAACGCATAATGTTCAAACTCATATTGCTGACCTACAAGGCACAACATAGTTCTTCCCCAACATAAAAAACTGGCAGATTTGCTCAAGCAGCGCCCCCATGCGACAATCATCGTAAGTCCCCAAAATCTGGCCAGGAACCTATGCAGGGATACCCTGACAGGGTGGGTTCATAAAACTTATGCTGTACATTCAAAACCCATATCGTTTTCACGAAACTTGACCAAATTGTAGAAGAAGGCTTACTTATTCCAGAAAAATAATAAAACTGAAGTGGGGTTCATGTGCTAGTTTTTGTACTAGCATCGCCCCCATGCGACATATAAAAAAAGTCCCCAAAATCTGGTCAGGAACCTATGCAGGGATGCTCTGGCAGGGTGCGTTCATAAATCTCACGCTGTACATTCAAAACCCATGTCATTTTCACGAAACTTGACTAAATTGTAGAAGAAGGCTTACTAATTCCAGAAAAACAATAAAAAGTGGGGGTTCATGTGCTAGTTTTTGTGCTGGCAGCACCCCCATATGATTGTACTCATCCCAGGACCCCAAAATCTGGTTATAAACCTATCGTGGGTGCCCTGATTAGGTGGGGTTCATGAATGTCATGCTGTATATTCAAAACCCATGTCATTTTTACGAAACTTTATCAAATTGTAGAAGGGTTAATTAATGCAGAACAATTGTAAAAATGGGGGGTTCATGCGCTCGCTTTTGTGCTAGCAGAGCCTCCTTGCGACATAGGGCAGAAATCATCGTAAGACCCCGAAATAATCTGGTCAGGAACCAATGCAGGGATGTACCCTGCTAGGATGCATGAATCTCATGCGGTTCACTCAAAACCCCATTTCTTTTTCTTTTTTTTTTTCAAAAACAAAAAAACAAAAACAAAAAGCGTGTCACAATAATTGCATTGATATGGTGGAAAAATATTCAGAAAGGAAGGTCCATATGCGTTTTTGTTATTATTTCCCTTACACAGCCATAATGACATTATGTGGACGCAAGCGTGGAAAACTCCACATTGACATGCTTGTTTGTTCGTTTGTTTTACCCACTTGCTGTAACCATGTGCAAAAAGTGATAATGGAGGAAGAAGAATAAATAAAAAATGGGAGTTTTGCCATTAGTCTTACGGTCCTCCAAAGGAAAAACAAATCTTAATATGATAACGTTGATTGTATTGCATGTGTTGGTTGTTGCAGTGGTTGGTAAAGTGCGTGTTGTGAACTATGGAGATGTACCTTGAGTACCCCCCCCCCCCGAAAAAAAATATGATTCTTTAATTCTCCTTTTGTTACACCAGATTTAGTAATCAAATATTAATATCTGAATGGTGAAAGTGATAAATACATGTTTGGTAATACACGCACTTTCATGACCTTTTATTTTGTAACCAAAAATTAAAAAAACAACAACAATATTTTGTATTAGTAATGACAAGTTTAGATCCAATTTAGAATTTAACAGAGATAGCCTACTCAGATTGTTTTAGTTGTTAGACCTAAAGATGAAATGTGTGTCATTTTGTTTTGTTGTTGTTGTTGTTGTTTTAACACCTAGTCTAGTAGACTAGTAGTCCCCGACTAGCGCCTGTAGGCCCTAGGTACCTCAGCACTCGACTTGACCATGTTGATGAACAGATAATGAACTGCATGTCACAAAACAGACCTATGGATTGAAAATGGAAACAGCTCAGTTCCACTTCCAAGCTCCCGATTCCGTCGATCAGTGTTGTGCTACCATGGCCATGGTTGCGTAGGACGTACAGATGGTAACGCGTACAGTCGGCACGCGAGCCGAGCGAGGCCGCCCAGCGCGGCCTGGTGGGAAGCTGTCGGGTATCCGTACGTACCACACTCTAGCTCGATCTACTAGCCTCTGCTCAGCTCAGCTAGCTCAGCTCATCACTCGTTCGTGCGCTTCTACGCTCTTTGTTACGTCACTGCCAACCTGCGCAGCTAGGATGCGCAAAAACACAACTGAGGAACGTCCTTAATAAAACCAAATTATACTTTTCTAAAAATTTAACCACCACCTTTCCGTTACTGTCCTCTTTCCTTCCACCCCACACTACACTGTGGGTATTGAAATCACCGAACAATACGAAATCGGTAAGACAATTATTTACCATTATATCTTCCAATCTGTTTTACGACGAATATTTTCGAATCAATGAACATTTTAAAACCAAATGATCATTACCAAAATTATTTTCCAATACTTCCCAATTTAATTCATACGCAAACTTTTGCGAAGCAATGGTCAGATCTAAACATGACCAAAGGCCCGTATGAGGGTCCAGTCTAGTTGCAGATCCATCGTTTAATGAAACCAAATTATACTTTTCTAAAAATTTAACCATCCTTTCCATTACTGTCCTCTTTCCTTCCACCCCACACTACACTGTGGGTATTGAAATCACCGAACAATATGAAATCGGTAAGACAAGTATTTATCATATCTTCCAATTTGCATATATCTATTTTTTACATGGATTATAATAATTCATAATTAAAACTGGTCAATTAAAAGAAAATACATCTATTCATTGATATATACTCTTCGGAAGAGGAGGTTTATATCTCATGAAAAATGATAGATTTATGAATATAAATCACCAAACTGCCTCTACCCCCTGAACCTCTGTTCTTAATAACAGAGTTGTAATCAGGTGGATTAAAAACGTTGTAATCTATAAACCAGCTCTCTTGATACATATAATATCTGGTAAATTTTTCAGTTCTTTACCTTCTATAAACTTTTTGTAAAATTTTGTTCCATGAGCATTCATGCTCTGGACATTCCACTGTATATAAGATATTAGATACATGATCTGTGCGACGGGAGGTAAAATCCTGTTCGCTTTGTGTATTTTGAGACTCACTGAAAACGTTCATGAATAGGTTCGGGTGACACATCTTGTATGTCTAAGCATCGTTTGGCTGCTTCAACCACAAGTCAAATTCCAGTCGAATGGGTTGTTTCTTTATCCAGATTATGGATGATGAACGTGACGAATGACAGAAAGTCAACATTAACGCTGAAAGATGACGCGGATGGTTGTTCTAGTTCCCCTGTTGGTTCTTTGGTTTTTTTTTTTCCTCTACAGGTTCTCTTTTGTCCGTTTGGGTTTCCTGATGAACCATTATTATTCTCTGTTTCAGGGGTGGACTTTCAACTCTATTTGACTGTTTAGTGTTTGTACATTGGAGTGCCCTCTTTTTCTCATTCTCTTGGGATAAATTCTGCTGCTTTATTTCACTAGACTGTTGTGACTTGTTTTGAGGCTTGGATATTCATCACACTCTGTTGATTCATTTCAGTGGACTGTTGCGACCTACATTGTTTTTCAGCTTGAGCATACGACACCTTGTTCTCGAGTTTGAGCGTCTGTATCTCTTTCGCTTCTTTGTAGTAGATGCCGCCTTGGTATGCTGCCGAGTGGTTTTCTTTGCATCTAAAGCACTTTGGGTTGCCCTTTGTTTGACATTCATCAAAGTGGTGGTTATCACCACATCTCACACATCTTATTTTCCCTCTACACTGGCTTTTTATATACGTGTCCGAACTGTTGGCATTGGAAACATCGTGTGAGGGGAGCTATGTATTCATGAACTCTGTATGTCTGATACAGGAATGTGACAGATGACGGATGAGGCATTTGTTGTGAGTCAAAGAACAGTAGCACCGAATGGGTTGGGGCCTAGTTTTCCTTCGATCCTTTTTTTTTTTTTGAATCGCTTCACTTTAATGACTCCTTGGTCTTTCAATAATTCTTGAAGCTCTTCCTAGCTAATCCGATCATCAACTCTGTGAATGACGCCTTTGCTACCCACCCACCTTCGATTGCATTCTCTCAACTTTGACAGAGATTCCTGCCAACTCACTTATCTCTATGGCTTTTTTTTCACCCGTTTTTCGTCTTTGCATACGATTTTCAACAACCGCTTTTCTTTCACTTTGTTCATATTTTAAACTTCCTCGATTTGTCTATGTAATTGCTGCACTAATTTGAGTGGGCTGATCTGACAGACATTTTCCCCTTCTAATTCAACTTTGGCTACCGTCATATTTGGTCTTTGATTTTGACTCGTTTCTGTAGTTAACTTTCTTGAAGTATCTGTCTCATTGCGGACATTGTCTTTTCTAATTCTTTTTTTCTTCCTGACTCTCCACTGTAGATTTAGATCTAGGTCTAACCTTTCTCTTCCTCCTTTCTACTCTCCAACCACAGTCTTCACCTTCGCTATCTTTCTTTCCTTTTCCTATTCCAATATATTTGCTAGGTCTATAGGTGAGATTGTATTACGCACATAGCGCCCTGATGGTAGGCCTCTTCGCCGCTGGATGAGGTTTCATTTGCAAACATATTCAAATATCATTTTGATTCATTTTCCCTGCTTAAAAAGTTTGCTTACTTTGTTAGTGACAGAATTGTGCTGAAGGATTTTGCCTGCAATGACAAGCTTACCTTTACTTTCCAGAAATGAGGTTAAGTAACCGTACCTTAACAGCCAGTCCGTCCACCAATAAGTCTCTCCACAAGTGCCTCAACAGCTAGAATCAGCAGAAATATCCATTTTTATTTTGTGAAGTTCACTCCAATATCAGCTGGCTATGGCCTGGCCCTGGGCTCCCAAGTTTGTCGGGTTTGATGGTGCAAATCCTCAGGGGTCGGGTCGGCCGGGCATTGAAGGAGGGTTCCGATGGTCCGCAGCCGATTGTGAGTTTTCCGCCAAATCTTTGAACTTGGCGTGTGTCAGTATCAACGCAGAGCTGGAGCAGGCATGACAAGTCCGTTCACTACGAGAGCGGACCCAATGTCGTTTTATTTGGTCCGCTATACGTCTCCGCCATCGGTTTCTTTATCATGAATATTCATGCATATTTATGAAGTTTCAAATAAGAAAATCCAAAATTTGAAAACTAGATAAAAGTCATTGAAATCTAACTAAAGTATTTATGCTGGGTTCAAACTTTCTGTGTTAAAAATTGTGCCTACGTTATTGTTCAGTTATTCACAATTTCAAATTTTGTTACTAGTATGAAGAGGTATGTAGGCCTGATTTATGATTTAATTTTAGTAACCATGTCTTCATGCATTGCATCTTTTTCTTTTTTTGCAGGTCGAGTATAAAAGAATGTGATACAGATTCATCAACTGGGAATAGGATGTAGTAGGTGTAGGTGGTAGGACATTATAGGAAGAGGATAGGATAGGATTATATAGGATTAGGATTAGGGTACCTAAATCCCAGATTGTGCCTGTATAATCTCATTAACTATATGCTTTTTTTAATTGCCCCATAAATAATTAACATTAGACGTTCTTAAGAGGTTTTCTGGACGTTTTAGACGGATATTTCTCTGAACGTTCTGAAAAGGGTCATAAGACTTTTTTAGACTTCTTAAAACGTTTTTTTTTAACGTTCTAGACGGTTTTCAAAGGTCTTCTGGACGTCAGCAGAACGTTTTGAATATTCTTAAGAGGTTTTCTGACGTCTATAACGTCCGAAAGGTTTTCTGCAGGTCCTTAAAAATTCCTAAAGACTTTTTATTGGATCTTTTTAAACGTTTAAAAAAGTTTTTAGAACGTCCATTTGAAACGTTTTAAATACGTCGAAAACCTTCCACAAAAAGACGTTCTGAAAACGTTTTGACAAAACGTCCAAATCACGAACTTGGAACGTTTCAAGAACGTTCAGAAAATGTCCAAATGTTAGCTGGGAATGTCAACGCCATTGATCCACTTATTTTCAAAACCCAGAAACGAACGATCCGCAAAGTGGAGAGAAAAAGCAGCTACACGGCAGTTCTGCATGAGAGACGGAGAACATGAGCAGTAATGACACATGGTTATGGATGAAGAAAGGAGAACTAAAGAAGAAGACAGGAGGACTGATCATCGCTGCCCAAGAGCAAGCACTGAGCTGTCAACAAAATAATGACCTAAAAGCCAAGGTACAGCAGGGAGATGTGGATGCCGCATGCAGGATATGCCGAGAAAGAGACGAGACAGTGCAACATATCGTATGCGGCGGTAGTAAACTAGCCAAAAAAGAGTACAAAAGACGACATGGCAAAGTGGCACAAGTCGTTCACTGGGAGCTTTGCAGAAAACTTATACCATGTGAGAGCAAATGTTATATGCACGAACCACAGAAAGTTTCTGAAAATGACCAAGTTCAATTGATGTTCAAACTGACCTATAGTCATCCAGCATAGGCGTTCGGATATCATCGTCGTAGAAAGGGCTCGACAGAGATGTGCACGATCGTCAATGTCGCGGTACCGGGAGACAGCTGAGCAGCCGAGAAGGAGAAGAAAAATTTTGATAAGTACCAGGACCTGACCAGAGAACTCCGCCGCCTGTGGAATATGAAAACGAAGGTGATCCCTAAATATTGTCGTTTGAGCACTCGGAACAACGCCAAAGCAGCTGCGACGTTACTTGACGATGTAAGTGTGCCTGATCGTGTGCAAACGTTCCAAAAAGCAGCACTCCTGGGGACGGCGCGAATCCTCAGAAATGTACTAGAAGTCTCAGAATCCAGGATGGAACTTGACGTGATATTGATCTCCGAGAGATATCTCGTGACGATAGAGACAAAAATAGTAATAATTATGATAATCATCATCATCATCATCATCATAATGATAATATATATTATAACATCATAACAAAACAAACGGCCCCAAAATACGAATGGTGGAATTAAGATTCCCAAAAGAGAAGGGCAAAACTGCAAAAGAGGGGGACTCGGAGAGAAAATGAGTTAAAGAGGAAATCCACCCCAAAAACGAATAAACTTCAAAAGAAAGAGACAAATATTCCCTCCAGAATGATACAAAAAATGACAAAGATTGGATAAAAAACAAGGAAGGTATGACATTATGAAATTTCACATTTTTTCCCCTATCAATATCGATAATCTCGTATCTTTTTGTTGGAAGTGAAAAAAGAATAGAATGGGACTACGCTGACCTAAAATTTCAGTAAAATTCTGTTCTGTAGCCGGAATATATAGAGCAAGCGTTTCATCTTTTTTTTTTGAGAAATAGTAATTAAAAACATTTGCAATATCAATAAGGTCATTAATTATTTCATCATCAAACTTTATTTCACCATTTTCAGTTTTTTTTTTTTTTTTTTTTGATTCGGAATATTCATAGCCTGCTTTAAAACTTTCCAGGTATTCTTAATATCAAAGTTCAATCTCGACAACTGCTGTGAACGGTGAATAATGCTTTTTCTTTTCCAAACGTAAAATTCTAATTAGTGTGTTTTTATACGATGTATATCTGTACTTTGCTCGTTCATTTTTTTTCATTTTGAATGTATAATACAATCGATTTGTCTATTGTTATCCCAATGATAAACCATGGGTGATAAACCATGGGTGACGAAAGAACTGAAGGCGCTGTTTCATGCAAACAAGATCGCATTTCAAAACAAGCTGAAGCTGGAGAGCTGGAGCTATTTTGAACAAAATAATTTTAAGTGAAATAACATTATGTAATTTGTTTCTTTGGAAATATTATTATTATTATTTTTTTTTAGTTCTTGTTTTGTATGTATACCATGTATACCTTGTTATGAAATCACCCGATGAGAGTTTCTTTTGTTCCTCTGTGGTTAAGCCCCCCCCCCCCCAAAAAAAAAAAAATGTTTTTCTAGTATCTGAAATGCAGTTTCACTAGAAATGCATTTTTTTCTTTTTATGAGAAATATCCTGTGATCCTCCATAGGACATTGGAGAAAGACATGTTTGATTAATATACGTAAATATAATAATGCAGAGGTTTGGGTTTTTTTTTCGTACTATTAATGTGAAATAGATGTTGATTGTGCACATCAGGGCATCAGTGAAAGGAAGCAGATTTTAGCTGTGTGTATGTGGGGGGTGAGAGCAATTATGTACAATGTGTGTTATAAGTTTTGAATTATGATGTTGGTATAGTTTGTATAAAGTATCTTTTAATGAAATGTGTTTAGAATTTGTCGTTGTAATATTATACAGTATCCAACAGAAGTGAGTACACCCAACATGAGCATTTGAAAATTCGAATGTAATTCTTCAAGTTGTTGATTTTAAACAACAAGTCTCACAGAGATTGTGAAAAGGACATGGCGTGATAGTAATTGAGGCAAAAACTAGTATTCGTAACCTTAATTATGAAATATTATGCATATTTCATGAAAATAGTGGCAACAAAAGTGAGTACACATGTGTAATATTTGCATTGAAATATGATCAAATCTGGAGTTTTATGGTCCCAGCATTTGCCATAATTTTCCTTAGCATGAAAAACATGTTGATATTACATGGTAGTGACCTTGAGTTTGTGTTCCATGCATGAACTGCTTTTCTGAGAAGTTAGCAAGGGAGTCAGTTGCATGTTCGATGATTTCACATGGGGGTGTACTCACTTCTGTTGTATACTATATACATATATTATATATAGTGAGTGTGAAAGGGGTGTTTTCAGTTGCTAAACCCCTGGGCCGTCGCATCTTAGTAGTGTGTAGGTGAGAATAAAGAAGAGGCGGTAGACGTAGCTTTTGATCCTCATAATTTGATTTTACTTCTCGAGCTTTCGGGCCCTGCCCTTTATCAAGACTGAGGACAAATCGGACAAATACATAACATGGATGTTATATACAAAAAATAATAATGATGATTAAGACAATAGTGAAAATAATAACGACAATGGTAGAGGCAGAGATAGCAGAAAATAACAACACTAATACGAATGTATAATGCGTCAATCTTACATAATATAGCATACATACACACAATCACAAACAAGCATACATATAAACGTACAAACATGTTTAACTAAACATCTGCGCACACATATGTACATATAGATACAAATATGTACGCACATACACACTTGCAAGTCTCCACACACATGTGAAGACAGGCAACCGTATAGACAATAACGGCAATTATTAAAAATCATAACAGTAATCAAACTGAGGAGGTGTATGTATAAATAAACTGAACATAGGCACATAAAAAAAGAAGAGAGCACATGAGTAGCATTCTTAACCAGAAACATATGTATAATAGTGTGTTTGACAGCATTCACAGCTACAGGAAGGGAAAAACAAAATCTACAGATACGTAGGCCTACGATGTGAGATGCACAGTTCACATTAGGGTTGGTTGCACGCGGCAATCTTGGCAACCCGGTTGCGGGAAACCGAAACATTCTGGTGGTATATAAGAGAATAAAAAGGGGTGGCCTAGCGGACATCTAAACACAGTGACAGCAATGATAGAATCGGAACATTAAGGGTTGTACGAAAATAATTGGCAAAATATAAAAAGTAATTGGTAAAATGTGATGATGGGTGGAGGTAAGCGTGTTGAAATTAGGTGTGTATGTGACAGCAGCTCAGTGAGGTTGTGTGGCTGACGGTGGATTTTTTTTGTATATAATATCCATGTTATGTATTTGTCCGATTTGTCCTCAGTCTTGATAAAGGGCAGGGCCCGAAAGCCCGAGAAGTAAAATCAAATTGTGAGGATCAAAAGCTACGTCTACCGCCTCTTCTTTATTCTCACCTATATATATAATTTATATTTTTGATTGAGTCATTTCTTTATTCAAGAAAATGTTTATACATAACCAGGTCAATTATCTCTTTAGATAATTGCAGGTACACATTGAACATACAACACATATAACATCCATGGGATTAATGCGCCAGTATCAACAATAATATTTAACACTAACAATCATTATAACATTTATATCAGTTCTTTAGAATATATACATATATATATACAGTGTATATATATATATATATATGTGTATATATATGTCGGACGTTTATAGAAACTTCACACTCCGGACGGACCAATAATCGGTCAATGTTCTACTTTTTTTTTCTGATTTCGTTTTGTACAAAATCAAAAAACTTCATTTACTTTCCCATTAAAACTAACAAAAAAAAAACAAAACATATCCCTGATCCTAAAAACTGTAATTGGCCTTCTTTCGGTGTAATCTAATTCCATATTACATATACAAATATAGAATATTACACATATACAATACTAATTAACAATCTTTAACATTTTGCATACAATAGGGAAAGACCCATGAACTGAGACAGGGAGTATATATATATATATATATATATATACTCATCTTTGGCTCTTCGTAGAGGGAACCAGTCCATGGATGCGTCGTTGCTACGCCAAACGCGCACATACAAACTGCGCGGTTACCATCACTGTGGCAACAACTACCACCAGTTTAGACGCATTCCACCACAAGCAGGTTAGTTTTGAAATCCGTCCGACCAGGAGCAGACGTATACCCGTGTGTGTATGTTCTGCTTCAGAAACGGATTTTTAATCTAACATCACATCGCATCCTGGTCGCTGATGAAGAATGCGATGACTAACCTGTTTGGTGTCTTGTTTCAAAAACATGCGCTTTCCTCGCCAGGATAAAGCGTTTTAATGCCATTTTAGGTTTTAATCTCATTCACTTCTGTTCGTTATTGATCAGTGACTACCAGGAAAGGCTGGTTGACTATCAGGTAAAGTCTGATTGACTATCAGGAAAAGTCTGATTGACTACGGGAAAGACCGTTGACTATCAGGAAAGTCTGATACAGTATTCCATCACGGACAAGGCACAACTACTGGCTGGGATGTCTCTATGGGGGCCGGAGGTGTGAGTTTGCGTCAGTGAAAGACAAGATGAGGTGGGTCTCTGAACCGTTTATCTTCGTGATAGTAAATCGGAGCATGACGTTGGCAATGTAAGTCCATTGAAAAGCTATCAGGGATTCATGTTTGTCATGTTTTTTAAACTGATTTCATCCTTTCATCTTTGGCTCTTCGTAGAGGGAACCAGTCCATGGATGCGTCGTTGCTACGCCAAACGCGCACATACAAACTGCGCGGTTACCATCACTGTGGCAACAACTACCACCAGTTTAGACGCATTCCACCACAAGCAGGTTAGTTTTGAAATCCGTCCGACCAGGAGCAGACGTATACCCGTGTGTGTATGTTCTGCTTCAGAAACGGATTTTTAATCTAACATCACATCGCATCCTGGTCGCTGATGAAGAATGCGATGACTAACCTGTTTGGTGTCTTGTTTCAAAAACATGCGCTTTCCTCGCCAGGATAAAGCGTTTTAATGCCATTTTAGGTTTTAATCTCATTCACTTCTGTTCGTTATTGATCAGTGACTACCAGGAAAGGCTGGTTGACTATCAGGTAAAGTCTGATTGACTATCAGGAAAAGTCTGATTGACTACGGGAAAGACCGTTGACTATCAGGAAAGTCTGATACAGTATTCCATCACGGACAAGGCACAACTACTGGCTGGGATGTCTCTATGGGGGCCGGAGGTGTGAGTTTGCGTCAGTGAAAGACAAGATGAGGTGGGTCTCTGAACCGTTTATCTTCGTGATAGTAAATCGGAGCATGACGTTGGCAATGTAAGTCCATTGAAAAGCTATCAGGGATTCATGTTTGTCATGTTTTTTAAACTGATTTCATCCTTTCATCAATGGGTGCGTTCGAGCGCTCTCCTAAAGTGAACTGTACCGTACCGTACCGCGCCAGGGGAGCGTTCGAACGCCCCTAAAGTGTACCGTACCGTACTGTACCGAGCCAAAAGTGGACCACTTCCCGATGTGCTCCAAAAGCGTACCAAAGCGTACCAAAAGTTCGTTGTAAAGCATGCGCGTATTTATGCGCATACGTCACAATGCAAAAACATCATTCTCTTTGTTCGGGACAGCTGTAAGTAGGTCAAGCGCAAGGTGAATGACCTTCTTGCTACAAACAAGCGTGACCTTTTCTAAAAATAACTCGAGAGGTACGCTTTCTCAACAGAGCATTCGAACGCTCCCAAACTAGCACAGTACGGTACGGTACGCTTTAGTTCAGTTCGCTTTGGTTCGCTTTAGAGCGTTCGAACGCACCCTTTGGCTCTTCGTAGAGGGAACCAGTCCATGGATGCGTCGTTGCTACGCCAAACGCGCACATACAAACTGCGCGGTTACCATCACTGTGGCAACAACTACCACCAGTTTAGACGCATTCCACCACAAGCAGGTTAGTTTTGAAATCCGTCCGACCAGGAGCAGACGTATACCCGTGTGTGTATGTTCTGCTTCAGAAACGGATTTTTAATCTAACATCACATCGCATCCTGGTCGCTGATGAAGAATGCGATGACTAACCTGTTTGGTGTCTTGTTTCAAAAACATGCGCTTTCCTCGCCAGGATAAAGCGTTTTAATGCCATTTTAGGTTTTAATCTCATATATATACATATATATATATATATATATGTTCATCTTGGAATTTTCCACGTGTTGGACTTCGAATGTTGTAATTATTAGAAGAAAGAGTCTCAAGTACGCCATGGATCCAACGATTACAAAAAAATTTTATTACAAAATTTTCGGTCTGCCTCAGACCTTCGTCAGTGCAAAGACAATGATGGACAATGATAAACATGAATCATAACAACAATGCTATGCGCGTCATGCGCGTAGTGCGTTGCCCTGGAGCTGCGTTGTCAAGGAGAGCGCTGATACGTATAGGGGTATGGTAGAAAGTGAAATCTCAATGAATACTGAACTCAGACTCAACAAAAGTTTCAAGTGCTTGTTTGAATCATAATATGCTATATATACTCTTTATAAAAAGATTTCGACAAGTGTGTATCACAAGCCCACTGACAAACACACCTATCTTCGCCATGAAAGCTTCCATCCAAAACACTGCAAAGAAGCGGTCGTGTACAGTCAGTTTCTGAGATACCGGAGAATCATCTCAGATGACGAGGAATTTGACAAACAAGCGATCACACTAGGAGGCTTCTTCTTACAAAGAGGATATCCTATCCACATGATAAACCGCAGTCTAGAAAGAGCTAAATCAAAAAAGCGTGAAGAGTTACTCAAGAGTAAAAGCGAAACTGCTAAACCATCTGACAGGCTACCTCTTGTAACCACGTATCATCCCTCCACAAAAGCGTTGATTAACGAAATCAACAAGGAGTGGAAATACCTATCTCTTGACAAATCTCTCCCTGCCACGTTCTCGAACCACCCCATCAACGCTCAAAAACAACCGAAAAACCTACGAGAATTATTGGTAAAGAGCTCAATCTCAAAGAAACAAAAACAGAAAGCTAACCGCCCATGTGGCAAAAGCCGTTGCCAAATCTGTGCCCATATGCTCACCTCTGAAAAAGTAGATCTAACTCCTGGCTTCTCTGTCTCTACCCCTCACGCCACATGTGACACCCCAAATGTGGTTTACTGCATCTCATGCTCAAAATGCCCTAACGCGAAGTATATCGGGGAAACAGGTACTAAGTTCAGACTTCGTTTCAACAATCACAGAAGTTCAATTCAGCACAAGTCATCACTACCAGTTGCCGAACATTTCAACTCGGGCAACCACTCAATTCGGGATCTGCAATTCTGTATCATCGGCACTAATTTCAAAGACAGAGAAGCCAGAAAATTAGCTGAAATGAAATTCATCATCCAAACCAGGTCTTTTGAAACGGGACTCAACAAGGACCTTGGATGGTTAAGCAGTTTCTCTTTCTACAAGAAGTGAAGAAACGAATCTCTAAGAATCTGAGACTAGACCTATATTATATGCATATTTTTCATTATTTACAAAAGGTAATGTTAAGATTTTATTACTTTCGCATTGACCACTTACCTTTTATGTTAAATATGATGTCTTGATTATCCGCAAATTTATCATATTCTCACCATTACAGTAAAGAGATGCTTCGATATTTGGTTATGATTATTATGAGCTTATTTTTTCATGTTTTTCTCCATTTGTAATTGATGCTTGATTGATGCTTGATAGGCGTCTTTACATGCTTTTTTGGAGTCACAAAAGTCAAATATTACATGGATGTATACATAAAGTAATGTATTTATATACAGTATATATAGCATACATTGGCATGCATATAATATACACATACGCTCGGAACTGTTGAGTTTGAGTTTAGTCTTCATTGAGATTTTAATTGAGTTAATGTTGAGATTTTATTATATTTGTATTGAACACTATTTTTTTGATATGATGTCTTGATCATCCGTATAATATATATATATATATATATATATATATATATATATACATACAATTTTTATTTTTACAGTAAACAGACGCTCTAATAACTAGTTGTATTATTAGCTCATTCCTTTTAATTTCTTCTCCATTTGTAATCAATGCTTATATGCGTCTTTTCTTCGAAGTTTATCTACGAAAAAATAGAATCGCTAAAGTCTATTATTACAAGGACGTATATAAAGCAATGTATTTTTATAAAGAGTATATATAGCATATTATGATTCAAACAAGCACTTGAAACTTTTGTTGAGTCTGAGTTCAGTATTCATTGAGATTTCACTTTCTACCATACCCCTATACGTATCAGCGCTCTCCTTGACAACGCAGCTCCAGGGCAACGCACTACGCGCATGACGCGCATAGCATTGTTGTTATGATTCATGTTTATCATTGTCCATCATTGTCTTTGCACTGACGAAGGTCTGAGGCAGACCGAAAATTTTGTAATAAAATTTTTTTGTAATCGTTGGATCCATGGCGTACTTGAGACTCTTTCTTCTTATATATATATATATATATATATATATATATAGCGAAGAATCAAGAAATAAACTAGTAATGCATTATTTCGCCAATAAGAATGAGTTTATTGAACAACTCAAATTTTCGGTGGCCTCCACCTTCTTCAGGGCCGGTATTCCATAAACTTCTAAGACAAATTGCTTAAGTTTAAGCAATTTGTCTTAGATTTTTGCTTAGCTAAGAAAATCGCCCTAACGGTATTCCATAAACTGTAAGGCATTTTTCTTAAGTCGGGTGATTTGGCTAAGCAAAAATCTTAAATTCTGATAACGTCATTTGACATAAGCAAGATATTCATGTCATCACTGTTCGCGAACAGCTGCCCCGCGGTGAAAGTCTATGTATTTTACGTGTTTAAGCAACAATCGCAACTACCTAGCCACCCATGGAAAAAGATACCTAGGTCTAATGCACACTTTTTCAGAGGCTTTTTTTTTTTATATAGGAGAAGCGTCTTCATATTACTCTAGGTCTCACAGTGTCTAGAATGTCAGTAAACGGCCTACTTATTTAGTAGTAGGCAACCTAGACCTAACAGTTACGTGTTGTTTTGGATCTTTTCGGCCAAAGTTACGGCCTTATAAGTGAGACTCACACCGCAATCACATCACACCACATTTCAAGTACGACACCGAGTGAAAAAAGAAACATCATGAAATCACGAGAATCAAAATCAAAGCGAGTACTTGTGTTTACACCCTAACGTAGTTACTAGGCCCAGATAATTTGTCCGTACTCACCGATCCGGCCGGTAGAGCCGGAGAGGACGCTTTGTGACAGTACTCGCCTGTCTCGATACACAAACTGTGATAGCCGCACGTGTATAAGCAAGCTAGGGCATACGTCTACGTAATGTAGTGGGTTGTGGCATAAACGTAGACTTTATATCCGGGCGGCTATGTGCGTTCCTCTAGCTGCGCGCTGCACTCCGCCGCTAATGCGCGCTGAGAAGGAGGTCGAGGGCACGCGTAGTATACGCGCAACACATACCCCCCCCCCCGACGCCCCCCCCCCCCCCGATTCCCCGTGGCCCATGGCCCACCGAGTTTCTACCGTATTGTTACTGTGCAAGTTCCCACGAGACGCACATATTAACGAGACGCTTCGTCAAACCCTGAACTCATTTCATTTACATTACTGATTACTGATGAACTTCTTTATTTAGCAAAAAGATGAAAAATCATGAGCTAAAGCCGCCATCTTTTCTACATTGTTATGCTACACCCATAATTTTTTCTTACTGGAACCCAAGTTAAGACAGCTCAATAGCTGTCTTAGATTTAGGGTAAATTTCTTAGACAAATGTCGTTTTGGAATACCGACGGCACATTTTTAAGAAAATATGCTTAGCCAGCAAGCCGAAATCTGTCTTAGCTAAGACAAACTTCTTAGCAAAATTCTTAGCAAAATGCTAAGACAAATTCCTAGCCAAATTTTATGGAATACGAACTTAAGCTAAGAATTTTATCTTAGCCAGAAAATAAGCAAAATTGCTTAGATTTTCTGACTTAAGCATGCTTATCTAGTTTATGGAATACCGGCCCAGGAGTCTCGACGGGGAATGTCAATACCAAAACATAAATTGAACATGAAGAGCGCGCACTCATACTCAGAATTGGTTGCTATGAGAGTGCGTACCCTTTACAATGATGTTGCCATGTAGACGCAATGTAGTCAAGGTACCCCACGCATAAGGAGGAGGACATTGACATGTTTATTACGTAACAATGTGATAATACAAAGTAATTTAATACCATTGTTACGTAATAAACATGTCAATGTCCTCCTCCTTATGCGTGGGGTACCTTGACTACATTGCGTCTACATGGCAACATCATTGTAAAGGGTACGCACTCTCATAGCAACCAATTCTGTGTATGAGTGCGCGCTCTTCATGTTCAATTTATGTTTTGGTATTGACATTCCCCGTCGAGACTCCTGAAGAAGGTGGAGGCCACCGAAAATTTGAGTTGTTCAATAAACTCATTCTTATTGGCGAAATAATGCATTACTAGTTTATTTCTTGATTCTTCGCTATATTGGAGCCAATACGTGAATTCGCAACATGTTTGGACCTAGACTATATATATATATATATATATATAGAATCCAACTTCATTTATTTGTAAACCAAATTTTCGACCCTTGCACGGATCTTCCTCAGGGTAACAGTGATATTTGTATTTGAAGCTCAGCACAGATAAATAATAATAATAACAAAGAAACGCGCCTGGTTGTCAGCTTAGAGTTTGAGCTAGGTTAGCAACCAACACGCACGGTTGTTAGCTTAAAATTTGCGCTATCTTCATGAGTGCAAAATCCTTAAACTCAATTATGACGTAACAATGCATCATAAAATGCATAAGAAGTAAGACATAGACATTTTCAAATCAAACTGATCGTTTACCAGCCGCGCAAAATACATACCAACACGCACGGTTGTTAGCTCATAATTTGCGCTATCTTCATAAGTGCAAAATCCTTAAACTCAATTATGACGTAACAATGTATCATAAAATGCATCATAAAATGCATAAGAAGTAAGACATAGACATTTTCAAATCAAACTGATAGTTTACCAGCCGCGCAAAATACATACCAACACGCACGGTTGTTAGCTCAAAATTTGCGCTATCTTCATGAGTGCAAAATCCTTAAACTCAATTATGACGTAACAATGTATCATAAAATGCATAAGAAGTAAGACATAGACATTTTCAAATCAAACTGATCGTTTACCAGCCGCGCAAAATACATACCAACACGCACGGTTGTTAGCTCATAATTTGCGCTATCTTCATAAGTGCAAAATCCTTAAACTCAATTATGACGTAACAATGTATCATAAAATGCATCATAAAATGCATAAGAAGTAAGACATAGACATTTTTAAATCAAACTGATAGTTTACCAGCCGCGCAAAATACATACCAACACGCACGGTTGTTAGCTCAAAATTTGCGCTATCTTCATGAGTGCAAAATCCTTAAACTCAATTATGACGTAACAATGTATCATAAAATGCATAAGAAGTAAGACATAGACATTTTAAAATCAAACTGATCGTTTACCATGATGCAGCCGCGCAAAATACATACCAACACGCACGGTTGTTAGCTCAAAATTTGCGTTTTCTTCATGAGTGCAAAATATTTAAATTCAATTATGACGTAACAATGTATCATAAAATGCATAAGAAGTATAGTAAGACATAGACATTTTCAAATCAAACTGATCGTTTACCAGCCGCGCAAAACATATAGCAACCCGAAGAGAGCATAACGATTAAAATATGCAGATAAAACATTCTAAAGGCATGTTTGAGTAATAGCCGGTAAACTTTATCGAATTGGGCCTAAATTGAGGCGCAGAGACAAAGAGATATACTACTTATAGAAACTATATTTGCCTAGCCATGACAGGTCTCTGTTCAGCCTCTGTGCATGTAGGGGGGCCCTAGGCATGATTTTAGCAAGTTTTTCGTCGACCGTGATTGTGGGCCACTCTTTCTTGATTGTAAGGGCAAGTTGGCGACCTTTCGGGTGATACGTGGAGACAAAGGGGACTGCTTCTTCCCCTTTGTTTTTTCTTTTTTGTACGAGAAGAGCCTCTCTACTTTTTCGGCTCACCCTTTCCATGGATTTCTTGATCAAGTTGATCGGATAACCGCGCTCAATGAAATGCCTGCCTAGTTGCAGTGCATCCGATTCGTAGGTATGAGGGTCGGATGTTATTCTTTTGTACCTCAATAGTTGGCTGTACACTATTGACTCCTTGATGTGCGTAGGATGGAATGAGTTATAATTAAGATAGGTGAAGGAGTCAGTCGGCTTAGTGTACACCGATGTTTGGAGTTTCTGCCCATTTGGGGAAAGAGTGACCGTGACGTCAAGGAAGTGGACTTTCTCTTGTGAACTTTCCATGGTGAATTTGATGTTACCATCGTGTGAATCAAACCTTTCATGAAAGGATTTGAGGTCATTGGTATCATGTGGCCATATCATGAAAATATCATCTATGTACCGGAGGTACAAACTGGGTTGAAGATGGGATTTTGAGAGAAAGTCCTCCTCCAACTCGGCCATGAAGATGTTTGCGTAAGCGGGAGCCATTTTTGTACCCATTGCAGTACCTTTGCTTTGAAGAAAATATTCACCATCAAACTTGAAATAGTTGTGTTTGAGGATGAATTCTGCCAATGTCGCTAAGTCGTCAATTTCAGCATGAGAATATTCCGAATGACGACGCAAGAAGGATTGCAAAGCCTGAACACCTTCCTCATGAGGTATGTTGGTATATAAGCTTTTCACATCCATAGTCACAAGAATTAGTCAAATTTTAAGCTAACAACCGTGCGTGTTTTTATTCATTCGTTTCTTTGTTATTATTATTATTTATCTGTGCTGAGCTTCAAATACAAATATCACTGTTACCCTGAGGAAGATCCGTGCAAGGGTCGAAAATTTGGTTTACAAATAAATGAAGTTGGATTCTAATGCATTATGTCAACTTGTTTGTCTTCATCGTCTTCATGCTCTTATTCCAACACGCGGATAATAATACCATTATATATATATATATATATATATATATATATATATATATATATATGTTGATAAGGTAGTCCACGTGTTGGCAAGATAAAAAGATAAGTAACAAAGCTGCAACAAAGTTCATGCTGTATTCACCAACGGTTTATTTCTTCACACAAATTTTCGAGCGTCTCTCAAGTGTTGGAAGGGCAGCGAGACGCTCGAAAATTTGTGTGAAGAAATAAACCGTTGGTGAATACAGCATGAACTTTGTTGCAGCTTTGTTACTTATATATATATATACACACATACACATCTCCAGGGGAGGGTTAAAACAATAAAGAAATATAACTGGGGATGGATAATGATCGCCTTGAAAGAAGGAAATATTCCCACAAAGGGCCTGAAACACATCTCTGAAGCCTGCTCTACAATCAATTGATGTAATCTACCCGGAGGGTACCCTGAATCTACTAAACAATTGGGTACATTGTAACAAAAATGGGCAATGAGACCAAACTAGGTAGGTGTGTGCAAATACTACTAGTGTTTCCAAAAATAATGATATCAGGCAGTCGGAAAACGTTTCAATATATCAAACATACAATTCAGTTTCAAATGATTTGCCTGTGTATACAATATATTATTACATAACATTTTCAACAATAACATAATGTCAGCAATATGTTAGTCTTTGAAAACATATTGAATTGGGATTTGGTACTGTATGCAAAACCTGATTATACCGACATATACGGTGCATCAGACCATGTTCGTTCGGGGTGCACGTCACGAGACCGACACCCACGAGTCATACAGCCCACAAGTTATACAGCTCACAAGTCATACAGCCCACGAGTCATACAGCTCACAAGTCATACAGCCCACCAGTTATACAGCCCACGAGTTCGACACTGAGTAAATAAAGCCCACGAGTTCGACATCAAGTAAAATAAGCCCAGGAGTTATACGGCTCACGAGACCGACACTACGCACAAAAGGCTCATGAGACCGACAGTAAGCAAACAAAGCCCACGAGACCGACACTACACTTAAAAGGTCCACGAGACCGACGCTACGCATACAAGGCTCACGAGACCGACATTACGCAAAAGAGGTTCACCAGACCGACACTAAGTAAAGAAGGCCCACGAGACCGACAGGATGAACAGCGCCACCTATAGACCAATAAATTGTATAGGGTGTCCTGATAATAGCATAGGAAGATATGAAAGATGGAAAAGAAGGGTTGCCATCTCCGGCAGGGTGTTACCCCCCCCCCCCCCCCGAAATGATCAGGATCTTTAATTATGTTTGCATGGGTGTGTGTATGTGAAAAAAAAAATGAACAAAGTACAGTAAAAGTGTGTAACAGATCTTTCCACAATAAACCTCCGAGGGTGTTGATTTAGTATTAATAAAAAATAAAAAAATAACGGAATCGTCTATTAAGGTAGCGTTAGGGATTCGGAAAAAAACCCAGATGCATCCATGAAAACAGCTATTACGTATTTCACGATAAAATGTACTGTTCGGAGGAGAATAACACAAGCCACAAAATTGAGGTGAATCCCTGCGATATGAAACGTTTTAATCAGTAGAATCACATTATAGTTACAGAGAAAATTACAAATAGATCTTGCTGCAAAACGTCAAAGCAGGAGGGTAGAATATCTAAAATAGAATAAGTAACTAGTGAATCGGGAAAGAGAAGAGGTAAAATTTATATCTTGTCCATCTTCTAGCTAAAAACTGAGAAAGCCTATTAAAAATAGCATGATGGCATTATCAAAGCTCTAAAATTAATCCATACATCGTTATTGTCCTCTTTTAAATTCATTTGTGTTTTTGTCTCTTTTTGGGGGCATGAAGAATACAATTCAATTGTTCTACTTGATAACAATGTCGCTCCCTGACACACTTGCCCCCCCCCCCCATCCCAGAAGTATGTAGAAATACATATTTGATGTCGTTCATAATTATGTAGATGGTCACCATCTTTTAATTGATAGCGTTACGAAATTACACCCGCCAGTATGTTATTTTTCCGTTCATGGAACACCCTGTACAGGTGATTGACATGTAGATGGCGCTGTTTATCCTGTCGGTCTCGTGGGCCTTCTTTGCCTACTGTCGGTCTCGTGGGCTTTCTTTGCTTAGAGTCGGTCTCGTGAGCCTTTTTAGCTTAGTGTCGGTCTCGTGGGCCTTTTTTGCCTACTGTCGGTCTCGTGGGCTTTCTTTGATTAGTGTCGGTCCCATGAGCCTTTATCGCTTAGTGTCGGTCTCGTGGGCTATGTTTGCTTAGTGTCGGTCTCATGAGCTTTTTGTGTATAGTGTCGAACTCATGGGCTGTATGACTCCTGAGCCGTATAACTCGTGGGCTGTATGACTCATGGACCTATTATTGATGTCGGTCTCGTGGACCGTATGACTCGTGGGTGTCGGTCTCGTGGGATGCCCCCGTTCGTTCGTGTCTGCTGTAAAATATGGCAAAGGAAGCTAGAAGTGCAGCCTTGCTGAGGTCATTGTACAGCTCCTTTGGTTTCTTGTTACAATTACACTTGGCGAGGATTTGCTTTATTCGAGTCTTGTTTTTAGCATCAATGAATCCCCTTTGTCCGACCTCAATCGCTTCAAATGAGGTGTCGTAGTCGGTTTCATTCAGATCTCGAACCAAAGCTTTGTACCTCTCTATCTTCCTTTTGTGAGCGTCTTTTATGTTGCTCTCAAAAGGAACTGTTAACTCTACTAACATAATCTGTTTGGGATCGTGCCATACGACAACAAGATCTGGGCGTTGGTTAGTTACCAGGATGTGCGGGGGTACTGTGTCTCCTGCAATCGTGTGGTCCCCTACATCACAATAAACATCAAAGTTATTAATTTCTGTGCTCATTATATTGGTCTGAATAACCTTAAGAACATTATTGTGTCGCCAAGTATACCTTTCTAACATCGATGGACAGTGTGACAGAATGTGGTGTAGGGTCCCTGTTGTATTTGGACTGAAGGGGCACTTATTGCTTAGTCTCTTTCCCCAACGGGATAGATTTGAATAAGAGGGAAGGGAGTCAATACACGCATTAACTGCAAACTTTAAAACATTTCGAGGGAGATTAAACATAATGGATTTGCATGTGAGGTTTTCTCTCTCGAGCAGTAATAATTCTGTAAATTTTCCTTGGCAAAGGAGTGGCTCTATCTTTTTTATTGGTCTGAAGTCCAGGAGCTACTTATATATATATATATATATATATATATATATATATATATATATATATATATTGCAGTAGTTGATTCTTTATTTTTTTCTTTCTTTGCACGTTAACAACATGATGATAGTTTGTGTTTTGATGAATGTTTAGTTCCCTGTATTTTTTTTTTTTTTAGTATTCATTCGATTCATCTGTAAGTCAAGATGTGTTTATGAATGTGTGACAAAACCCATTTTCCATGCCATGTTTTTAGACATAATTTGGACAAATAAAGAAATAAAATGAAATTCAATTATACCCGGAAAAACTCAAAGGGAACACGCCCTCCCCCCCCAAAAAAAGTGTAATACAGCCAAAAGAAAAGGGGCAAAAGGGAGAGGGAGAGAGGGAGAGAGAGAGAGATTGATAAAGGGCGCCTATACAAGCACGCCTTTACGTAAATAGACTGTGATTCAGGGCTAGGGGAATCGGGGGGGGGGGGAAGTTGCACCAGAAAACAAACAAACAAACAAACAAACAAACAAACAAATAAACATGATTAAAGGGATCGTATAAGTTTGGTTGAGACCTAACTTCAGGTTTCTAACATTTTTTGGCAAGATAATGAGAAACCTAATATGAAAGGACATGTAATTTCAAGAGGAATTCAATGTTTATTAATGAAAATTGGTTTTGAAATGACTGAGATATCCCAAACAGAACGATCCTAGTTAAAGATTTCGGGGGCCCACTTTTTATTACGATCGCTTTGTTTTACTTTGTTTTGGATGTCTCAGCCATTCCAAAACCAATATTCATCAAATAAACTTTGACTTCCTCTTTCATAAGTGCATGGTTTCTTGATATCTCGCAACTTTTTAACTATTTTTTTTTCGCGTGTGTTGCCAGGGGGCTTAGAAATGCGCTTTTAGTTGCGCTGAACACTGAAGCCCCCCTTTTTTTTGTCAGCTAATGAAACCCGGAAGTGGCACCAGAAATATGAACTGCCCCCCCCCCCCATGTTAAATACGTGGCGCCGGGAATTTGATTAACTACAATATTGGAAAATAAAGGGCATTTCTGCAATTTTAATTCATTCTTAGGCAGAAATGTTGCTTTTGAATGAGCTCTTTGAGGTCCTACATGGCTGTTATAAAGAGCTCACACCTGTAAATATTCTATAATATCCCTGACCGCATCACAAAATCGTAATACCAAAGATACTAACATAAATGAAGAAAAAATTTATTAAAAATCAGAAAAGGCAGTTTGGCAGAACTGAATAGCTGTAGATATTGAGTATGAATGCCTTAACAAACTGCATTTTGGTTGGAAGATTAAAGCTTTTCTCATGAAATTTGAAGGGACTGTATTATTTTGACTGGGTGCATGTACAGAAATATATTGTTATTATTTTTTTTAATAGTAAAATGAACTCGTAGTCTGGCTTTGCGAACCCTTGGACAGAGTTTGAGCTGAAGAAACCCCCTTGGAAATTTGATGGATGAAAGGGTATACCTCTCTTTCTGTTCAGGTTACGGAAGATGAAACAACTCATTTCTCCAAGCTATTTTACATATTTTTTTTAAATTATTTTAACACATGTCTCTAAGGAGAATTATCTACCCGTGTGAGCCCTACAGAGTATGTATGTGTGTACAAGTCAAAGGAAAGTATTCATCCCATAGAAGCTCTGATGGTTTATGTTGATCTATTCTGTCACTGCTTATATGGGGCCCTCCCCCCCCCCCCTCGCTCTCTGCTTAACTACACTTAATAGTTTTCCTTTATGTTCTTGTTGAAGGGCCTACTAGATCATGTAGTTGGTCGGAGTTACTTGAGTGGGACCTTGTCCTTGGGACCATGGATTTTACATTGAATTTATCCAGTATATTACCTGAATATTACCTGAATATTGCCTGAATGTTGCCTGAATGTTGCCTGGAATAGTCATCCTTATGGTCAGCTACACCGAAATTGCTTAAAAGTGAATCTACGTGAACTTTGAGCATAAGTCTCTGGTCATCATGAGCATCGACTGACTGCGTATATACAGTGGTCCCACATATTACGATCAGTGTGAAACGGATATCGGGTGACACGGAATCGAGCAACAGACGGAAACGGTAATGTTGATTCTATCGCCGATATACACTATACTGATTCATGATATTGATATCCAGATATATGACTACTCCAGTTAATCTATGGCAAAATCGAAACAGAAGCAAAAACTGAAAACTAACACCATTGGAACGCCCGGCTGCAGTGACTTCCAAGTACAAACTGCCCAAACATAACTGTCAATAGTATTCAGTCAGTGTTATTTCACATCACTAAGAACGATACATTCGCTGTACTTGACGTTGAAGAATATTTGACCTCAGAACTGAATACCATGTACCCTAATGTCAATCGTGATATTGCTCGCCATTTCTGTCTTCAAGCAATTCAAGATGGCCGCCACGAGACCGACTCGACCACATCCATAGATAATAGCTCTTCGTCTCAGAACAATAGCTCAGTACAGAATGCCCCCAATGACACCGAGTGGCTAGGAGATCCTATTGACCACCCTTCAGACGCCGATGAGCGGAACAAAACACCGCGATCACACCTCTCTCGTCTGAATGCGCCAACAATCTCACACAAACAGTGTTTCAACTAACAAAAGACGTCGAAGACCCGAGAACACAGGTCAATCGCCTTAATGAACAAAGAACACCAGGTGGTAAACCAGAATCTACCCTCGGCCCAGTAGAACACAACACACATCGACTAGCGATTTCACAGAGGATAATGTCCCGTCCTTTGAAGCCCAAAGGAGCGACTATATCCGCAGACATCATACGAAATGGGAGGAGGAAAGAACACCAAACCGCAATCCAGAACCCATCGTCAACCCAGTAAGTACACACAAAAGATCGACTCATGAAATCGCAGAAGACTCTGTCCCGTCCTTTGAGTCGCAAATGGGCGACTACATCTACAGGCATCAAACACAGTGTGATCAAACAGGACCAAGTGAAAAAGGTCGACGTCCTAATTGTTGGGGACTCGATAACAAAACACATTCAACTTTCAAAGTTGTCTTCGGTGCTCACAATAAAAAAAATAAATGCATACCTGGTGCGCGCGTCGAAGATATTTTCGACGCAAAACAACATGAGGGGAGATCAAAACCACGGCATCTGCTTCTCCACGTCGGAGGCAACAATATCAGAGAAGATGATGAAAATGAAATTATGGCGAAAATTACATCCCTGTGCGACGAGGTCAAAACCAAAAGGACAATCGACGAGATAGTGCTTTCAACCATAGTGCATCGCAATGACGAAAGCCCGTATGAATCAACAATGATCGAGAATGTCAACGCCCACCTGAAACATTTAGCCAATCAGCGAGGATACTCTGTGATTGACAATGGAAGTATTCGACCTCGCGCTCACCTGGCCAGAGATGGCGTTCACCTGAACAGAGCCGGTGTTGTACAACTTGCCCGTAACTTCATACGCCACCTGCGGAGAATTTCGCTACCACAGCTGCAACAACGGGGTTTTCACGGGCACCGAAACCCCCGACGAAGGCAACCACAGGGCCGCGTGTTTCCACGGGATTGGATCGACAGCCTGGAGACTGCGAGAATGCTCCTCAACCAAAGACGCCAATAGAATCAAAGGAAAGAAAACAGCGTAAACCAATGTCGTGATTCTGCCAACCCATTAAGTTACCCTCGACATGTTTTCTGATACTGGATGCCCGAATTCTCACTGTAATATAAATTTGCAAGGCAAGACACCGGGACTCAGTATAGCCCATTTAAATTCCCAGAGTATTTGCCCAAAGATAGAACATCCTATACGCATTTTATTATCTGAGGCAAAGTACGACGTAATGGCCATTAGTGAGACATGGTTGCACGATGGCATATTAGACAACGAGCTTCGAATAAATGGCTATAATCTTGTGCGATGTGACCGCCCAGGGAAGACACTCACGGAGGTACAGCTCTCTTCATATCGGACAAGATTTCATTCAGTGATCAATATTGCAGATGTTACTGACATTGACTTTGAGTCTTGCTGGGTAAAAATATCGCCGACATCTAGCAAATCTTTTGTACTGGGTGTAATATATTTTCCAAGAAAAGATAATATGTTTTTAGATCAATTGAGAAAAATATTGGACTCGACTGAAATGATATCTAATGATATTTTAGGGCGGACTCACACTGTGCGATTTTACTGCGATACGTGGCGACGCGACAATGAGCGGTATCGCGCCCTGTTGCTCTCTGTCGCAGTTGCTGCGATGCATACCCTCACACTATGCGATTTGTAGCATACGATTTACATTGTGCGCATGCGTACAACGTTATGGCACCGGTCTGTTCATATAAGAATGGTAACAATGAATGAAGTGTGCTCGTGAATGTTTTGGTGACGTTGGTTTGTAAAGTCTTTTGAAGCTTGTTTGTTTGTTTGTTTGTAAAATATAAAAAAAAAGAATACTACATACGAATCGAATAATACCGTATAATCAAAGAAATAAAGTTAATGATGATACAAGGAAGAGATGATGCAATTTTGGTATTGATCTGGATCACTGCCTGGATCAAAGTTTTTCTTTCTTTTTTCGGGGGGGGGGGGGGGGGCGGTGGTTGAAGGATTCTTGATCATTGGGAAATGTGGTCATTTTCAGCATACATTATGAACATTTATGTAACTATAACAATGGGTAGAAATCACAATGTAGGTGAAAATGTACTGCTTGGCGGAGGTCTGTATCCTCTGAGTGCTTTTCCATAGCCATGATAGTGCAAGTCTAACACTGTGGTTTTGCAAACACATAAAATATTGTGCTGACATGTTTTGCAGGTTGGCCCTAGATTCACTCTGGTTTTCTGTATCCAGATGTAAGGGAATCACACTTATTTACAATATACACGTATATTGATTCACATATAAAGAAAGTGACAACAATAAAGAGAACGATCTCATATTCAAGTCATTAAATTCAATATAGATTCATCGATCACTCTTGCTGTACACCAAAATACAGGTACATGCTTAAATTATTTCAATGGCAATTGTACTGTCAAAACAAAGCACAAAAAAGAAAATGCAAAACTAGTACTTTACCAAAGCAATTTCATAATTGTGCTGTACAATTCACATACACTGAAGTATGGATGTCATAGTTCATAGAAATAGCACATAAAGTGACAAAACTAAGCAACTTCTATTTCTCTTCCACATTAAAAAAAAATAAATTCAATCAACATCTACAAGAAGTTCAGCTATATGAATGATTGTTGCCATTTGCATGAGACAAGTACCTATGCCACTATTTCCCAAATCATGTTGCAACAAACAGCACAGAGCAAATTGCTGCAATCTAACATACTCTACAAGCAATGCTCTTGAAGGTACCGGTACATAAACACTACTGTAAACATATTTCGAAACATGACAAAATAGAATGATCATACCAGCATTCTAAGGGGTGCTTGGAGATGCACTGAAATGTGCTACCGGTCTTAATCCAGATTAATCAGACACTGCGTGCACTGCAAAATACTGTGGCCAAGCAGCCATTTGAAATGAAATTCCAACTCTGTGTGAACCTTGTCAATTGTATACCTCAGTAATATCACTACAGGAGGTCTCATCTTCAACATTGTCTATTTTCTGTCCATCCCAGATTATCTTGCTGTCTACCTTAGGCATTCTTCACAAGAAGATGTGCTGGTTAAAATGTGTGAAAGGAAAAAAAAAAAGATTAAAGGTTGAAGCCAGTGTACATGTATTTTGGTCACACATTCTACTTTCCAGACATGACATGAGCAAGAAATAATATCAGTAAATCAGGCAGATACAATTAATGAATGAACATTTGTTGTTGTTATTTTAAAGATCGAAAGAAGAGAGAGAGAGAGAAATTGGGCCCTATACAAATAATTTGCCCCAGACAGCACTTATAACATAAAACAAACATTATAGATCTTAAAGAGATATAAACAAGAATATTAAATGCATACCAAGTCTCCTCGAGGGAGCTCATATCGTCTCCGGGAGGGAGCTCATATCGTCTCCACAAAGGAGCTCATAAAGTCTCCACGAGGGAGCTCATATTGTCTCCATAAAGGAGCTCATTACGTCTCCACGAGGGAGCTCATATGATATTGATGAATACCTCATATTCTTCAGACAAACTCAAATAACTACATAATACACGCGCGCGTGTACCGCACACTAACTCATCCACGTGCACACACTCAACCACATACACACACCTCCAACCACGCACAGACACACCCATATCATGGTTCAACCCAAAATAATGTACAATATTTAAATAGACAGATAGAGCACACACCATGATATGTTTTTTTACAAAATAGATAAAATTACTATAACTGTATCATTGTTTCGAAAGAAATAAGAAGAAGAAAAAAAATATATATACAGTGTTTATATCAAGGAGCTCTAAGGCGTTGATACAGAAAAATATTTGCAGTGTTTATATCAAGGAGCTCTAAGGCGTTGATACAGAAAAATATTTGCAGCAAACAACGGAGAAATATGATACAGATATAATCCTGGAATCAAAGACGTGTGAGTATACCTGCGGGCTTCAAGCCCCCAAAAATAAAAAGAGTACAATTTAGTGCCAGAAAGTGGGAGTCATAATAATCTTCAAAATAAATTCAAACCACAGATTTAAAGTATTAATTAGGTGCAGGCGACTCATACGAAAGGGGATTAACAAATATTTTAAGTTGTTCTCACCACAAAAATGATGAAAGGTGTATCATTTATAAAATTACACTATAGGTATATGAACGAAAAGATCCCCTGTTCTTGCTAGGGAAACGCACGCAAGGAACGTAAGACAATATACATGTATATATTTATATAATATTGACTGGCCTCGAGGGAGATACCAGAAAATATTGCCCAAACTGAAAGAATATTGCCCGAGTCGAAGACGAGGGCAATATTCTTTCAGTGCGGGCAATATTTATATGGTATCTCCCTCGAGGCCAGTCAATATCATAATTATTACCTATCCCCTAGGTAAATTAAGAAAATATGTGAATACAGCTATACACTATGATATAGATCAAGCCACATTTTACTACCTGCAGATTATCACCAACATGTCGAATAATTGAAAAATTGTTCATCAATGTATATCATTCAAGTCCAACTTCAAAGATGCATATGTAGTTTTAGAGGCGAACTTCAAACATCTGAACGCTTTATTTGCTTCTGTTTCAATTTGGAGAGTTGTAATAACTGATGGTCACTGTGCAGTTAGTCATTGCTTGACGCGTCGTGCTGCTGGAACTAGTGGAAGTGGTCGACCTTGTATGAGTTGATTTATCGGCGTTCTTCTGCGGTGCGTGTAATCGACACGCAGCGACGTCCTTGAATGTTTTCTCTTCGTGGTCGATCGGAATGTTAACATGAGGTGGGAAGAGAAGGAGTGGAATCTCTCTTCCCACCTCCCTGTTTTACAGTGCACTCCCGTTATAACGAACACGCGGTTATAACAAAATTCTGGTTATAACGAAGTAAAAATTTGGGCTGCAATGTCATCCACTCTATGTATTTCTATCGTTTATTTGTTCGGTTACAACAAAATTCCGATATGACGAAAGAATAACTGCCGGTCCCGAGGATTTCGTTATAACGGGAGCCCACTGTATATGTAAAACCCCGGATGCTCGTAATATGCTCTAATATCGCCCGCTGAACTCCCGACCCTGCAAAATAACAACTGTAATTGCCTCGCAAAACTACCTCGTATAGGTAATAATATATAATAGACACCCTTTGAGGGAGATGCCGGGATCTGCAGCAGCGACTGACTCCCCAAACCCGCTTGCTGCAGATTCCGGCACCTATAGGCGAGGTGGACGGATGGAGGCCTCGACGTGACGGCTGACCAAGGTCGGCTTGTTGTCGGAGGGAACCGGAGAGCGATGTCCGCTGCGAATGTCGTGAAGGTCTATTACGCTGAGAGATTGAAAGTCCTTCCCCTGTGTACTGGGAAGGGGAAAACGAGACTAAATAAAACATAAGTGGGATTTATCACAATCAAGCATGAAAAAAAAAAGAAAAACAAACAAACAAACAAACACAAAAACCCACATATCATTGATAAGCAGATATATGCCAACACGACGTGTGTATAGGCAACTCGCAATTATTTATGAAGATGTATGATACATGTACATACATCTTCAAATGCATTCCACAGCAACGAGGGAGACATTATTAATAAACAAGTAATTGATAATAACAAAAATGCATAATAACATATAATACGACGAGTCACAAAATATCTTGAAATCTACGTTTGCAAAATGATAAAGTACATGTACATTCTGCAAGACTTTGCAAAGTCCATGCTACAGCAAAGTTATGCAATCTTAAATACTGTGATATTTGTTGGTTCCCTTGACATAGGCAATAACTGCGTCCAGAGCTTTGTAATTTGCGAGTAAATCAGAGATGTTTAGTGATTGCTTATGGATAGCACGCATGAGATTTGTACGTTGTTTTGTGTGTTGTTTGCAGTGTAATAGATAATGTTCCACGGTTTCCAGTGCATTGCATATTGAGCAAAGACCAGTGGGATGCTTACGGATAATATGATAAAAAGTTGCTAATCTGGCTCTGCCCATGCGGAGTCGGTGAGTTATTATTACATCACGTCTATTCAGACTTTCAAAGATGAAGGTGTTTGAGGCACAGGGTTGGATGTTGAAAAGATGGCGTCCTTTCTTAGACGAGCGCCATAACGCGTTCCAAGCGTCAAGACATCTATGTTTAATTACATGTCGTATATCATCAACACTTAGAGGAACACTGATTGTAATGTTCTTACGTAAACTTTGTTTGGCAAGATAATCGGCTTTTTCGTTGCCCGCTAGACCACAGTGAGCTGGTACCCATGCTAAAGTGAATGAACATTGAGTTGCTTTGAAATATTTGAATGATAAAGGTAAGTGGTAAATTGTAGCCCACAATGTAGCAAAAATAACTGTAACAATTTGGTGACTCAAACCCTCCAATGGTGAGTCCAGTAATAAATGTTATCCGTTGATACAGATAGAGATATTATAAAAAACGAACAAGCATAATTTTGTGTGCAGGGGGGGGGGGGAGGGAAATCCGTGGTTAAGATCAGAAGACTTTTTAAAGTATATATGAATGAAATACCAAACACTTATACAGTAGCAGAATATGACTGCATAAGGAAAAAGAGCTATCTCAGAATGCTGACTGCTGCAATCACTTTGCTCTAAATTCAGAATTGCACAGTAATATGAGTTTTTGTTTGCAGCTACAATAAAATTTATTGCAAGGATATGTGGGCCATTCTCCATTTTTCTAGCTCAAACATTTCTGGCAATATCATTGTCAAAGTCACATTTGAATACGTTTAGACGAGGCAATGGAAACACTGTGCAATTCGTCCATCATTGATCAATAATTAAGACATTGTTGATGTAGACTGGCGTTATTAAGAATGGATGATTAATAAGTTATAAAACTAAGTTGTTCCATGGTCAAGTTAAATTAAGATTAGAAAACTGGAAATAGCTCACACTTTCTCACCTTATGTAAGGTGTTTTTACTTTGCACATTCTTGTAAATGACAAAGAAATATGTCATATCACTACCATTTTGCTAGAGTAAAAGTCATACAACAACTTTAGGGCAAAACATCTCTTGAACTTCTTTTCAAGTTTTACATCGATTCAAAAGAAGTTTGGCGTACATGTTCAGCTTAATGCAAAGTGTGTTGCCATGGTAACAGCACTTATGCCCCTTTAAATTATGTAAAGGCTTTGGGAACAGCTTTCTTCCCCAGTTTTTAAGCCATTCAAACAATGTTTGGCACACACATGTTGAGTTTAAGGTAAAGTTATGCAAAACATTATTTCTAAACTGTAGTGGAAAAAATGTTGCTATTGTCACAGAACACTAATTGTATTGACCCTCACAAAAAAGGGAAAAAACTTGTGGATTTTTTTTTTCAGCTCCAGTTTTGCAGCGATTCAGACAAAATTTGGTACATTTGTTGTACTTGATTTACAGTAGCAGGATAAATTTTAAAGAAAAAGTAAATGTGCATTGCTAGAGTAACAGTGCATAATCGCCTTAAAATCATGACAAAGCCTTGCACATTGAAATTCTTCAGCTGTTTGTAAGTATTTCAGAAAAATTTGGCACAGGGTGATTGCAAGGTAAATTTGAGCATGACAAGTTTTTTCAAGAGTAGCTGTGTTTGTAGTTAATGAGAAAACAGATATCAAACCATTGTAAGTTGATAGTAAATGTACGTAAAGTTCATGTTAACTTGCATTGATCCAACATAAATGAAAGAAAAAGTCAATAATATGTCAGTTTCTTCAAGTTCCACTTTCAGGGGTGCCTGCTGAATGTCTTCTTGCATGAGTAGCTGCCACTTTCTTGATTTGAAAAGTCACATTCTGTTTCCAACAAGTCCAAGAAAGACAACAATGTCATCCTACACCGATCTTACAGTTACAGATGTAAGAGTTGAGGTGAACTGCATGACACGGGCTAAACAAACAAGAAAGAGAGAGAGAAAAAAAAAAGAGAGAAAAATGGGGAAAATATTAAGTGTTACAAAAATGCATAAGGTACTACTGTGTAGCAATTGTTTGTAGATTATATAGATACCTCCAACATTCCACCTAATTGCTTACACATTTACAGTGATATTACAGCACTTATATTACATATACCAGCAACTGACAACCATGGTTGAGTTATTGAGTTGAGTTTTTTAATGACATTCATTGACCTTGGAATTGACTGTAGACTTTGTTTTTTTTTCTTGAAAAGGTAAAGGAACAATGTGGCATGTTTCTTTTTTTTATACTCAGTGAACTTACGCCTGAATCGTCCATGTTTCATGTGATAACATTAAATCAGCAAATCTAGCCAGTGATCTTAGATTCTAAACCCCCTGACAAAAAGAAATATCCCTGGATCATAATACTCAAAATAAAGCCTACTCAACGATGTTCTTTGAAGTATGTAAATCAAATTTGGGATTTACAGGTACACCCAAATACATAAAATATGTTGCACTTGTCTGTAGAGAGAAAAAAAAAATCAGCAAGCATGTGTTTTTCTTTCTTTTTTTCTTTCTCTTTTTTCAGGGGCAAAGGAAAACATTTCCAAGGAGTGCATGAGTAGGGTACCTATACTGCTGATAAAATGCTGGTTTCCTATGCTTCTTGTCTCCTCATCTTCTTAGGTATTGCTTTGACAGTTCCTGCATTTCCTTCTCCTGCTCCTACTCCATCATCTTGTGTGTAGCATTTCAGCCTATGACGACTTGCTGGCAGAGTCTTCATCATCTTGTAATTCCTAAAAAGGAGAAGAAGGAAAAAACAACCCATGAATACATATCGTATTGAATTAGGATGACGAGTGATGCATGATTGTCACATGCCTTACAATGGATTCATTCTTTCAGTCGAGCAATTAATTTCTAGAAATTGGTTACGATTAACTGTATTTGAAGTTTTATGATAATCTATTCATCACTTTCAGGCTAGCTTGAATGAAATTTTCACTTTCTTTCAAAATAATGTGAAAACAATTAAATTAAACGGTTTGAATTAATTTCTTTCATTTCTTTAATTGTTAAGGCATTAAAAAAGAAGAAGAAACTGATGTATTCACACATGCAGTCACATTAAAAAATTGGGAAGTATGAGGAAGTGTTTATTTTATCTTCTAACATATACCTCAGTCTCCAAATTGGTAAGTGATCCTCTTGGCATAATGTGTGTCCTCAGAAATTGCAGGTAAGAGAGAATTAATTTATTTCTGCAGGACAACCAGTTTCCAGCTGCTCCTTTTCCACTCTTCCTTTTCAAAATTGTGAGAAGCCTCCTGTATGAAGTCCTTGGAGATTTCATTTTTACTCAGACCTGTTTAGGGTGTCAAAAGGGAAGAATATTTTTTAGGCTTTTATGACAATCAGAGTAGACTGTAAATTTACCATTTGGGCAAAAAAGTATAACATTTGGGAGTGAATAGACTTAACAAACACGTAAAGTGATAAACACATTTATTAAACTATTCACCATTGTTAATCATTGGACATATCAGAAGCACTTGCATGTAACCCAGAATATTATATAGGTCTACATGTTCTGTGCTTCATAAATTTATATATTATTTAGTTATAACTACTGTAGTTCAATCAATTACTAAGGTCTTGGGGCCCAAAAGATAAACCAAATTACACTACGTATCACATGCATTAAATACAAGTATGTCAATATACATGTGTAACACAATGATGCACACAGCCTTTGTTTTCTTCAGTTTGCAATTTTGGATAATTCATGAATTCCCTTGAATGATGAGCACGTTTTATATTCCGCCATCAAACTGCAAGTACAATTTATACACACACAGATGGGGGCAGGGTCCTTGATGAGTTCATTTGATATTACGCAATTACAGAGCAATTAAAGTTAACACTAACAGAAAGTACATTGTATGGCATGTTATAGTCTGACCAAGTGCTGTGCACAGCACAGTGTCCTACTCCTACTGTGCGCAGCAAGTTTGTGACTTGCTGAGGCAGCAACGACAGGGCTGTGTTTCTTATTGACACCGATCGACAAACTAGAAATATCACTGAAGGTGATTAATACCCCCGCCCCGTGACGACAGTCTTACCCAAGGAATGATCTTTCCTTGATCTTCTGCCATTTAAATGCCGTTACCATGGCAACGCAGCTTCCGACACGTCCGAAAAATATGTCTTGCACATCTTCCCACCAAGACTATTGTGTGTGCCACATTTCATAAGCTTTTGTCAAAAACTGAGGAAGTAGTTCAATCCACAAGATCTTTCCTTGATCTTCCGCCATTAATATGCCGTTACCATGGCAACGCAGCTTCCGACACGTCCAAAAAATATGTCTTGCACATCTTCCCACCAAGACCAATGTGTGTGCCACATTTCATGAGCTTCAGTCGAATACAGAGGAAGTAGTTCAATCCGCAAGATCTTTCCTTGATCTTCTGCCATTTATATGCCGTTACCATGGCAACGCAGCTTCCGACACGTCCGAAAAATATGTCTTCCACATCTTCCCACCAAGATCAAGGTGTGTGCCACATTTCATAAACTTTGGTCAAAAAACTGAGGAAGTAGTTAAATCCGCAAGATCTTTCCTTGATCTTCTGCCATTAATATGCCGTTACCATGGCAACGTACTTTCGGGTACTGTCAAAAAATGCGTCTTGCACATCTACAACCAAAGGCAAACATCTGTACCAAGTTTCATGGAAATTGGGCAAAAACTGAGGAAGTAGTTTGCAACACAAAATTTTCCATCATTTTGGCTCATAATATGTGAACTGTTACCATGGCAACGTACTTTTTGTCACTGTCAAGAAATGTGTCATGCTGACCTATATCCTAAGACAAACATTCAATATGAATTCCATGAGAATTGGAAGAACACTGATGAAGCAGTTTTGCCATGAAGCATTTTGTCCTATATTTTACCAATAACATGCCGTTACCATGGCAACGCACTTTTTGCCACTGCGGAAATATGTGTCTTGCACATTAACATATTCAGATGAACATCTGTACCTAATTTCATAAAAATTGATCAAAAACTGTGGGAGGAGTTCGCGACGCAAGATTTGTACCCATTTTTGCCCATAATATGCCGTTACCATGGCAACGTACTTTTGGGTACTGTCAAAAAATACGTCTTGCACATCTACAACCCAGGGCACACATCTGTGCCAAGTTTTATGGGAAGCGGTTGAAAACTGAGGAAGTAGTTCGCGACGCAAGATTTGCAACGGACCGACCGCCCGACCGCCCGACCGTCCGCTGATTCCTATATACCCCCTTCAAACTTCGTTTGGCGGGGATATAATGAAGTGCTACTAGATAATCAATATAAGTGCAACTCTGCAGACCTGAGCATGAACATAAGTTACAGCCTCATATAGTAACATTACAACTTTCACTTTTAGTCCATGGGCCAGGTCAGATATTGGTACCACCAAAAGGGACAAAACCTTTGTGGTGCCGTTTTGTTTGTTAGGGATATATAAGTGTATCAAACTATGATAGCAATTCCAAATGAGTAGCGTAGTCATGAAAAATGTAGTCTTTGATCAATGCATTCTGGGCTTTAATAATCAGCCCGCGCGTCTGAACCGAGCTGTTTTGAACACGGCGTATCTCTCTGTGGAGTGATAGTCTACGTTCAAGGCATCCGCAGCCATATCCAAATGCTGTTCTACATGGTACCTCTCTTTATGTAGGAAAAAATGTATGGAATGGGAGACGTTACCGTAAAACGGTATTTTCTTATTTCATTTCATTTCATTTCTTTATTGTCCAAATTATGTATAAAAACATGGCATGGAAATTTGATTTTGTCACACATTCATAAACACATATTGACAACAGATAAATAGCAAATAATATTGCATTACATATAAGACATCAAATGAATACTCAAAAAAATACAGGGAACCAAACATGCATCACAACATAAACTAGCATCATGTGTTTAACGTGCAGAGGGGAAAAAATAAAAATATATGTGTACATACAGAGAAAACTGTGGAAAAATCAATTGCCGCAAAAAGTTGTATAACCACAAATTCTAAAACACCTTACTTTATACAGACCACCCCAAATATCATAATCCATAAATTATAACACATATTGCACATAAGTCATTCCTTACACCCCCCATACACACAGCTAAAATCTGCTTCGTTTCACTGAATCCCTGACACGCCCGATGTGCACAATCAGACAACTATTGCACATTAACATACACACACACACACACAAATTTCATAATCTTAATTTACTTAAAAGTTATTCTATTCAAATAATTGCAAACCATAAAATTCTTGTGTGTTTTTGATAATGCACAACCCCCCCCCCCTGCCGTCATACACCAAACCAGCTACAGCTCTCCCTTCACTTTATGGAAAAATCAGCGGTTGTTATTACACATCCTGATTGCGTATGGAACAAAGGAGTCTGCATATCGATTTGTACGACATTTCAGAGACCGTAGTCTTCTGCCTGATCGTAGGAATTCAAAACAATCATGTAGCGGGTGATTCTCGTTTAACATAATACCATCTGCCATATTGGCGATCCGATCTGTACATTCCTTTGTAAGGTCGTAACTTTCCCCAGTGATTTTGCTAGCCTGTCTCACTATAGCTTCCATTCTCTTGA